>NC_084972.1:18485237-19085237 GCF_963691925.1 Scomber scombrus
CCCTAAGCAAAGAGGTCAGCGTGCAAAACATCTTAAAATCCATTAAGTTATTTAAGAGCTGAAGATAAACAGGTATATAAAACAAGAAAACAACTGCAGTCTTCTTCCTTGAAACTTTTTTTCATGATTTTCTGTGGCTATTGCAGAGTAACACTTGAATATTTAGTTTTTTCCTGAACAGACATAAAACTCTAATGGGGTTTATATTCAGCAGTTTTCAGAATCTATGCTCTGCTTTTTAGATGCTGTCGACAAATTTTGCTGGAAATTTGTGAATTGTTTGAAATAATTATCAATCTTGCACACATTGTGTAATTCCTATGAAGTGAGAGAGATGCCCGAACACACTCCTACTGTACAGTGGTTAGATTTAGAAAATCTAGTATTATATTTCATGAAGTCATGAGATCGATAACACCTACATTCAGTAATACTCAGACCTTGTGTCAGCTCTCATAAGCTGATCATGTACTGCATCTTGTATCAATCATGTTGTGATCGTCATCATCATTATGTTATCATCATTTAAGTAATCTGATTACCCCTGGCTCTCTGCAGTAAACTTATTTCCGAAACATAAATGAGAAATTTTTACTTTTTACGGTTAAATGGTCGGTGCCACCAAATCTAAAATAAAATGTCACTTCCATCTGGCACCACCCCAGTACGTGGAGGGGAAATGGATTTTGAGTCTGAATAAGATTTTCCATGGGGACTATTTTTTCTTTTCACCTCCATTGTATTGAGGTTGCGCTAGAGACAGTTATCACTGAACTGAGACTAATAAAAGCACAACTGTATGCATGGCTAAAAACCACAAGTGGTAAATAAAGAAATATGTTTTTTTTGTAATTTGGGTGAACTTTAAAGGGTAAAATCAAATCTTGTTAACACAGTTACATCAGTACTCAAGAAACCTCATTATTTGTCAATGTAGCTATTCGGATAATTTATTTATTATTGAGTCACATTTCAAGCAAATATGTCAAACATTGTCTGATGCCAAGTTTAAACAAATTTTCTTTGGATTTTGGACTTTTGACAGTTTTATAATGTCAATATGTTTTTTTTCCTTTTTTGTAGCATTTCATATATAACAACTGACTAATTAATTAAAGTATATCGATGCAAAATGCAATGAATTGATAATTAAAATGAAAAGCAGTCAAAATAAAACTGAATTAATCTTTTTAGATTTGCTTTCACCTGATTTCCCACAATGATCACAGTCCGTGAGCATTTTAAACCTGAATTCAACATTGTAACTTGGAAGTAATGTCACATCATTGCTGTAACAGGTGGCTGGGAAGAAGGGGCAGTCCCTGAAAAGCCAAATGCTAAAAACTAGAGAAAAGATCATCTGTAGGGGGCAAGAGTGGCCTGCTCTGGGAAGATGTGTGGGGGCGTTCCCTCAGCAGAGAGCAGCGGCACGTGTCCTCTTTGTTTGTGTCACAGCAGAGCAGATGGTCAGCCTGCAGCCTGCAGTAATGCCTTGATGAGAGACTTACTTGTTCATTCAATCCTCATTAATCCCTCCATGTTCCTGAAACAGTCTCGATCTGTTAAAGAAATTGTTTTACTCTGCCTGTGGAAATGCAGTGATAATGACAATATGAATGAAACGTTATATTCAGTTTCCAAGACACTAAAAAGTCATGATTTTGCATTCGATAGCCATTGTGATACAGGCCCACTGTACAGTACAGTATCAGATTTTCACCACTTAGACTGCTGCACTGTGGTTTTCCAGGACTATTTTTGATGGTGCTATTTTTAGATGAGATCTCAAAGAACTACGATTCTTTTAATTCTAAATATGTGATAATGTTATTAACTAGAGTTATTTAGAGAAAAAATGCAAGGCTACAAAAAATCCCTCCAAGACCACCATAATAATTAGTAAAAACAAAAATACCGAGCAGTTCTATTAGGCTGTATTTCGGCACAGTAATGCTTCAGCTAAATGTTAATGTTTATGTCTGTGTTAACATGTACATGATGAAAATGCTCAAATGACGGGTACCAGTTGTAATATTTCCCATGGTGATATACTCTTTCTTTGTATTGGATACATTTAAATTTTGAGACACAAAATTTAGATTTTGGATTTAGTCATAACCACAAATGTCAAAGTCTGAGTAAAGTCAGAGAGATGCAACCTCTGGTAACCAAGAATGTCAAATGGTGATTCATCCGCCAGTCTTGGACTGACTGACTGACTGACCGACCAACATGAGGCTATAAAAACAAGGCTGATTATGTGCCTGAGAATTTATCTTTTAGTTAGGTTTGTTTGATATAATCTCATGGTCAGTGGTTTGCTTTCACCTCATCTTTTGTGAAAATTAATGTATATTGTTAAAAGCTCCGGGCATCATTATTATTTTAACTTCTATCTTTGAAACAACCATCGTCAGTAGATCATCTCTATTCTGAATCTGTTCCACACAAGCCCTAGTTTTTCTCAGACAGCTCACAGTTCACACAGTGACACCGTGTTCATTACTGCATGCTCCCATCTGTGAGAGATGGAGATGTCAGCCTCGGCCAGTAAAGCATCTGGTCAGTACAAAACTTGAGGGATGTCTTGAAGTTCATTTCGTGAAGTCCATTTATAGTATGCATGCAGGTTTGCCAAATTCATGCATCCAGGTCACTGTCTCCCCTCTTGTCTTCATCTACTCTCCGACATATTTCCGCACAGCTTAGACACTAGACACACCAGATTTATGTTAAACTATAGGGGCCTTTTACTGCTGCATATGTGATGAAAATGAACCTGCTGAACTCCCAGTTACTGCTGTGGTTTCTACATACTGTACGTTTGTGTATAGATCCTGCAGGCGCAATGGAAATGGTATTTTATATATGTATGAATCTCCACTGGCTTTACACCTGCAGGATAATAAAATCCCTGTCAGTTTTAGAAACCAACAAAAATAACCAGAGATTTTGACCATAAAGGCATAACAATTAGATGTAAAAATGTAAACTGTTAATCTTAAATGTCAGACCAAAGAGAGTAACAATTCAACAGAGCTGTTTAATAATAACAATAATAATAATAATAATAATGCATTTTATTTAAAGACGCCTTTCAAAGCACTTAAGGACACCTTACAAGACACACATAACACAATAGTACATTAAACAGTATACATCAGGTAACATTGATGTGGAAGATAAATTAATGAAATTAAAGTTAAATAATATACAGTATTATAATTAAAATGTTGTAAATACATGATATTTTCATCATATGGGGATGAGAAAAGTAACATTTTAGTACACAGTTTAGACCACAGTAAACATTTTTTTAAAGGCTTCGTAATACTGGTCTGTGAGTTCATGCATTTATTGCAACATTTTTAGTTTTAAAGTAGAAATCAGTTTGAAACAAACCAGAACAAGAGACTGTCTATACAGTGCTTTCTACAAACATACTACAGATACTGACATTTGTTGCATCTCTTCTCGATGTAGTGTAGGCGCCACAAGGCTCCTGATGACACATAATGTCCTCTGGTACAAGAAATAAAAAGAAATACTCTGTGAAGATGTTGAAGCGCCTTTTTCAGGTCCTCTGAAGTTAACTGTTGTGTTTCCATGGGTGGTTTAATTTAACTTTAGACATACTGGAGACAAATGTTATATGGGTGAATCTAGTTTCTTTCTGTTTGCAGTTGGTTTTAGCCTCTTGACTAAATCATACCAAGTAATATTTGTATAATGTATAACTTCAGTCTGAGGTATAATCAGCCTCATAGATACTGCACATTAGACATTATTGTTAGAGGAAATAAAACTGGATGTCTCACCAGTCTTTGCTTCAAAACAGTTGTGTTCTTGAACTTGAAGTGTCTAAATGAGGTAAATATCCTCGATGTGAGCCTGAATGTTCTTTCTAGGATAAATGCCACATTGTGTAATTTAGAAAAGAAACCCCAGTAATGTGATTCCTCAGTGAAAGACATTGTGTGTGAATAGATCCATCCAATATCCATATTTAGGTTTGTATTTAAAGTTCAAACACAACAAGTGGCTATCCATCTGTGTCGTCAGTTTGTAAATGTAAATGTTTTTCTTTGCAAATCCACCAGCTTTGAATAATAATTTTCTCTCTGCTACCAGCATTGTTCTGAGATTTTGAGGGTCAACCTTCAACAGTTTCTTAAATGTTTTGTTGGTGCAATTTTACAAAATGATTCTTTTCAAATATTAAATAGCACCACAAAGATAATCAGCCACACTAATGGTAATGCAGTCAGCCGAAAGAGCAATGGTCAGCATAAATTAGTTATTAGCTATTAGCTATTATTGTTCTGATGTCTTTAACATTGTCAATAAAAACATTTTCAGATCTACAATGAAGAAAGAAGAAGGTTCACTGTGGTGAGGAATCAGCCTCGGAAGATTGTGGAGAAGGTGGCCTCAGATATAGAGAAACTTCTGGCTAAGAAGCGCAAAGCCCTTGATGTAAGTCTGTTTCTGATAAATATGAAACACTGACAGCTTACTGATACCACTGACTGTGCTTCTTCATTTCTTTTATCTTTTTTTTTTACTGTAAATATTTTTCTCTTCATTAGAACTACATACATTTTGTAGTTTAATAAAGTAGTAGCTGCTTGTCATGTATTCTTAGAAATACTGATATAGCTCACTGTATAACCTTATGTTCCTTTAAAGGAAAATGACATTTTTATTCACTTAGGATGATGTTGCTGAGTTTCCTTAAATCCAGTAACCTAAGGCATAGCTACACGCTTTACATGTCCAGTAGATTATTTTCATATTGTTTTAATAGCATGTTTTAATGTTTTGGCTAAAAGAGGGAATAACTGGAGGCTGTCTGACATTGACAGCAACAAAGAAATAAAGACAAAGACAGAAAATTTTGATCGACAGCTTTCCTGATATTGTCTGATTGGTTCTTATGTGGTGTAAAATGCAGGACAGTTGAACCGTGGCAGGTTCAGAGAAATCCACTGTGTGATTTCTTGCACCTGCTTTCACATTGTTCTCCCTCCTTTGTTTTAGAGAGAGCAGACATGTAATTTAACCGGCTCCACTAATGTGAGTGTTTCTGTTTTTAACATGCAGAGGTTAGCCAGTGAAGCAGAGCGGCTGCAGAGAGAGCATCTATGGCAGGATGGGATCAAGGTAAAGACTTAAATATCTTGTATTTTTAAATTGTTTTCACAGTCACAATTACTTTTATTTAGTATGTCATCCATGCCATCTCCTTACTAAATCAAAGTTTGAGTCAAAAGAAACAAGATCAACATATTCCCTTACATACTGCACATTTTACAAACTCAAATTTAACCACTGATTAAAATAATTCAGACCAGATGGGTCCATCTCTCAGTGTTTTGACTCTGAAACCGGATGACCTGAGAGAGAGAGAGAGAGAGAGAGAGAGAGAGAGAGAGAGAGAGAGGAGAGAGAGAGCATTCCCCATTCAGCTGAGCGGCTCCCTCAGTGCTCGACTGGCTGAAACAGATGACTGAGTGCATTCAGCCGTGTGGCTCTGTTGAGTCCCAAACACATTGGCATTCCACTTTTCCACTTGGTCTGCTTCGTTTGCCCAGCAAAATGAGACGGGGTGAACCTCATCCTCTCACATGGCCTCCTGCATCCTTTTCAGATGCACTGAATCCGCTGTTGTTTTAGAAGAACACTGGTGGTTTTGCATGTTTTATCCCCTCATTGAAACATTGTGAAGTGAATCGTGAAGAAGTTCAAGTGTTTGAATTGAAACTTGAGCTTGAAAGTGTCTTCTTTTTGCTAAAAATACTGTAGTACTTTAGACCCAACAGACTCAGTATCTACTTACCAGCTTTTTCCAGAGCTTTCAGGTCTCTTTCGAGATGTCTTTTTTAGTAAAAATCCATCTCAACCACAAGCATGGTCTCTGCTAATCGTTTTTCTTCTCTGTCCTCTGTGAAATAACTTCACTTTATATGCAAAGATGTTTATCTATCAACATACTATAGATCACAATAAAGTGTAAAACAATAAACAACAGTCTGTATACCAAGCTAAGCTAACTGGTTGCTCCCTGTAGCTTCATATTTACTGTGCAGAAATGAGAGTAGTACTGAGTAGTACTCTTCAAACTCTCAACAAGAAAGCAAATATGAATATTTCCCAAAATGTTGAAATATATCTTTAAATTTGATATAAGATTAACAGTGACTGTGACTCAAGGTGATGATCTGACACAAAATATGTAATTTAATTCAAGTTATCTCAAGGCACAGTGTAAAAACTGTTCTTTGATAAAACAATCACATCACAAGGTTACCCAGTAGCTGTTCTGAAGCTTTTAATCCTATTGTACCATCTTCCTCAGCAGGCTTTGTCCATGTTGCCCTTAAAGTTGAGATTGAAAAAAAACGTGACCTACTGACAAAGAAAGCTAAATGTTTACAGGACTGTGCTACTCAGAAGACAGGAGATCTATACTGATTAACAGCAAGAAGACAAAGAGGAGACAGAGGGAGAGGTGTCATGTTTAGTTTAATTGTAATATAGGCTATAACTCTCTTTGGAGATGTTTGGTAATCAGAACAGGCCAAAAATAGAAAGATATCGGCCTCTGAGTAGATGCCACAGCTTTTTGTGAAGTGTGTTAGGTCTCCACAGAAACTCAGACTACCAGATGGCGATGCTCTGCCTGAGCCTCACAGCCTGTCGACTGATTCATAATGTGACAGAACTAAGCAGCAAACAATAGTTAACATTTGGTGGTTACAGCTTTGCAAATGGGAGGATTTGCTTCTTTTCTCAATTTATTTTAATAGATAGAAGATAGAAGATAGAAAGTCTTTATTGTCATTGTACAAAGCACAACGAAATTGAGATACTGTCTTTAAGTGCAGAAACAAAAAATAAATAAATAATTGCCATTATTTAATGCAGTTTAGTGCATTAATGGCTTTAGCGTAAAAGCTGTTTTGGAATCTATTAGTGCATACTCTCAATGTCCTGTAGCGTTTGCCTGAGGGCAGCAGCTCAAACAGCGAGTGTCCTGGGTGAGATGAGTCTCTGATAATATGGCGAGCTTTCCTGAAACAGCGGGAACTGTACAGATCTTTCAGGGAGGGGAGAGGGCAGCCGATAATCTTCTGGGCTGTGGTGATGACCCTCTGGAGCGCTATCCTCTCTGCAGCTGTGCAGCTGGAGAACCACACACACATGCAGTAGGTCAAAATGCTCTCAATGGAGCAACAATAAAAGGACACAAGCAGTTTTTGTGAGAGTTGGTTATTCCTGAGTACTCTCAGGAAGTACAATCTCTGCTGTGCCTTCTTAATAATAGCAGTGGTGTTGATGCTCCAGGTCAGGTCATCCTCCATGTGAACTCCCAGAAACCGGAAGTCTGTGACCCTCTCCACACAGTCCCCGCCGATGAACAGGGGCGGAGTGTCCGTTTTATTTCTCCTGTAGTCTATGACCAGCTCCTTTGTCTTGGTAGTGTTCAGTGCCATGTTATTTTTTTGTGCACCACACTGACAACTGCTCCACCTTGTCCCGATATGCAGACTCATCCCCCCAGAGATGAGCCCCACCACAGTGGTATCATCAGCGAATTTAACGATGCTGTTGCTGGAGTGGACGGGGGTGCAGTCGTGGGTGTAGAGGGTGTAGAGTAGGGGGCTCAGCACACAGCCCTGAGGTGATCCAGTATTTAGGCTGAGCGCTGAGGAGATGTGGGGGCCTACTCTCACCCTCTGGGAGCGGTCAGACAGGAAGTCCTTGATCCAGAGGCAGATGGAGTGAGATATTCCCAGGTCTGACAGCTTGTTCACCAGTCTGTTGGGGATGATGGTGTTAAACGCCGAGCTGAAGTCCACAAAGAGCAGCCGCGTGTAGCTCCCCTGCTGCTCCAGGTGGGACAGAGCAGAGTGGAGAGCTGTGGCTATAGCGTCTTCTGTGGACGCTATAGCGTCCCTCAAACTCAAAGGATGAAAGTTATTGTAAACTGAACAGTTTTGTGTTTTTTTGACAGTTAAATAAGACAATTCTAGCAATAATTTTGAGATTACAGAATGTTAAATTGATTAATTGCAAAAAAATAGATTCATAATTTCAGTCTAAGCATTTAAGCAGCTGTCAATCAGCACATCGATAGACCTGTTTTTTCCAAGCAAAATGAGCTATGATGCTCAGATCCAAGCAACATGTGTTTGTTTGAGTCACACTGTCCATGTTATTTATTGGTTTTGATGTTTTTATAATAAAGTCTCATTAAGCTTTGACCCATAAACAGCATGAAGTCAAGAAAGGATAGTGACATGGTATGATTTAAGTGAAATCTGAGTAGATGTTACTTTGAGTAAAGGTTTGCTGTTGTACTTTATTCATATTTATTGTTTATGAGGCTGTTGTATCATTTCTGTCAGTTACAACAAAAACTGATTTCAAAAACACATTCAGTGATTATGTGATAACTCTTCTGTTATTATTCATTATTTTTGATACTTTCAAAACAGAATTGTTCTACTTTGAGGAGCAGATGAATCAAAGTGGTGCCAAAATGCACATTTTTGGACAGGTTAATAGGTTTAATCAATAATGAAAAATAACTATTAATCTTCAGATGGAGCCCTAATTAAGTATTCTCAGTGTGTCCAGAGGGTGACTTGATCTGTAACACGTGCCTTCTAGTCCTCATAATGTTTTGCATCCCATCTGTTTTCTTCCAGGAGCTAGACATGGCATATTATGACTCCAAGGCAGAGCTGGATTATGTGAGTAAGGGACAAATAAACTGATGCTTGTGTTTTATTTCTAATTATTGAAACCATTTAACAGAAGGAAGATTATTTGAATGAATAGAAATACAATGTAAAAAATGGGCAATTATCATTTTCTGAAGTAGAGGAGTAATTCTAACAGCGCTGATGAAAGGATGAAAGTTAGTTTAATATGCTTGTTTTCTCATGTTCTCATAGTATTCCATGGATGGAGAAGGAGAGGTGGAAAATCCTTCTCACATCAAGCTCGAGTTTGTTTACGATCCAAATTTCAAAAACAATGTCAACTACTCCTACACGGCTGTTCAGATTCCCACAGACATTTATAAAGGAGGCAAGTGGCGTGTATATGATGTTGTTTTTGACACAGTAGTCGTCATTTCATTTATCTGACATATTCTAAGGAGCATATCCATGACTTTTTTTATCATCAGCTCCAATCATTCTGAATGAGCTGAACTGGACGCAGGCGCTGGAGAAGGTGTTCATGGAGAACAGTCGGGAGGACCCGTCACTGCTGTGGCAGGCGTTCGGGAGTGCAACAGGAGTCACCCGCTACTACCCAGGTAAATTTTAACTACGGTGCAAATTATGCCACGGCATTCAGGGGAACTCAGTATTTTCTATAGAGCGGGGTGGGGTGGGAGGTTGTTTTTGACTGATCTTTAAGTTATAGTGATTTAAGCTTACAATATTGCCCCACCACACTTAGATGATGATGACAAGAACAGCATGCATGGTGGTATCTTAATGAAAGTGAATAAGTGATGAATCACCCTCATGCATGAGTCATACATCAACAATAGCCTCATTTAATGCATGATCAATGATGATGAAGAGACAGAAAAATACAAATGCATAGCAAAAAATAGCATATTGTCAATATTTTAGAGACCCCCCAACATTTCACAAATCACATTTTCAGGAGAGCTCATGTCTTTTTAAAAGGAGCAAAGCTACCCATGGCTCCCTTGGTTTTAACAGCCACTTCTGTTTTTCCCAAACTGATGTCAGATGTGATAGGTGAACTAAAGTATGTCTTTGTGATAGAACAAAGAAGACATAGCTTGAAGTTTGAGGGAAACATTTTCTTTTCGCTTTTACAGCTTCACCTTGGAAAGCTCCAGATAAAATTGACCTGTATGATGTCAGGAGGAGGCCCTGGTACAGTATGCTGCTTGATACATTATTTCATGGTGTAATCTTTCACATAATTAGTAGATTTAGAGTGTACTTTTTTAAAGTACTTTATCCTTTCTTTTCATAGGTACATCCAGGGTGCCTCATCCCCCAAAGATATGGTCATTCTTGTTGATGTGTAAGTAATTCATATTTTAAAAAGTTGTTATTTTTATTGGGTTTAGCAAATAGCTTTAATGTGCTTTATACAGTATGTGGAGCCCTCTTCTTTTCTTAAAGTTTTAAGTAATTAACAAGTGTTGGAACCCGTCTGTGAAGTTTTAATCCCCCATCTTCCTAGCTCCAAGTAAACACAGTGAACAGTGTTATTTTACATAAGTGAGTAGCTTTTCTGTGTTTCTGGTCCAATTGGCCATCAATACTAGAGAAAGAGGCCAGACTGCCTGTATGGATTGTGCTGTATGGAAAAACTGCACCTGGCACTGACTGCACCGAAAGCAGCTGAAAGTGCAGTTCATACTGCTAATCAGGTGTAGTCCACCTAAAGGTCATGTTAGAGATGATTCAGACATTACAAACAGAATCTAAGTGGTTCTTACAAGAGGTGATTTTATTGTGTGTTAATGCAGAAATAGTGACATAATGTTGATACAGTTGGATGAGACATGAGTTTTACTCTTTACCGAAATAGTCCAAAATTTGGGGAAAATATGTTTATTTGCTTTGTAACGGAGAGTTAGATGGCCATATCTACATTATAGCCATTTCACGACTTACTGTTGAATATAAGGCTGCAGCCAGTAGGCGGTTAGCTTAAGCTGTAGCTTTATTTTTAACAAGAATTCATGCTGAATTAATGATGCGTTGGAACACAGCAGCCTGTGCAACCACTGTGCTGTCCCTGTGGTTGCTATTCATTGTGCTGATATTCAGCTGTCTGTAAGGTTAATCCTGTTGTTAAGTTGAATGAGAGAAATAGGAGAGCAGCCCTCATGAATGACCTTTCATCAGCATGAAACATGTTTGTTTATCACATGTCAAGACAGCCGTGTTTTCAAGTGCAAATAGGAAAACATTAGTTATGAACATTGAAAAACCCTCATCCAGACAGTATTTAGAGACACAAGGGTCTATTTACCAAGATTAGTGGCCTGTTTTTAGGGGCAAACTAAACAGTGTGAAGATCGGATTGAGGTTGAAACGTTTTCTTGATTACATTTTGTGGCTTGGAGTAAGTGTGCAGGGGTTGCTTTTGTCATTGTTCCACCAAGGTTTGCAATTTTGTGCTGACTGATCAGGGAAAATCATGTCTTTGATTTAATGCGTGAAAAAAGCACGTGTAACATTTTCAGCTTTACTGAAGACTTTAATCAGGCACTCAGAGGCACAGAGAGTGATAAGAGAGAGTTAGAACTGAAGCAGATAATTGCCTACTTGCAGATAACTACCCTTACTCACTACTTCACTTATTAAATAGGTCTATTGGATTCTTTATATCAGCAGCAATAATCGTGTCAAGTTTTTAAGAACTATCAAAAAACCATCATTGATTTTTTTTGTAAATCTGAAAGAATTTTTGTTTTGTCTTTTTGCTGCACTAGTATTTCCTCACATATCTTCCGTTGTTGTGGAAAAAGTTCCCAAATGCAGCTCCACACAAACATTAATGTTTCTACCAGTACTCTTCTGTTCAGTGGCAGAGAACAGTTCATTTTCTGCTCAATAGTTTTCCAGACACGCTCAGAGTGCGTCGTAGCACAGCATCAGGTCGTGTTTAGTGGAGCTTTATTCAAATCAGCTGCAGCTGGGCTCATGTTCAAATGTAGTGTTAGCAAACATCCTTTTGAACTGAAACATGCCATTACATAATTTTTCAGCCCCATCTGTAGTATTTTATTTTTTCCATGTTTGACCACATGACCGGGATGAAACTTGTGTGTTTCACCCCTTAGGAGCGGCAGTGTCAGCGGACTCACCCTGAAACTGATCAAGGCGTCAGTGATGGAAATGCTGGATACTCTGTCTGATGATGACTATGTCAACGTGGCTAGGGTTGGTCTCTGCTACACGTACAGACTCAACATCATTGATTTTCTGTTATTTCACATTTGTATGTTCTGGATTTGTTGACCATATTCCTTTAATTTCTTACCATATTTGAGCCCCAATTGTACTTCCTTCTGTGTTTCAGTTTAACGAAAAGGCTGAGGCGGTTGTGCCTTGCTTCAAGCATCTAGTCCAGGCTAACGTGCGCAACAAAAAGATCTTCAAAGATGCAGTGCAGCAGATGCAGGCTAAAGGCACCACTGACTACAAATCTGGATTTCATTTTGCCTTCAACCAGCTGTTAAATGCAAGTGACATATTGATTCAGATCAAGCTTTCCATGTACTGATTTACTGTACCAACTCAGCTGTTCAATCTCATTAATCCCCTTTTTATTATTATTATTTTTTTTATATTTCAGAAGACAAATGTCCCACGAGCCAACTGCAACAAAATAATCATGCTGTTCACTGATGGAGGAGAAGACAGAGCTCAGGATGTCTTCATGCAATACAACTGGCCCAACAAAACGGTTGATTTCCTCTCCTCATCTCCCCATAACAGACTCCTTATAGCCTCATCCAGTGTTTGAACAAGTGCACTGTGCTATGTAATTTGCCCTGTGAAAACTGTGTGTTTAATTTTCTCTATTATCTCTTCCTAAGGTTCGAGTATTCACCTTTTCTGTGGGTCAACACAACTATGATGTCACACCCTTACAGTGGATTGCATGCACGAATAAAGGTGAGTTGAACTTCCTGAGTGCTTCGATCGCCTCATTCTATACTGTCCAGTGTAAGTATATTGGCCCAAGTTATCTAAACAATAATAATAATACTACTACTAAAGGTACAAGGTAAGACTGCGGTCCCAACACTTAAAAACACTGGTAGATGATGGATGTGTTCTGTATTAAGTGTCAACAGTAAACTGAGCAACTTTTAAAGTAATTTCTTTAATACGTCTAATTCAGTCTGTTCTTTTAAATTCCTGTGCACTCTAAATTAGTTAATCGGAGCTTAGACAGAATAACAGTGCACCAAGATCAAATAAATAAATCACTGAGCGTATTTTGATAAATATGTAATATTTTTTTCTTTTGTTTAAACAAGAATACCAAAGCCAGATTCAGCTTCTCAATTGTAAAAATCTGCTGCTTTTCTTTGTCACATTAAAGTGAATATCTTTGTTTTTTTGGACTGTTGGAGACAAAACAAAAACAATTTGAAGATGTTGATGATCACCATTGCCTGCGAGAAATTGTGATTTATGGACCAATTTATTAATAAATTAATTGATAAAATAATAGATGATAAATAATATGATAATTAGTTGCTGAAACAAAATGGTTGATTCTTGAAAAATTGGAAACTGGATCCTGTATTTGATAAAAGAGAGAACACAAAAAGAAGAAAAGCAGACTCACACAGACTGTTTTTTTGAAGCAGATCCTGATAACGAATGAGGTTTTTTGGTGCTGCAGGAGCTTTTAGGCTGGACTTTCTACTGATCTAATGGTGACTGAACTGTATAAATACAGAAAGCTCAGTTTTAAAGCTCAGTGGTATGCCTCTTTCAGCTTCCTATCTGTGGGATATAAGTGGCTGAGTCACTGGTCTAGTAGCATCTAGTGAAATCTGGAATATTTATGAGCACCACTCCTGTGTTTTCTAATAGCTCTCGCTCACACATGCTCTTCCTCTCTCTCTCCCTTTCTCTCTCTCTCTGTTTGTCTTTTTTCTCTGTCGCTTGCCAGGTTACTATTTTGAGATCCGTTCCATCTGTGCTATAAGGATTAACACCCAGGTGGGTTTGTCTAGTGCCTCTGACACAGCTGATCCCCATTCTCTGTTTCTCCTTCTCCTTGTGGCGCTCGCTCACTCTGTAGAAACATCTACTGCCATTTGTTTGCACACCCATTCTTCCCTGCTTTGAAGCTGCAGCCAGTCACGTGCAGTATCTCTTGTGTTTTGTCAGGAGTACCTAGACGTGCTGGGGCGCCCCATGGTTTTGGCAGGCAGTGATGCTAAGCAGGTCCAGTGGACCAATGTGTATCAGGATGCTTTGGTGAGACAGCATGACCCCTTTTCCTGAACTTTATCAAAAGTATAGCTTCAAACATATATACACTGAAAAAACTCATCATTTATATAACTTGGAGCTTAATGTTTTGGCTCTGTAGGGTCTCGGCATGGTAGTAACTGGGACTTTGCCTGTATTTAATCTCACCATGGATGGAAACTCACAGGTAACAAAACAGTAAATAACATGATGTGTTTTTATGTTAGCTTATTGCAGATTATGGTCCCTTTGTTAAATATCCTAGCAGACCACACCTATAAAAGTAATAGTTTGACATTTTGTGAAATACGCTTATTTGCTTTTCTTGCTAACAGTTAGGTGATAAGATTGATACCTGTTTCATATATGTGAAGTAAAAATGAAACCGACCGCAGCCGGTTAGCTTAGCCTAGCATCTCCTCCTGGCAAGAAACCAAAGAAGCATATTTCCTAACTACTCCTTTAACTCGCTGTTTATTGCTGCTGTTGTCTTACCAGAATCAGCTGATATTAGGTGTCATGGGAGTTGACGTGCATCTTGATGAGATAAAGCGACTCACACCACGTTACAATGTAAGTGACTTTTTTATTTTTATTGCACTCTTGATGAACAATACAGACAGACACATAACTGTCATTCCTTACTTTTTATGTCCAAAGCAGCTCGGAGCCAATGGATACATATTTGCTATTGATCCAAATGGATATCTTCTTCTTCACCCTAATCTTCAGCCAAAGGTGAAACATACTTTAACTGTGGAGTATTGTCCAGTTGATGATTAGCACGTTGTTCTACCTGTTTTACATTTATTTTATATAAATGTATTTTTTCCGATTCGATCCCTCTTAGTTGGTGAACCTACCTGAGCCTGTGACGCTGGACTTCCTGGATGCAGAGGTGGAGGACAGCAATAAAGAGGAGGTGAGCACTTAGTGCATAGTGGAGTTGAAAAGTTTCCGGTTTCAGGCGTTTTCTGTTCTTTGCTGTTGTTAAGCTCATGTTCAAACTTATTATCGGGCCAGCGAACAAACACGATCTGCCTCAGGTCACTGACAGCCTGTGTAACATGTTTTCATAACATGTCTGTGGCTGATAAAAATATCGTTTTGTGTTTTCATTTGCCAGATCCGGCGACAGATGATTGATGGAAGACCAGGAGACATGCAGATTAAAACTCTTATCAAGTCAATTGATGAGGCAAGTCAAATCTCTCTCTACTCTGTAAATCTGATTTCAGCTGCCATGTAGAGGCATGTTGGATAAACTGTTCAGTTGTCCTAATGCCTCGATTACAATACAGTTGGTTACATTTTACTCATCAGCTTTATTGTAGCGATCACAGACACACATACTCACACATAATCACAGATTTACAGTGTTGAGCAGTGTGTCCAAACAAGCTTAAATAAAGTCCTGTTTAGCTTTATTATCCAAACTACTTATTTAAGAGAAGAGCTGTAACTGTAGAGCTGTGTTTAAGGTCAACTTTATCCTACTTGACGTATTACTGCACAGAATTCATCTTAAAGTTATGATTTAAAAACTGAATCCTCGTAAACTTGCTGCTTTTGCTTATTTGTCAGACTATTATAGTGATGTGCAGCTTACTGAATGTAAAGATGAGACAAGAGCTCTTCCTGCCCGCTGAGTCATAAAGTACCTCTGCTATGCAATAAGTGAAATAATGGTAATCATTTTCAACTTTGGCTATACATTTATTTCCAAGTAAGTGGTTTTGTAATTGTGTTAAAAGAATTCTTCACCAATTCATCATTGCACTCCTGTAATACTGTCAGACTCACGATGGGCAGTTTAAAAAAACTAAACTGTACTCTTTAAGTTTAATTTAAAGAGACCCAACATTCCCACATGAGCAAGCACTTGGCGACAGTGGCAAGGAAAAACTCCCTTTTAACGGGAAGAAACCTCAGGCTCGAAGTGGGCAGCCATCTGCCTTGACCGGTTGGGGTTGAGACTCCACACCCCCAAATGTTTTTTTTTTTCATTTTCAAACTTTGCACAGCTCCCTTTGGAGTCTCAAAGACTGCATGCAGCTTTTTTTAACTTATGTGGTAGTGCTCCCCAAGACCCGTAAACAGACCTTGATGTTTAAAATCGATAGAATTCCCTTTTAAAGGCCCAATAATTCATTTGAATTTGATTTCACAAGTTTCACATACTATTTTTAGAGGTAACTAATCAATTAATTCGTTGTTTAAAAATTCATCATCTTGTTAAGAGAACAATCTTCACCACAAGAACTGATTTCTTCTCTGTTGGTCTAAAGCATATTGTGATAAACATCATCTCGTAGTCTCTTTCTATTCATCATCGTCATCATCGTAGTAGTAAAAAAAGACAAACTGTTGTTTAAAAACTGTTACAGGATCAGAAAATATTAATCACTGCTTTAGATTATAAGATTATATAGGATTATTATTAGTGTTTTTAGATTTAGAAGTTGTCTGGTGTTAGACCCTGCATTAAAACACCTTCCAGTCCTGTGTTTTGAATTTTGGTGGTGTAGAAGCTGTTTTGTTTGCATCTTGATCACAGATGAGGCTCTCTGAGACTGTTGTGTCCTCATGTCCAAAATAACAATAAAGCTAGTGGGTAAAATTGTACATAAAGTAAAAGTGGTAAACTGTAGCTCATTTACTTTATCTTTGACTGAAGTGTGTTGAACTGTGTCCTTCATTGTAGCAATACATTGACGAGGTGCACAGGAGTTACACCTGGACTCCTATCAATGGTACAGATTACAGGTGAGTGGTTATAATGATATGAATCACAAATAATAACCAACCAGAAGCTAATGAGGACTATTGTACTATTTAAGACACCTTTCTTATCTGTGTCTTCCCATCCATTCACTCATCTACCTTTTGGGATGCTGCCACCTGCAGTCTCGGTTTGGTATTACCTCCCTACAATGAGTACTACATCCAGGCAGACCTAAGTGATGTGATGCTGCAGCTCCAGTGTGAGTATCTGTAGGCAGAGCTTTCAAGTCTGTTGTAGAAAGATGTAATACAGAGATGAGAGAAAAATCATCTTGCTCTTTCTTTGTTACAGACATGCAGTCGTTGCTGCCCAGCTCTTTTGAATCATCAGGACATGTGTTTCTAGCTCCTAGGTGACTTTTCTCTCTCTCTCTCTCTCTCTCTCTCTCTCTCTCTCTCTCTCTCTCTCTCTCTCTCTCTCTCTCTCTCTCTCTCTCTCTCTCTCTCTCTCTCTCCCTCTCTCTCTCCCTCTCTCACGCTCTCCCTCAGACCTCTTCTCTTTTTTTATCTGTAAGTAAATGACAGATTCTGATTTATTCTACTCTCTCTGCAGGGAATATTGCAAGCGTCTTCATCTTTCTGACAACAACACACAGTTTTTGCAGAACTTCCTCTCTCTCATGTTGGACATTTCCCCAGAGTCTGATGAGTGTAAGTTACACAAGTGTAATACAGCTTTTATTAGTATGTTTGGCTACTGTTTAAGAGACACATGTATAACTATCTGCAATTATTGTTTATCTCAGGTGACCAAGGCCTCATCCATAACCTGATTTTGGATTCTCGGATTATTGGGCAGCTGGCCTCACGCGTATGGAAGAACAAGGACCTTAATTCGTGAGTTTCTCTACACAGCATTCCCACACACTGTTCATTTGGAAAAATCACT
The DNA here is from genome assembly GCF_963691925.1 of Scomber scombrus. Lineage (NCBI taxonomy): Eukaryota > Metazoa > Chordata > Actinopteri > Scombriformes > Scombridae > Scomber > Scomber scombrus. Next base: position 18,502,923 of record NC_084972.1, read on the forward strand.
TGCTTTTCAAAACAAGATAACTCATAAAAAACACAGAACTTGCTAACTAAAAATCCGCTCTTACAGGTATGGCTTCCTTGCTGTTTTTGCGTCCACAGATGGAGGAATAACAAGAGTTTTTCCCAATTTGTGAGTAAGATAAATGTACTCAATGGAGCAGAGAAATATGCAAGTGATCTTGCACACTTAAAACACTGAATGCTTTGTGTTATGTTTGTTCAGGGCTTCTGAGATATGGGATGAAGATCCTGAACCCTTCAATTCAAATTACTACAGACGGAGCCTAGACAACAAAGGTTACATGTTCAGAGCTCCATCCAGAGGCTGTAAGTAACTGAGCAAACCCGTTTTCTTGTTCCTGTTCATGTTTATAGAATAAGGCCTTAATGTAAATGCTGATTAAAGTGGCTATAATCAAATGACCAATTGCCCTTCAAGTAGATATGAGGGACAACTGCAGCTTTATAGTGTCTTTTAGCTGAATGTTTTGCTTCTGCAGCCAACTACTTTACTGTTTTGATTCAGTCTCAGTGCCCTCATAGCACCACTTTTGGCTGCAGCAGGCAGCTTTAAAAACTGACTGTACACTGTCTGTACAGCACTAAAGATCAGGCAGACAAAGTTAACAACTGGCTGGTGAACACACCGGAGCACTTAGTAGCTTAAATATTTCTCTCAGGATTGGAGCAGAACAAAACAAAGTTAAAATGAGAGTGAATGTTGGACTTACATTCACCAGGTGTCCAAATACAGAACTCCTAATGAATGATAATGTTGCTCTGTAACGGTCAGATGTGTGACAACTATTTACTGAAAACGTTTGCTACATCGACTTAAAAGCTCATGTCAGTGTTGTGTTTAGAGATTGTTTATGCTGCCCCCAAGTGGCCAAAATATCCAGTTAGTTCAAGGTTAATGCATTAAAATAGCAGTTTATTAAATGAGATTTTACTGTAAATATGGATAAAGTGACAATGAAAATCTAATTTTAAACAACTGGGTCAAAATGTGTGGGTCAAAATAATCCACGGTCTTCATCAAACATGGGAAGTGTCATCGTATGACCTAAGTGTGTCTTCTAGCTGGGGTTACAATCACTCCTCCATTTACATCCATCTGGTATCACATAATCAATGCCCCACACTTAGGTTAAGTAATGAAATGGTGAAGATGGGCCAGTTCCAGCTGCTGATGAAGACTATGAAATGTGGTTGAAAGCTTTGAAAAATCTTTCAAAAAGTTATTTTGTCTCACATCCTCAACCCAAGGTTGCTCAGATGTTTGTCACTCTATGGTAAAACATAAAATTAAAAAAAAGATACATTCTGCATTTGTATCTGTGTGACATCAAACTATGACCTCTCATCATATTTTTTTATGGCATGTTTTTTTATTGAACAGCCATGGACGACCCTGCAGTTGCAGAAAATGGCACAGTCGGAATTGTGGTTAGTTCAGCTATAGAGGTTAATTTAGGAGGCAAAATTCTCAAACCTGCAGGTAAGCCAACTTGATGAAATACTTTGTGCTTTGTTCCCAGTATTTACGTACTACTGCTTTTATTTTTACTACTTGCTAAAATGCTGTGTCTTGCCTTCGTGTTATTCCCTCCTCAGTGGTTGGAGTGAAGCTGGACTTGGAAGCGTGGGTGGACAAGTTTAAGATCCTGGCCAGCAACGTGTCAGACAATCGACAGGGCTCACACAAGGTACAGCACAATGTTGCAATTTACAAATGATCATTAATCACACAGTTTTAGACTCAACTTTAAAAAGTGACATTATTGTCTCATTAAACATTTTTTTAAACAGTGTGGACCATCCAGGAGTTGTGAGATGGACTGTGAAGTCAACACTGATGTAAGAACTTTTCTTATTTCACACGACAGCTGTACTGTAGCAGACAGTCATCAATGTTTAAATTTGACAAGCATCACATTCCTGAGGGAGGATTGAATTTGTTCAGCAAAACTAATATAAATAATTAAATATAATTCACCCGTCAAATGTTACCTTGTGAGATACACTATATTAAATTACACTGGGGAAAATGTCCATATTAACCAGTAAGTTGCTGATTTGGGATTCCTGGGATTCCTTCAAAGTATGCAAAAATTGTCATTTGGGTGAGATAAATGAAGCATAGCGTTAGTTCATGCAGGACATGGAAGTCATACGCCCCAGCTGTAATCAGCTGACAGCCAATGATTGAATCAGCACACCTTATCAGTCACACACCAATCAAAGCCATTCTCACCACAAGGTGAGACATGAAAACTTTAGGAGCAATTGTAATTATTGGTTTTTTTTTCAATAATAGTTTTGACCACATAGTCTTGAATGTTTATTTTGAGACCAGTGAAATATACTGTTTATACAACATTTTCATGTAATCTACTGTTAATAAATGTCTTCCAGCATATGTGAAGTTTTACTTTTTACTTAAGTTTTGCCTGCAGGTTTTTTCTTCTTATGAGATCTGACATTTTCTTCTATATCAGCGATACACTACACAATTTAAAACTGGTGCTGTGTGTGCAGCGTTCTTGAACTATTAACTGTGTTTTCTGTAGGATCTCCTCTGCTATCTCATAGATGATGGTGGGTTCCTGGTTATGTCCAATCAGAGGGATCACTGGAAAAAGGTGTGCCTCATGGTAGAAAGTACACTGTGTGCCTTGTTTGAGTTTTTTTTAATAATAAATGAATAGCAAAGGAATCAATATGCAAAATCAGGCACTTTTGATTATCCTGCTCCACTAATCTCTTCGGAAATTCAACTTACATTTTGTAAACAGATCTTATTGATAGACATTATTGCATGTTTTGTATCATCTCTCTCTCTCAACTATTCAACCTAAAGCATCTTTTCAGTTCAGATCAGTTCATTTATCACTGTTGGGCAAAATTAAAGAATATATATATTAAAAACAATTAGGGGTAGGATGAAACAAGTGGAAATCAGCAGTATGGTTTATGTTAATCCACTGTGTGGTATTGTTTCTTCACCTCCCTGTTACTGTCTTTCCTTTCCTTCCATCACAGATCGGCCTCTTCTTTGGCGACGTGGATCCTTACCTAATGCATGCACTCTACAACAACTCTATCTTCACTCGGCGTCAGTCTTTCCACTACCAGTCTGCATGTGAACCGGTCAGCAGCAGCCACACCGGTGCAGCACCGAGAGGCATCTTTGTGGTAAAAGGCCATTTAGATTTGGGGACATTTTATTATTTGTTTTAAGATGATTGAAAATTCTCCTCCTAACTATTTACTGGTTTCTGCAGCCGTCCATCGCTGACATCCTCAGCTTGGCCTGGTGGACATCCACACTTGCATGGTGAGACTTTGTTTACCAGAAATCAAATGACACTTAGAGCATGTGAGGTGCCCCTAAAACAATCTTAACTGTGTCCAGACTTCTGTGCATGAAAGCCTCCTGGTTTCATGTGCATGTCAGCTTGTCAGCTGCTGCACTGTGCTTAACTATTTTCAGTTCAATGATACTGTAGCCTTGACATGTTTTAACTGTTATTCATTGATGTCTCCAGAATGTACTTCGTTCTTTAACAAGGTGCAATGTGATCACCTCTGCAGGTCTGTGATGCAGCAGCTACTATACGGACTGGCATACAACAGCTGGCTCTACCGAGGTGGATTTTTACATCTTCATGCAATCTTTCTGTGTGTGTGTGTGTGTGTGTGTGTGTGTGTGTGTGTGTGTGTGTGTGTTTGTTTGTTTGTGGCCGTATGTACACATAAATGTCTGATTAATTCATTAATCAAATAATCTATTACTGAATCCAATTTAGTGTTCATTACTTTCTATTTGTAGTCATGATTGAGAATGTAATTTGCAGCACAAACATTATATTTTAAACATTTATTTTTTTGTATTTACACCACAGGTTTTCTCCTCTTTTTAATTTTTTTTAATTGTTTTTACAATTTCCTTACTGGAAGCGTTTTCCGAGCTGTCCTTGTAATAAGAGGATGTTGTTGAAAGTGAACAAAAGTGTGGAAGCAGCAACCTTTATTCATAAAATCTGAGTGAAATCAGATGAGAATGTTTTATTAAAACCACATAAAATTCTAAAGGTTGATGTGTGTTTGCCTTCTAGACGATATCCTGGTGGAAGGTTTTGAGACAAAGGAGAGCAGCTGTGTGACCATCCAAAGCCAGTTCTACTTTACAAACACCACCAACTCGTACAACGTGCTGCAGGACTGTGGAAACTGCTCACGGTGTGTTTTTCTGGAGAATCAGCAGAATGTGTTCACAGTGTGTGTATGCTACCATATATGTAACAGTACTCTGGACTATCCATCACTGTCTCCAATAGGCTATTCCACGCAAAGCGGATAGAAAACACCAACCTCCTCTTTGTGGTGGCTGAGACTCTCCCCTGCAGCTCCTGTGAGATAGAGAGACTGACCCAGGTCAGGACAGAGTGTATCCTTTCACATACTCTGTGATGCTGTCATATGTGCTGAACGTACAAACTCATTCATCTTGTGTGACAGTTAAGTTTACGGTTATCTCCCTTAACTAAATACAAACAGTCCAGGAGGAAAATCCATGTGAGGTACTGAGCAACGCACGGTATCGTAAAGGCCCTGCTTCCTGTTTTGACTACAGTGCCTTAGTAAGTAGAACAGTAAATGCAAATGCACACATTATTATTTTAATTTACTTCTTAGAGGAATAGTTGAAAATTGTGGAAAATAGGCTTATATTAGCTTTTTTTTGTGCCAAGAGCTAGATAAGAAGATTGATACCACTCTCTGAACTGTTAAATATGAAGCTACCACCAGCAGCCAGTTAGCTTAGCTTATCACAAAAAGTGAAAACACAGATTGGCTCTGTTCAAAGATAACAAAATCCACCTACCAGCACCTCTAAAGCCCACCAATGAACATGTGATATGGCTTGTTTAATTTTATGTGACATGTTTGGATTTATGTGACAGATGTTTCTTGCCCGGGCACTCAGGGAGTCTCTACTGGTTGCCTCGCAACTTCACAGTGACCAGCATGGATGTATAAAGAGACCTGAATACAGGAACAGCACCAGGCTTTGAAGCAAATATGACATAGCAGTCAAACCTTGTAATTTCAATGCCTCATGATTCATCCTGACCCACATTGTGAAAGGGACATCTTTAAATCAGCGAATACAGTTTTCTGAGCATCACAACCTCTGTGAAATGATTCCTTTCCTTTACATTTCAAAAGTCTAGAAGAGACACACGATTGAATTGTTTTATCCTTATTCAAGATAGCTGGAGGATTAAAGCAGAAGCTAGCTATCTCAGCTGGCAGATGTGCCTAGTGAGCATACTCCATGGGTGCATGCAGAGTGGGAAGTGGCTTCTTTGGGTTTATGCACACTGTACAACTTTCATAGGAATAAGTGGGGCCCCGCCTTCAATGCTGTATCCCATTATACTTATCAATCCATGGTTACTTGAGAGTCACCGTAACTGGCAATCTGTGATTTTGTTAACTTCAAAGAGAACCCAGCTAGCTGTTTCCACCTGTTTCCAGTGTTTTTACTAACCCTAAGCTAGTGGTAGCTTCATATTTACCGTACAGAGATGAGAGCAGTATCGGTTTTCTCATTTAGCTCTTGGCAAGAGAGTGAATAAGCATATTTCCTGATATGTCAAACGTTACCTTTGATGTATATAATATTATGAGCCATTTATTGTTAATTTTCATTGCAGGAAAACACATCAGAGTGTGGACGCGGCCATTCTCTGCAGTCGTCCATAGGAGTCCTTCTCTTCATTCAGCTTCTTCTGCCTCTCTTTCATCTCTGACACGTGCAAACACTCTAACTTACATCTTTCATTTCTTTGGGTTTAGGCTCGGATCTACTGAAAGTCAGATCAAACCGCAACTGCAGAATTATTCTTTCTTTTTTGATCTACAAAGAGCACACAGTGCATTGTCCTTCTGAGAAAAAAAAAACTGGATCAGCTCATAGTGTTTTTTGCCTTATTGCTTATGCATTTGTTGGTGTTTCACGGCTTTAGTGCAAAATGCTGGAGGAGAATGTGTTGAGTGTGCATGCCACTTAAACTAGGACAAGCATGTTTGCAATGTTTTGCACATGTATACAATCACCAGAAAGTCAGGGAAGCAGTTGAAATTGATTTTTTAACAATCCAACAAATAATCTCCCAGCTGGAACTGATGTCAGGTTTTGGTGTCAAATGCGGTGGTGACAAATTCTAGGTTTTTAGAGCTCTTATCATCACTTTCTGACACCCTGCTTATCAACTCTGGTTATGACTGATATGCATTTTCTACTGCAGGTTTAATATTATTGTGTGTTAAGGCAGCCCATTAGGTGAGTCTACTGTATACATAGATTTACAGTTTCCATACAGTAGAACTTCTGGGTAAACCTCTCTGGAGGCCTGTTCTGTATCATGAAGCAACATTAGTGGCTTTCTTTGGTCTTGATTCAAGTTTTTCCGGCATCACGAAAATGGCTCACTTAAAATCGAGGCTGATCACTATGGTAACATACAGATGATCAGATCAAACCTATTAACAGTCCAACTACTGAACAATCAGCTTATTCCTGTAGGATCGTGACATGAATTAAAGTACTGAGTTTGCAATTAAGTGGCTAATAAACATATAAAGGCACTTTTATAAATCTTTAGAATCACTTTGGCCATAAATATAAAAATGTCAACCATAGTAGAAATAGTATTTGCAAATATTACCTATGGGTTTAAAACTTAACTTAAACTTAACAAAGAAAGTTTACCACAGTAACAGTGTGATGAATTCCCGCATATTAATTGTGTACATTTTGAATTAACGTAAATTATAAGTGCAACATTTCATACAGACTGACCTGATCAGGTGTTTATTTTAAATTATCTTTACATTTCCTATCTGCTTTGGTTGCAGGAAGATGTTTATGTTACCTTTAGCTGTTTAAGTGTATCACTTATTCATGACAGCTTGTTCATTATGAGACAAAAAGCAAAAAAATGTCACTGGAAATTACGTACAATAAGGATATTTTCCATATTAATTCTGGACTACTGAACATGTTAAAAACACTGACCCCAGTTAGAGAGGCCTATATTATAATTATAATTATAATCACAATTATAATTACTTTCAATATTTTGATATTATTGTCAAAGTTTCTACAGTGTATTTTTCTTTTGTAGTTATGTGATTATGTTGTATATCATTTACCTTCTCTTGTTTCAAATAAACTGCTCAAAGCTGGAGAGAAAAGTTAACTGAGCCAGTGTTGACCTCAATTACAGTAACCCAAAGAGAGCCAAACTAAGGGAAATTTCTTCATGATGCAGGCCCCAGAGCATTTACACAACTGACAGTTTTACATTGTTCACACCACAGAAGAAGCTACAGCATGAAAATAAATAATACAAAATAAATAATAGACAGAATCTGCTGCTGGGTGAGCCTCACAGTTGAAGCTCCCTCCTACAGTTTTTGCTCAGATGTTGCTTTTGGCAGCTTTTGCTGTTAACTCAGAATGAATAATCTGCGCCTGTTTTCATTTGCATGTTTCATCCTAGTCAGTGTCCTGGCACATGCAGGAGCTCCTGCACTTCGAGCAGTTTTTACATGACAGTAGATCCGGGCCTTCACCTCACATTCACTTCAGTGTCTTTGACCTTTGCCGAGACAGTTTCAGTACAGCACACGACCCAGAATGATTACCCTCTGCCCTCTTGAGTACACTGTCTCATAAATCTACTAAATCCAACAAGATATCAGGCAGAATTTAAGTGAAGAGTATTTTTCCCTGAATCTATTTTCTCAGAGCACATGACGTGAGACAACAGATTAGATAAGCCAGTATGATGACAAATACCAGTGTTAGACCTCTTAACACAGATCAGTGATGAAACATCTGTGAAGAAAGTACATGTATTGTTTTTTTGAAATGCTTCCACAGATTCCTGGTATGTTCTTCAAGTGCTTCCAGTCAAATAAAAGGTTGTTAAAGGATGTCAAATAAGACAAAACCAGACCAAAACTATATATTTATAAAAAAGGAATGTAGGAACCCGTGACAGTGCACAAGGTTCAGTGCAATAATGCTGTGATAATTGGATTCTAGGATTAATTATTGTGACAAGCATTTCAAGTGATCTACATACATTTTCCTATGTAGACTTTTAGCATAAAACACCCAGAAGTCTGGTGTCAGTGGCCGAGATTTCTTTAAACGTGCTGCGTAATTTTTTTTGATTGATGGGAAGTTGTTTGTCAGTTTTATCCCATCCTTTATTTGCACCGTTTGTCAAATCTGAATTTATGCACTTCTGTATGCTTCTATATGGGGAATGTAGCTTCTGAACAGCTTTCAGTGTTATCAATATGTTATCGGTATGTGATGCTTTTTGGCCCTCTGTCCAGATTCTCCCGATCTCTTATTGAAAGTAATGATTCTCTGTGGGAGAACGTTTCAATTTGATCACACATGCCTTATCCTGATGTCCACAATCTGATTCAGCAGTTAGTCTTTTGACATCAGTATGAAGCTATTACTGTGTGTACTGGATCACTTATATTGGAGTTAGTAAATTTGTTAAATTTATACAAATAAATGTATTTATTTCAGGGTTTAATCTGGATTAATATTAGCCCCATAACACTGAAATAATGATAAGAAATGAAAGGAATAATCAATAAATAGACATGAACTTAATAACCAACTATTTTGATAATTGGTGGTAATTTTCAGATTAATTCATAATGAAAATAATTACAAGTTGCAGCACTAATAATGACAACATATTTTATGAATAGGTATTTGTGGCAGGAAGGCACTCAGGGCAAAAATGTAACTTAAACATTATTGCCAGTTTATATAAAGAATTTGAATTGAATTGAGTGAGTAAAGTGGTCACTCCAATATCTCTCCATGTATTGCTCAGTATGACAAACAAGGCAGGAGTATATGTGAGTTGAAAACATATTAGAATAAGTTAATTAGTGGAGAAAATTACTAACATTGCCATCCTGTCAGCTGCAGCGTCTCATTCATATGCAGTTACGTGTGATGAATTCCTGGAAACGTCCTCCCTCAGTGATTTATCAGGCCCTGATGTCTTTTTGTTGTTACTATTGGATCTGCTTACAGAGTTAGAAGGGGATATTTTTTAAAAAGAAAAAGCTTTTTTGACAAAATATTTGTAAAACGCTGTTTTTCTCCATCTGCCCGGTGTTCCACCCAGCAGTGCCTTGTTGCACTCGTTTTGGATGGCAGGAACATCAGGATCATCATAGATGTGGACGTTCATCCTGCAGGTCATGTGAAAGACGCACTTCAATTTCAAGGGTTGCAGTCGTTAAACTTTAATGGACTTCTCGGAAAGGGGAAAAAAGGAGAAAAAATAAAGCTCATGGACTAATGAAACATTTTTAAAGAGCACAACAGACGGGTGTTTAGCAGCTGGCCTCCCCATCCTGCCTTTTCATGGAAAGATGTTTGAGAATGCACCCTGCTGCCCTCCTGCTACGTGTCATTTCTCTCTACACTGTGGTTCAGCCTTGAATCAAAGCACAGACACTGTCCATTTTCAAAGATTTCTACTTTGTCCCATCTTCACACTGTACATTATACATTTGAAGCCTGTCAAAGACTTTCTCCATGACGACTGACTGAAACAAACGAGTGAATGTTTATGTACAGTATACGTACTGTCGTGCATCTCTGCTGTACCCGAGCATGGTGGGGACCCGGAGAAGCAAATTAAAGCTCAATACTATTTGGAGACCTCAGCAACAACACTGCTTTCAGAAAACAACGACAAAAGAACCAGCTTTTCATCTTGCAGTATTTACTTTATTGCATTATTAAAACAACACTGTTGTACATTGAGGGAAGACATTTTGTGGAAGTCTTTATAGCCTATAATATATTACTACTGTTGAGGTCAGTGTTGTAGTTTGGTTTTGAATTTACCGGTGTTTATTTGCATGATCTTTTGAACAATCTACAGATTTGTGTACATAGTCTGATGGATATTTTACATTCCTTTCCACGTCCAGCTCTCCAGTGCTGTGGGGAGAGGTGAGGGAGCCCTCTGTGGATATTTTGGGGTGACGTGTGGGACCTCAGAGCTTCTCTGCTGGTGTGTAAACAAACAAAGCTGAAAGTTTGACTTCAGTGAAGCCTATAATAACTGTCAGTGTTTGCAATTTAGGTCTTTTGCAACAAGTAAAAGTTTAGAGTTATGAGCAACATACTGCCTGATTCAACATTTGTCATTTATTAGGAAAAATGTCTCCAAGCAAAATAATAGCACTTGAAATGATTTATGCATTTAAAGGCTGTGTAAACAAATAGGGCATGTGTGGGGACTATTAATGAACTTTGTTTATGAAAAAGTGTTATTTATTTAATTTATATATGTATTAATTATTTTATTTATTTATGTATGTATTTATTTGGGTATTGTGAATAATATTTGTATTGAACAAGAAAGGAACTGAATGTGTTTAAAGCTTGCGTGGGCACAAAAAGCAGTTTACAAAAACAAAATAGCAAAACAGACAAAAAAAAAAAAAAAAATATATATATATATATATATATATATATATATATATATATATATATATATATACTGTACGTCTATGTCATTTTATTTATGGAGTATCAAAAAGATAAGAATGTTCATGTTTTTGCTGTAACTTTTGCTTTTCATTTTGCTGACATTGTCGTTTACTCTGGACAGTTTCCTCTCTTTGTGCCAGTCTCCGACGCCACCTCATTTTTGTACAGACGATGTGAAGCAGTCAGCAGAAGATGAAGGCTTACTTTGTAAAGATTTTGTCAGTCACATTACAAAATGGATATTTAAATGTTTATATCTTTGGTGATTAAAATGCTATTGATATTTTTCACTTCAGCTCTGAATCGTTCTTGTTCCTCACTGTTTAATATCCTGGTTGGACAGTGCTGGAGCACATGCAGTATGGGAAACAAATCCCAAATCAGTCAAGTTATTACATAAAGGGACATGAAACTGCCCTGTTAATATTATTGTTAACATTATTTCATACATAATTGTTCATATTATTGGTGACTTGCATCTAAAATCATAGACTTACTTTCTGTGTCAAAATGCAAACATCTTGACATCTACAGTTTCATGATGCAAGTATCATGAAACAATATCTTTTTTTTTTTTTACAGTTTTGTAGCATGGATGACACAGCTGTGCTAATGTTCGGTTAACTAACATGAGCTGGTCACTGTATGGAAGAGACTGGGATCATTCCTTTATGTGTAACGCATCAGACTTAACTTAAATATTGCTTTATTAACTTTGCAAAACTAAATGTTACAAATAAATACATAAATATAAATTTACTGAACTGAAATTGAAATAATGGTATTTGATACCAGATCAGCCCAATGTTACCGATACCCAATCCAATTATATTTGTCCTCCTTCATGGCTGCTTTACAGATTAAGATTATATTTCCAGCTACTTTAAATGTACACTTGGGTAACATTGTGAAAGTTATTTTAAAGATCAGAAGTGACCTTTGCACTCTGCGCTCCTCAGCATCAGACACACACATAAGAAGGTTTCTCTTATTGTCTTACATCTCCTCAGTAAGTCAGCTCTGTCCTGCTCTGTACTGCCAGTTTAAAATGCAGTGAAGCTGAAGTCTTATCACTTTAGTATATTCCAGTAAGCAGGCGTGCTCTTTTGTCAGCTGTCAGGGATTAAAACAAAAATTTCAGGCTGCTACAGGCGTGGACCAGAGGAGGAATCCAGCTTGCGTAGACGTTATGTGCATTTGCTCAGGATGTCATTCAGTAAGGATATTATATACAAATATTAGGCCAAAAGCTCCAGAGGAAAGGTGATAGGTCACTGACTACTTCAATGAAACCTCCAGAGAAATGTATGGGATGTTTTGGCTTCACTGATTCAATTAAGTAGCAGTCATTCAGGCCCTATGCGCTCACTAGTCCTATTTGGATAAGTGATACCTTCCATCCAGCAGGCACAGAGCCCTATTATGGGACTTAAAGAGAAATACACCATTTGATTTACTAGTGCTATGATAGACTGTGAGTACTTGGCAAAGAAGTTTGAATCTTGTGATTTCACATTTTAATGTGGTAGGCTATATCCAGCAGACCTCACAAGCTCATCCCTCACAAGCTGAACAAATGAGACACTGTGCACATGAAGCTTTCTGGAGGTCTGCTGCAGAGCACAAGCATCCTTTTGGGTAAAATTGTTTTTGATTATAACTAATCAAAAATTTCAGCATCAGATGTTCTGTCTTTAAGTTTAAGATGGCTTTTTTAGTCTACAGTTGACTAACTTATAAATGTGATGAATTATTTCTGCATGATGCATGTGTTTCAGAGCTATGATCAATTATGCCCTTTTAACTTTGACTCTTTGATTATAAAGAAGTCATTGAGATACAGCGATGAAAAACAAGTGTAACATGACAGATTTAGAGCAGGACACTATATGAAGCATGTCCATGTAGAGGGCACAGTTGTTGTCTGTGTTTCTTTTTTCTAAATTCAATGCTTCTCTGACATGGATACAGTTACTTGGAGAGGGGGACAGGGGGGGTGTTTGGGGGTCTCTGAGCAGTACTTGTTAACTACATAGAGAAAATACAACTGTCATATAGCATACTTGGACCAAAGGGCCAATATAAGATTAAAATGGACAAATAGTGTCTCCTGTGTGAGCAGTAAAGAGACAGTATAAAGTTTTGTCTGTCACACATTGTGCTACAGATTCAAGAGCAAACAAGCGCATAAAGATTAGTGTCAATGGGAGAAGTCAGCAATGAAATGGCTCCCCGAAGAGGAAGCACACAGCAGCGGATGACTGCTTCGCCCCCAAAGGATTGTGGAATATATTTTTGTTCTCTGCTGTCAAGAACACTCACTCCATCTTTACTTCCACTTGCCACATAATTTGGTTAAATGGTTGTCTTAAATTATATAAATATTACATCTACATCTACATGATGCAGTGGAGATTATCAACATGAGAATTCAGATTTTGTTGTAAAAAAAAGAAAAAAAAGAAATTCAAATTGGTTATGGAATTTTCACCTCTGTGCAGGATGAACTCTGCTCTTATTTCCAGGTACAATAGACCTGCCCGGTATTCAAGGTGAGAAACCCTGTACAGGTATGTGACAGATAATTATAATGATGTGTTTATTAATTAATTGGGATGTAGTTTTGTTGTATATATCAAAACAAGAATATTTGTCCCAATTTAAAGCTGTAAGGTGTGCACAGTCAACAAACTGGAGAATGTAAATGCTCCCTTCACTGCAGAATTGAATTAGATTTGGGTCATCTCATTCTTTATCCTGATATATTCATATTCAGATGCTTATTCACCCATAGTTTCTGTCATTTGACTGAAATTTGCCATTTTGATCATCTAATGAAGGCCAAAAACTGTTTTGGGCATTTTGATTTTCATACAGTGTGAATTTGTGTGAGTTGTTGAATATCAGAATTAAACAATTAATATCAGCAAAAGACCAATGTTTTCTTTTCTCAGCCTGTGTGAAAAGATGGCAAACATGGACCAGGTTTTGTATTGTGGATTGAGAACTTGACAACTCACCTGAACTAACCCATGACAAAGCACACCTCTCTAATATTTAGTAACCACAGCCAGTTGCTATCAGCAACTCCCATTTCTCTCTTCTATACTTGAACCAAGTGTTTTGTGTTTTTGCAAAGAAACATTTGAAGGCAGCAGACTGACAACATATATTTATTGAATATAGTTCTACAATATTTAGTGAGAATATCTCAATGAACAATCATATTTTATGATTCTCATTTGTATCTCTCATAGAGTTTTCATCTTATTCTTCAGCATCTTTTGCCTGAAATAGAGAAGAAAAACAGAATGAATGCCATTTAAAATTCCATTTGAATTAAAAAGAGTCACAACAGCTCACTGCTTCAGTGTTATGCTTCACCAAGTGTGTATTACTTACTTTTCCAATTTCTCGACTCTTTGCCCTCAGCTTATTGACCTGGGACTCGGCGATGTCGGCACGCTCCTGAGCCTCCTCCATCTCATGCTGAACCTTCCTGTACCTGGACAGGTGAGTGTTGGCCTGCTCCTCCTGTGAGAAAATTCAACACTGAAGTCAACATCCAAGAATACTGAAGATAGGATGATTTGACTTTTCTGTTAGCTACGAAAGCGGAGACATTGTGTTTTTTCTTTTTCCAGGTCCGCATGTACTTACAGCCTCCTCAGACTGTCTCTTGTAAGCCTTCACTTTAAGCTGCAGCTTGTCCACCAGGTCCTGAAGTCTTACAACATTCTTCTTGTCCTCCTCAGTCTGCAGTTAAAATTAATTCATGATTAAAATGTATTTATATAACCAACTGTCAGACAACTGTAACAAGCAATTGCAAAAAACAACTACCGACCTGATAGGTGAGCTCCTTCACTCTTCTCTCATATTTTCGAACACCTTTGATAGCATCTGCTCCCCGCCTCTGCTCGGCTTCAACCTCACCCTCGAGCTCACGTACCTGTGATGTGAACAATGCTATTATTAAATTTGGATGTTACATCAACGGCAGAGATCAGCTTGGAGAGTAAATAAATATTTACCCTAGACTCCAGTTTCTGGAGCTGCTTCTTGCCACCCTTCATGGCCAGATTCTCAGCCTCATCCAGGCGATGCTGCAGGTCCTTCACTGTCACCTCCAGATTCTTCTTCATCCTCTCCAAATGAGCGCTGGTGTCCTGCTCCTTCTTCAGCTCCTCTGCCATCATGGCAGCCTGAAATACAACAACCATGAATGAAGCACACAACACCACAACGGTGTAAAGAGCTATATATAAAATCACCTCAACCCACATCAGTGATGGCCTTCTTGGCCTTTTCTTCAGCATTTCTTGCTTCCTGGACAGCATCTTCCACTTCACCTTGGACCTGGATGAAGTCAGCCTCCAACTTCTTCTTTGTATTGATAAGGCTGGTATTCTATTTGAAATAAAAGCAATGATTAACTTTCATGTGTTCAACTAAATAGCAACTTGTTTGTCAAGCCTTTGAGAGTACCTGAGAGTGTAGCAGCCCCACACGCTCACTGGCGTCAACCAGCTCCTGTTCAGCCACTTTGCGGCTTCTCTCTGTCTGCTCCAGTGCAGCTCTCAGCTCCTCGATCTCAGCCAGCATCAGGTTGTTCCTGCGCTCTACCATGGCGACCTGCTCCTTCATGTCATCCTGGCTTCTAATGGCTTCATCAAGATGAAGCTGGGCATCCTGAATTGTAAAAAATGATAAGATACTGTATATCAGCAACTGGTGTTTTTTTTTTAGCTGATCTGTCAGGATATTGTCAGTGGACGTACCTTAAGCTGTCCCTGAACGTTTCTCAGCTGTTTCTGGGCTTCAGCAGCCTGGCGGTTGGCGTGACTCAGCTGAATCTCCATCTCATTGAGGTCTCCCTCCATCTTCTTCTTGATTCTCAGGGCGTCATTCCTGCTCCTGACCTCAGAATCCAGAGAGCTCTGCATGGACTCAATCACTCTCTGACTGTTCCTCTTGATCTGCTCAATCTCCTCATCCTTCTCTGCTATTTTCCTGTCAACTTCACTCTTGACTTGGGTAAGTTCAAGCTGAACGCGGAGAATCTTGGATTCCTCATGCTCCAGGGTGGCCTGTGAACAAGTGTGATCTTTATCAACTAAAGTAGAACAGTTCCTCCATTCAAAATACAGAAATGGAAGCTAAGTCACAGTGAGGAAAAATAGCTCTTGAGCGGTCAAGCATGGGTCTTGCACGGTTGTACTCTATAGCTCTGCTTATATTTAAACACTTTTTCTAACAGCAGAACTTCAGATTTTATATCTGTGTTACATAAAAAGTTCTTGTACAATGGCTGAATCACTTGCACAAGGCAGTTCTACTATCACTATAACTATAAGTAATGATTGGTATGACGATTGAGTTTTACCTCTGCCTCCTCCAGGGCCGTCTGGATTTCACTCTTCTCACCTTCCACTGTCTTCTTCCCCTTCTCAAGCTCGTGAATTGTCTTACCGGTCTCTCCAAGTTGTTCACTAAGATCTGAGATCTCCTCTGTTGAAGCAGTTTATCATTTAATACATTTTAGAACATTAACCAATGTTAAAATGTTGTTTTTTTTAAACCAAAAAACCCCATTGTAATTAAATAATAGAGACACTTCTGATAAACAGATTTTGTGTTTAGAGTGTGAATCTTTTGGGGAAATGAAATACAAATTAACAAACAGGATCTAATGTCTTACGTTGCAGGTTCTTGTTCTCCCTCTTCAGGGTCTCCAGGTGGTCCAGAGCTTCTTCATAGGAGTTTTTCATTTTGAAAATCTCAGTGCTTAAAGCACGAGCTTCCTTCTGGGCTCCTTCCAGCTCTGCCTGGTTCTCCTCATACTTCTGCTTCCATTCAGCAAGAACCTGAAAGAACAACAAATATTTTAGCCTTCACATTAACCTCACATTCACCAGTCAGCACTGTGGGTGTACACAACAATATCTAACCTTGTCAAAGTTCCTTTGCTTCTTGTCGAGGGTAGCAGCCACAGCATTAGCTCTCTCCACATCGATCATCAGGTCTTCCACTTCACCCTGCAGTCTCTGTTTTGTCTTTTCCAGAGAGGCACATTTTGCGTTCACAGCCTCAATGGTTTCCTCTGCATCCTGAAGACGCTGGGCAAGCTTTTTCCTTTTAAGAATATTTTATTTTAAAACTTGACGATAACTTAAACTCATTACGCATTTGTAGAAGAAGCTTCAATTGTAACTGTAATACTTACTTTGCCTCCTCAAGCTCCTCAGTACGCTGAATGGCATCAGTCTCATATTTGGTTCTCCATTGAGCCACCTCACTATTGGCCTTGGACATTGAACGCTGCAGCTCAGCCTTGGCCTCCTGCTCCTCCTCATACTGCTCTCTGAGCAGGTCACAGTCATGACGAGCTGACTGAACAGCATGAGCCAGGGCGTTCTTGGCCTACCATTCAGGTGAGAACATGATTAATATTGAGTAATCGTCCGGTGGCCTTTTCCTCTATGATTATCCTGCTGATTTCATTTACTGTTACCTTAACTTCCTCTTCTATGTGCCTCTTCAGCTCCTCAATCTGCTGAGTGTAAGCCTGCTTGCCTCTTGTGAGCTGAGACACAAGAGCGTCCTTTTCTTCCATCTGACGCGCAAATTCACCTAATCAAAGACACTGTTTTTAGTAACTCAGTGAGCAACAGTACTAAATGACATGAATGGAAAATGACACAAAGAAAATTATGACTCATTATGAACACATTAGTATCATATGCTGATGTGTGCCGTGTACAACGAAACCTCCAATTTGTGAGCACAGGGAACAGAACAGGGTTGTTAGAGATACATAATAAACTAAAGGAAGTCAGTAAGAGTTTGATTTAATTTATGAAGGTTTATCATAATTTCATACCATTTTCAGTTGCAAGTCTTGCCTTCTGTGCACTAAGGTCATTTAGTTGACGAACATTCTCATCATTCTTGGATTTGAGTTCACTTAGTTGATCTTCCAATGTTCTGCACATTTTCTCAAGATTGCCCTGGTAAAAGAAAACATTTACTAGTATTAAAAAATAATTACCATTTGTTTCTTGCTCCCTGTATGAAATCATGGTACTCTCACCTTTGATTTGGCAATGGACTCCATATTGCTGCTGAGGTCATCAATCTCCATCTTATATTCACTTTTCTCTTTCTCCAGTTTCTGTTTGACACGCTGAAGGTTATCAATCTGTTCTCCCAGTTCTGCCACACTGTCAGCCTGCTTCTTGCGGAGAGCTGCGGCGGTGGCCTCGTGCTGCAGGGTGGACTCTTCAAGATCACGACGCAGTTTCTGGAACTCGGCCTCACGCTTCTTGTTCATCTCAATCTGAGCAGATGTTGCTCCTCCAGCTTCTTCAAGCCTCTCACTGATCTCCTCCAGTTCCCTGGAGAGATCAGACCTCTGTTTCTCCACCTTGGCCCGAGCTGCCCGCTCAGCCTCAATCTCTTCCTCCAACTCCTCAATACGAGCCTGAAACAGACATGATTTAACTGAAAATGGTTCAAGATATTTGAATGTTGTTTACTCAGACTGACACTTGTCCAAATTATACCTGAAGTTCCTTTATCTTTTTCTGTAACTGGACCCCAAGAGTCTGTTCGTCCTCAATCTTACCCAGGAGCTGGCTCATCTCGAAGTCCTTCCTGGAGAGGACGAAAGTAATTCAGTGTATTAAAGGTGAGTTTTAGTAGATCCTCTTACATAATCATTTACTACAAGTAGGATGCTTTTTCAAATCCCTACTTTTTGATTTTCTCATCAGACTGCTGCTTGTCGTTCTCCAGATCCATTATGGATTCCTGGGCCAGTTTCAGATCTCCTTCCAGCTTTCTTTTAGCTCGCTCAAGGTCCATACGGAGCTTCTTTTCTTGCTCCAGGGACCCTTCAAGCTACCAGAGATAAGTGTTTAATAAAACTTTTGGTATGGCACATTCATGGTCAACATTTGCTTTAAAATGTGGATTACTCACATCATCCACTTGCTGCTCCAGCTTGGTTTTGGACTTTGTCAGAGTGTTGACTTTGTCCTCCTCTGCCTGAAGATCATCAAGGGTCTGCTGATGGGCCTCTTGGAGAGCTTTCTTCTCTTTGGTCAACTTGGCAATGGTCTCATCTTGAGAAGCCATCTCTTCTGTGAGGTTTTTAACCTTTAAAAGTGTATGTATATTTAAGTTAACAAAAGGTTTTTTTTATCTACTCTGAGGCAAAAAGGTATTGTGAAAGACAGATCTTGTAACCTTGTTCTCAGTGGCATGTTTCTCCTTTTCCACTTTGGCCAGGGTAAGCTCCAAGTCGTCAATGTCTTTCTTCAACTCAGAGCACTCATCTTCCAGCTTGCGCTTCTTTGCAGTCAGCTCAGCATTCATTTCCTCCTCATCCTCCAGTCTCTCAGCCGTCTCTTTGAGTTTGGCCTCAAGCTGGATCTTTGCTTTAATGAGCCCCTCACACCTCTCCTCTGCATCAGAAAGGTTTTCTCCTTCCTAAAAGGTAAATGCAAGCAGGTTCATGTCATTGCTAAATCAGTTTGATGCAGTATATTTAGTGGACATGCACAAAGGAAGAAATGGTGTGCTGGTCGGACTTACAGACTGCACTTGCAACAACAGATCATTCTTCTCCTGCAGCAGAGAAACCATTTTTTCTTCAAGTTCTTTCTTCTTAGCCAGAGCCTTTGTGAGCTCCTCTTTGGTTTTTCCAAAGTCTTCTTTCATTTGGGCCATCTCTTTCTCAGTCTCTGCACTCTTCAGCAGAGGCTTAATCTTGAAGTAAAGCTTCATCCATGGCCACGTTTTGACATTCATGAATGAACGGATGTTGTACTGGATGGCGAAAATGGCCTCTCTAACAAAAGACATTGTTTTCAGACAAACAGGGTTTGAAGTTAGTTTACCAGCTAACCAGCAGCAAACGTCATACTACATCAGTTACTGACACTTTACCTCCTCTCCATCATCTTCACAAACTCTCTCCTCATGAGGAAACCTCTACAGAGACCCTGTGTCATGGTTACCAGGGCAGCAAGTTTTTCATCCCGCATCTCCTCCAGAGTACCCAGCAGACCGGCTTTGAAGAACACCTGAGAGCCAATAATTATTAAGTCATTAATCAATGATAATGCTACTGTCTACACGTTTGTCTTGGCAGTGTTTCCATAGGAGTTGCATGTGTACCTTGGTATGACCAAACTTGTACTGAGTCTGGTCAACATCGATGGAGCCCAGGAGTTTCTCTGAAGCCTTCTTGTTGTCGATGAACTGTCCCTCTGGGATGACGCTGGCGTTCAGTACTTTGTATCTAAGAGTAAAGATTTCATTCAGTTAGATTTACTAATTTGAAGGTAAGTAAACACTAATAAGTAACTATCAAGGTAACATTTCTACCTCTGCTTGAAGTCACCATATTGAATCCTGCTGGGGAAACCTTTCCTGCAGATCCTGATACCTTCCAGCACACCGTTACACCTAAGCTGGTGGATGACCAGGAAGTTCTCCATCAGACCTTTAATAAAATCATTGGTTAATTAAAAAAGACAGTCAAAACATATCTGGTCTGGTTTCTTTACTTTATTAACGATAACATTGAGACAAAAAGTACACACCTGGTGTCTTTGATTCATTGGGAATCAAGCAGCGCACAAAGTGAGGATGTGTGCTCCTCAAGTTTGTCATCAGCTTGCCCAAATTCTCCTGAAAGAATTATAGGACATTGCATTTGCAAAATGCACTAAAATAGACATAAAAGCAATAAGATACATCACTGCTGTCAAATTATGTTTCTGTCACATCTTACTCTGAACAATGCAGATACAGTTTGGAAGGAACCACCCTTCTTCTTGCCAGCTTTCTTACCACCACCACTCTCAGCTGTCAGAGGAATGACAGTTGCATTGATTATGAGTAAACTCAGTGCATTTTAAATTTTGATATCTCAGGATAGCTAGACTCCAGCTACATACAATGTAATACAAACACCAGAAAGACACCTCCATATTTCTTTAAAAAAAATATTATCCTTACCATCTGCTGAGAAATGTGATGCATACAGGTAGGCCAGCAGTTTGACTGAAGACTTCTGGTAGAGCTGAACAACTGAGTCGTTCAGGGGGTCCTTGTTCTTGTCCAGCCAGCCAGTGATGTTGTAATCAACAGTACCAGCATAGTGAACCAGAGAAAAGTGAGCCTCAGCTTTGCCTTTGGCTGGCTTTGGCTTCTCAAAGGACTTGTTTTTACCAAGATGCTGATCATACAGTTTGTTCTTGAAGGTTATGTCTGTAGCCTTGGGGAACATACACTCCTCTTCAAGGATGGAGAAGATGCCCATTGGCTGAAATTAAATGAAAAATTGACTCATGATTGCATTGACATATTTCTTTAATTTATGCGTGAACAAGGTTTTCATTAAAGTATGCCATTTACAAAAACAGCATACCTTCTCAATAAGCTCAATGCAGGCAGCCAAGTCCATGCCAAAGTCAATAAACTCCCACTCAATCCCCTCTTTCTTGTACTCTTCTTGTTCCAAGACAAACATGTGATGGTTGAAAAACTGTTGCAGTTTTTCGTTGGTGAAGTTGATGCAAAGCTGCTCCAAGCTGTTGTACTGTTTTTTTTAAAAGAGAAAAGTTAAACGACTTGATATTCATCTGTTACAATCCTTTGTAATTTCTTTAATATAAAAAAGTCCTTTATGCAAATAAAGCACACTTACATCAAAAATTTCAAACCCAGCAATATCCAGGACACCGATGAAAAAGCTTCTGGGCTGCTTAGTATCCAACATCTCATTGATTCTCACAACCATCCACAAGAACATTTTTTCATAGACGGACTTGCAGAGAGCCATGACAGAGTTGTTTACCTGTTTATACAAATGAATGAGACAACATTAATACATATGTTGGAAGCACACACAATAAAAAGTGGTCATGGGTTTCAGAGCTATAATACAATCAGACTATGGGAGCACATTTTACCTGTGGGACTGTCTGACCCTTTGTCACAAACTCATTTCCGACTTTTACCCTTGGGTAGCACAGAGCCTTGTGAAGGTCAGCTGAGTTCAGACCCATGAGATATGCGATTTTATCAGCAACTGCAAAGAAGAGAAAAGTGAGCGATGAGATTTTCACTTGATCGAGAATCCGAAAGAATCTGTGCCATGACTGTTGGTTAGTATCCAAAAGTACAACACACCCTCAGTGCCATCAGGCTCAGCCTGCTCTTCACGCTGCTTCTGCTTGAACTTCATGTTTCCGTGATGCACCACAGCTCCAGTTAGCTTATACATGCCTATCTTCTCCTCTGCAGTAAAGCCCAGGATATCAATGGCAGTCTGTAGGTTTACAAAGAAAATACAGAAGTCTGCTTTCAAAAAGCAAATGAACACATTCACAAATTCACATTTTATATGATGGTGTGGATTTTATTATCTTCTTACGTCAGTGGCAATGAACTCCTCAATGTCATCGATACTCTTGACAGTGATTTCACCCTGACTGATCATGTGATAGTCGAAAGGGTTGGTGGTGATGAGAAGAGCCTCTGAAAAATATTTATTGCACATCAGTAAGCAGACTCAGGTGAAGCCTGTATTTATAGTACAAATACAACACAGGTTATTATGATACATGGTCAAACTGCTCACCAATCAGTTCAGGTTTGTGGCCTGTCATGAGCTGATAGAAGATGTGGTAGCTCCTCTCAGCAGACAGCTGGAATGTCACTCGAGACTTCTCCAACAGATCTGTCGATCGATTGTTACAGTTAGAGACCCGTCAGTTCCGTTCAATGAGCTGAAGGTCCAATAACAAATGGTATCTACTGCATTATCTCTAGACTTACATGTTTCAATGTCTGCTGAGGCCAGCTTTCCACTTGTTCCAAAATGGATTCTGATGAATTTACCCTTTAAAAAGAAGACTGTAAATCAGAATTATAACTTCTTACACTCTAATATTGTTTAAAAAGATAACAAACACTTACAAAACGGGATGAGTTGTCATTCCTCACAGTCTTGGCATTGCCATAAGCCTCCAGCAGTGGATTGGCAGCAATAATTTGATCCTCCAGCGACCCCTTTATTAAGGAAACATGCCAGGGCAAATAAAATAATTAAGGGTGATGAAGATTCACACATTCAATGTGTCTCACCAGAAGATCACATTACACAACTTGATTCTTTTAAGTAATATCACATATTTTAAAGGATTTTCCTGTTTTGCTGACATTTAAGAAAGGATGTGTTCTTGTACCTGCATCTTGCCTGAGGTTTGCTCAGATTTCTTTCCTCCAGCCACTGCGATTGTCGCAAAGTACTGGATGACACGTTTGGTGTTGACAGTCTTCCCTGCACCGGATTCTCCGCTGGGTTGTGGGATGTGTTCATAGATATTGTTCAAAATGACTGACATTTTTATATTATTGCGAATACTTACAAATGATATAAAAGTCTTGGCACTTACGTAATCAGGATTGACTGGTTTTCTCTATCTGCAATATATCAAAAAGTATTTAACAGTTAGAGCAGCTGCTGTATTTTAGGACACATAATAGCTTACAAAATCATTGATACCTTGAAGCATGAACTGATAGGCGTTATCAGAGATGGAGAAGATGTGGGGTGGAGCCTCAATCCTCTTTTTGCCTCTGTATCCTGATACAACCACTGAATCGTACACCGGGAGCCACTTGTAGGGGTTCACAGTGACGCAGAACAACCCAGAGTAGGTCTGTGGAGACAGAGAGGATTGTTACTGACACATCATCCCTGCAATGGTCATACGGCTATTAATGTGTTGATCAGGTCACACTCACGTAGATCATCCATGCTGCATAGCGCTCTTTGAGGTTATACAGCACAGTGGGCTCACTGAGGTGGGTCATCATGGCCATATCCTCAATCTTATCGTACTTTGGAGGGTTCATGGGGAAGATTTCAGTATCTTTCACAGTGAGTGACTGCCACAGAGAAAGAAAAGGGACAGAAAAGAGGTGCAGTTAATTTAAAACATTAACTGGTCACTATTATAATTTATTCAACAGTCAGAGATTATATTTTTTAAAACCATAAAAAAGATATGCATGGCACTCATGAATCAATGCTTACGTTTCCCTTTGAGGGCTGATTACAGAGAAGTTATGTGCTGAATATATGCTGCCCAATCACAAGACATGCACTTCATTTCGTTTTTAACATATCACGCTGCTCTTCACATAGTGATCAGGATCAGATAGATGCTGACAAACATTTGTGAAATTTTAAGTGATGTGAATCCATTCATATGATTTGCTGCATTATTTAAAAAAAATTCATTGTCACCACTCTCACCTGTCCACAGAGAGTTTCCACGGTTGCTTTGCCACCCTCTTTCTTCACAAGTTTCCCCTTGAGGTACATCTCTTTGGGCTCAGTCACAAAATAAGCTGATTTAGCATCAAAGGGAGTGGTTTGAGCTTCAATTCTCTCTCTTTCTGGCTTCCGGAGGTAAACGGCTGCCGGGCCGAAACACTCCATTTCTGCGTCCCCCATGATGACTCTTTACTGCAAATAAGTTAAAACAAGACAGCCGTCATTTATTCAAGTCACAATTTTATCTTCACTCACGATGGTACATTACTAACAAACAAATAGGAAGTGCTGTTAATGATTTTCTGAATATTACACACAAATGAAGAACATAGAAAAATTGACGTCATTAGATCTCATTTAAAGTGAAATAAAATAGTAAGGTATATTTAAAGCTTGTAACAACAGAACACCATCATCTTGTAATTTTCCATTATTTGTATATTATCTTTATTGTGCAACAACCTTTTTGTTATTAAGTCTTAAACACTTAAGGTTAATAAGGAAATCAATCAAATCAACAGTTTCTCTTTACTTATTTAAAGATGTAGACTCCATTATGTGTTGCACATAATTGACTATGTTAATTAACTTGTGAATCATTACACTCACAGTAAATGTTAAATGAAGATGTTGACATTTTTAGAAAGTCTTCACACATGTACTGAGGTATTAAGACAGTTTGCCACAGTAGAAAAATAAATAACTTACCTTCTTCCCTACCCCAGCAGAACAGATAATGATGGTCTGATGAGGATTCTGGAGGAAGAAACACAAATACTTGAAATTAATTAAGTAATCAAACTATTCTATATTCAAATATGAGCTTGCTGTATGCTGAGGTCCTGGCATAAACACAACAGCTCTGTAGTAACTTTGTAGTGTCTGGCAATAAGTGGTCATGCCCTGCATTGTTCATTAAGCTGCTGGCTTTCTTTAGTCTAATAAAAGACTGTAAGTCACTCACCTTGACTCGTTGCCTGTCAGTCCTTGGGGGCGTCTGGACCTCCTTCTTATATAGACAGATCAGTGTTCACTCAGCAGAAATGTCTTTCTTTATATGGTCATGTAGTTTTATTCTCTTTGGTCATGTATTCTTGCCTCTGATCTGATCCTTCACACCTTTTTTTAAAAACACTGATCACTGATCTTTTTGTCACTTTTTTATCACAGACAGATGTAGATTAAGTGAAGTCCTTAACTTTCAGAATCACAATTTTCAAATTGAATGCAATGATATGAATTTAAATTGAGAAATAAATACATAGGCTGTTCTTTGAATGACAAAATGATTATTGTTAATTAGTAGTGTATAAATGGCCAACTTTCCCTTTTGCTGTCATCACCAAATTAATTGAGCTTAACCAAACTAAAACCTACATGAACTGAGTGTTGATGTGAAGTTTTCCTCAGGCATGTAAAAGAATTGTGTTCTGCTTCATTCATTTGTTTTAAATAGAAACAATGATGTCGTTAGGGAGAACACATAAAACATGCATTTCACTGTGAACTGTGGTGCCACACAACAGACACTGTTAAACTCAAGACAGAATTTAAAAAGGTATAAATAGATCAAGATACTTCTAATGCAGCATTTTTTAAACCTTCTGTAAACATTGTTCTGGCAGGCGGATTGGTTTCTGAAGTTCAGACATTGTTTTGGTCTTTACAGTAATCTCCTTAATGCACCTTGGCACTGCAGAGGATCCGACTTTAGCCGTGGAGAAGCTCTCATATATCACTGGTATTCTGTTGCAGAAGCCTTGCAAGTCTTTGCTGTGACAAAGGGGCAAAATTAGGCCTTACTGTTGCTAATCTAAGAACTTGTGAAAATGATGATACCTTATGATAGCAGAAACACTTGTAGAGGTCCGCATTTTTATGAAATCCCAGAGTTAATTAGATTTGTTCTGTAGGGAGGAAGGACAATATAAATTGTAACAATAATCATATTTATAGCAGTTTAATTCCCTGTTCTAATATTTCTTCCAGTCGTGACCCATGTACCCGGAAAAACAAGACAACTGTATCCTATGAAAAATTTGCCTTAAAGTTTATAAAAAATCCATCATAAATAAAGCACTTCATGCATTGTTGCTTCATAAATGACCACATCATATAAAAATTCTGCCATTGCTGCAAATAGGTACATCACAGCGTCTCACTATTTTATAATATTTAATTTGAGGAAGAATTATGTAAAAATACTGTGTGTGAAAGTGTGAAATCCTTAAAAATATAATTGAATGATAACAGTTTTTGATTAACTAATCACAACACCTAGTGGTGAAAACCCTGGTGCACTGCCTATATTTGAGTTCATGTGATAAGATTGCAAATGGTACTAGAGCAGCAGTATCACTCATATTCTGTTGAGTAAGATATATCACATGATGTGCGCAACACATTTGAATGCCTTAAACCATTACATATTTCTCTAAATTGAACATGTAAAATGTTGATTTTTTACACTTGTAGGCAGCTGCAAGAGAGTTTTGTTGAAATATTTTTTTATAGGAGAACCAAACTGATTTAACAGGTTTTATTTAAATTTATCTAAGAACAGCAGGCTCCACAACAGTATCGGTCTTAGCATGAAGGAACAGACAGGTGATGATTGTCAGTCTATTTGTATACACATTATTTCCAACAAGTCTACAGTCATTGTTACCGTTTTTATTTACGTTCGTCTTTCATTAATGTGCTATTTTTAGTTCTTGTGATATTTTGCTCTCCTTCTTTTCTGTTTATGTGTTAAAATGTGTTGTTACCTTGTAAAACACTTGCACTTGCATGAAATGGTGATATACAAATAAACTTGAACTTGAACTAAAGTGTATGGCTGCTGCTATGTCTCTCCCATCTGACCTTTGATGTCAGTGTACATGACTCCGAATGAGCTGTCTGGAAGAAAGCAGTGTCAGGTTTCCAGCAGTGCCTTACTGGCGATACTCCAACACAGAGCAGAACGTGTTTGAACAAATTCTGACCCTCCACAGTTGGCCCTAAAACCTGATTCTGAGCATACAAAATGTTACATTTGTTTGCAAAAAGACTGGTTGGGTCAGATCTTAGTGTTTTAAAGAGGTTTTTTGAGGGTGTGATAATCCTAGAGGTCAGACTGCTGACAGACATTCCCTTCCTAAGTGATCCTTGAACAGAGGTCAGAGGGCTTCAGCTTTCTAGGGACTGCCATAAACATCTGATTAAGATCATCCAGGTCTCATTATCCAAGGAGGGTCGAATTGAGTAAAACTGAACCTGGTTGAAGATATGTGAAGACGTCTTCAGTTCTAGTTCAAAGACCTTGACAACCACCCACACATGTTAAATACCTGGGATTCCCCAACAGTCGGTTTGAACTGAAGAATCCCCTTGGATGAGGTGAAACATCTTTAAGTATCTTCAACTAAGTCCAATTGGACTCGATCCAACTCTCCTCAGATCCGTCAAATATCTGTTATTATCACACATCATCACATTATCAGGGCCATAAAAAGTTATCTAAATATTGCGAGAGGGACATTTCTAAAGGTTAAAGTGTACAAAGCTGTTACAGCAGCTGGACTTTGATTTGCCCGTTTCATTATTTTTATTTTAGTTGTAATAAAAAGGTAAAATAATTCAAATGAGCTGCACGCAAACTGCACACAACGTTAGAGTTTACAGAATTTAAAACTTTGCAATTAATCAACTTGAGGTTTGTTTATTATTGAGATATTTTATTAACTTGTTTAATGCAAGAAAATGTTGTTAAATTACATTTATTCATCATTTAATGGGGCAATTAACAACTATCAGCAACCGAAAAACCTCCTAAGTTCAGTAATAACAGCAAAAGTAAGAAAACTGACTCAAATTAAATAGAAAACAACCTTTAGTAGCAGAAGCTAAACTTGAAATCAGCTTTATTTTTAGTTTGAGTTTCCTCAGTTTATCATTTCATTTTTACATTTTCATCATGTTATTTTTCAGTTTGACCTGCCAGACGTTACAGCTTGCTAACATAAACAATCAAACTTCAAATGCCTGATGATAAATGATTTGGAGAAGTGATGAAAAAAGCTGTTAAACAAATCATTTTCTTCTTTAAAAAAAAAAAAATCTATTACTTTATCACTATTTTGCATTGCACTCCTTTTGCATTTTTGAAAGTAATACTTCTTTTTAAAAAAAATCACTTTCACCCATCATATTCCTCATTGTATCAGATTGCCTCTCTGCATTTCTGACAGTATAACAAGTCAGTGAGTGGGCTCAGACGATGACCCATCTGTCTCCCCTCTGTGCTGCGGAGAGTCAAAGGTTAACAGAGGAAGACAGCTTCATTTACAGGTGGCTGTTGACATGTCAAATTGTCGACTGACTCTCTTACACAAGGAGCTTTTTTTATGTTTTTGTTCTTATTATAACACCTACAGCAGTGGTTGGGTGGGGTCCTTTAGGGGCTTTTCCAGCAAACAAGAGAATTATTTTATTTTCACTATAATTTCAGCAATAAGTAACACAATGACAGAATGTATGACTATTTTGGTCATGGTTTTCATACACTTTCTTTGGTAAAACATCTAACAGCAAAAATCTTATCAGATGGGGGAGCCTGGGACAAAATCTTATCAATTGGAGGTCCATGGTCTAATCTGTATTAGTTTAGGGGTCCTTGATATGAAAAAGTTTGAGAACCACTGATCTACACTGTACTATTAGCTGGTATGACATGACTTGTAGCTTCAGATGCTGGGAATAATATGCTACATGTAGTGTCGTTGTTTATTTGCCTGTAGAAAAGTCAACTCTATAAGCGTCTTTTAGTGGTCTATTGTCCGACGTGGAATCCGAAGTGAACAGGTGATTAGATTTGTGTCTCCAGGTTTTTCTAGACAGGCACTTGTGTTGTCTCAAGGGTGCAGATGTATTTTTAAACCCTTTCTTTAAATGGTCCTGTTGTACTGTGTGTCCTGACAGATGAACCGAAGACAAGGCCAGGCTTGTAGCTTGACCTTCCCCTAAGTCAAGTGTTTGTTCCCCATATGTGGCAAGAAGGGGATCATGTTATATGATGTGTGGTAGTTTGCATTCTTTCCTTGTTGAAAGATGACACTGAAGTGGGAAAGAGGGCATTAGGAGATAAATACTGAGGACTTCACACCCTACAAAATAGGCCAATATATTCAATAAAAATGTGATACTTGATCTCTTTTGCTCCTGTGTGTGCTTATTTGGAGGAAATACAAATATAGCTGTCTCCTCAGCAATGCTCTTGAGCTCAACCATTTGTCACTGACCTCAAGTCTTATTGTGGAACAACCTTTGATATAAAACCCTCACTTGGTGGTCTTATTCCCAGTTTAACAAAAGGGCAGAAGTGTTCACAACTCCGAGTCCAGTTTCAGAAGTAAAATATACATATAATAATAAATAGGTCCATTGATGTGTATGTCAGTTTAATTTAATATTTTCCAGATTTCTATTGTTTATTTAAGTTTAAATCAAGATTGATGGATTGATGGATTGATGGATTGATGGATTGATGGATTGATGGATTGAAGTCAAATCTTACTGCTTTAAGCAGCAGCAACTTCTAACACTAAGCTGACATGTTTGTATATGTGACACAATTTTAAAGGAATGAGATCAATTGCTAATTAATAAGACAGAATAATCAATCACTTTTATGATTGTCTGACAAGTCTTGGTCTCCAATAGGAACTTGCATAATTATATAATATATAATAAAGTAATTAAGTGAACAATTTGTATTCCTCCTTCCACATATATTTATCTTGACTCATTCCTCCCATCAGTTTGCTCAGCTTCATCTTTCATTCATGTCCTTTTATTACAGTCTTCAAAAACATTCCTAATGAAGATCACTACGATAAATATTAATATTTGGAACTGTCTGAATATGATTACTGATCCTTTCTTAACTTTTTTTAATTGTTCAAACAAGTGCATTTTCATTATTGGCTATTTAGCGAAATTAAAAAATATTGAAATTTCTTTATATAATAACTTGCATTATTATTCTAGAAAGCTAAATTAGAAGCCAATTAATTTGTTCGTAATACATTTTAACGTACAGTTGCATAAACAGCGGGAATAGAATCACTGCGTGTTGAGGTTCACTAATAGGTCTATTTTGATCCAAGGACCCCAACTTGACATAGTGCAACATATGTTTGAAGCACATAGAAAAACTGTAAGGTCACTAGACTGCGAGTAACATTATCACCACACGTGAAAGATTTGCAGTTATCGTAACCTAGGGAACTTTTATGTGACAACAGGCAACAGTTGATAACCAGCCTATTTTGAAGGGTTGAACCCCACAGTGGACAGGTTTAAATTACACTTTTCAAAATCACTTTGTGATTCCACTGTGACTGTTAACTATTAGATTTATGTTCTTCTGATGGATGTAGGTCATTTGTCAGATTTTTGACATGGGAAGATCTTTTGTTGAATGGATAAAGAGTTGTAATTAAGATAAGTCATACTTTTAGTGTATACGTTTGATTTTGTGATAAATCTTTTTTTTATTTTTTATTTTATTTTTGGCTTTAACAAAGGAATCTCTGAATTTTCTTGGATAAAATTAATTTTTCTGTGCGATAATCCAGAGGGATTTTCAGAACAGATACCGGTGTTGACACTGCCTATATTGCATTAAGTGTCTGTTGACTTGAATCTTCATCTTTATGTTTGGACAGTGTACCTTTTCTAGTTACTTGCAATGTTTGTGTAAAGGTAGTCCTCTTCACATAACACTGAGCTTATTAACCGAAACAAACTTTAACAGAACAAAAACACCATTAAAAGACATCAAGTTGCTTGCAGCTTTATTACACACTTAACACGTCAAACAAAAAGATCATATTGTATGATTTCTTGTATTGTGTCTCATCAATACTGATGTTTATTCTTCAGCTTCCTTTCCCTTTAAATGAATACAGAAGAGACAGTAAGGAGTCAGAATGTTCTCTCAAGATACTGACATTCATTATTATTATCACTGGCAGTGTCATTACTACAAAAAGAAAAATAATTAAGATGAACATACCCTGAAGATTTCACGGCTCTTGGCTCTTAGCTTGTTGACCTGTGACTCGGCGATGTCCGCTCTCTCCTGAGCCTCCTCCATCTCATGCTGAACCTTCCTGTACCTGGACAGGTGGTTGTTGGCCTGCTCCTCCTGGACAGAACAAGGTGGAAGTTCAGATCTTACCATTTGTATGATATGAAAACAACAGAGTCATTAAATCATGCTATATCATGCTGTCAGTCCTCTGGTGTTAACCACAGTTTAAGAAAGTGTTACTGGTGTAAAGCCTATTTGCGTCACTCACAGTTTCTTCGCACTGCCTCTTGTAGGATTTCACTTTCAGCTGCAGCTTGTCCACCAGATCCTGAAGTCTTGCAATGTTCTTCTTGTCCTCCTCAGTCTAGAGGTGGTACACAGTATAGTCTGTTTGATACTAAAACTTCAAGGAAAACAATCATCCCCTCTGGGTTTATGAACATCTTCAATGCTTGAGAACATTCAATATATTCACATGGAAAGATATTCGCAGCTGAAGACTGACAGGAGGGAGTAAAACCAAACAGACTGCATATACTGAAGAGATGAATGCACAACAGCAGAGAAATGTAAATGCAGGAGTTCCTCCAGTTTCCAATTTTTCACAGTGAAAATGTGTTCACATAAATGTTGAACACACACAATAATAAGCACACAACTGTGTGTGCTTATAGTGGCAACAGTAGTATGTATATTGTTAGCTTTGGTCTTTACTGTATCTCATTTCAGTATGTCAAGAACAGTTGGAGCCTCAGACATACTGTATGATTGTGATTCATGCCCTCTAGGGGTTTAAAACACATTCTGCACCGAGCTGCTCAAATTAACGAAACTCTTCAAAAAAATATTATAATTTGATAATAACTAATTAATGTTTTGGTTTTCTTTACCTGATAAGTCAGTTCTTTCATCCTGCGTTCATACTTGCGGACACCTTTCACAGCTTCAGCGCCACGTCTCTGCTCAGCTTCAACCTCACCTTCCAGCTCTCGAACCTTTACAAAAAACAGGCAGATTTATGGACTGAATGTTTTAACAGGGCAGTGACATGACGAAACTTTGTTTGGTGTTTGTTCAAAAAGGGCAACAATTTCCTTCATCTCAACAATAGTTTCATTTCATATCTGAAGTGCAGGAATACAGAACAAAAACAAAGCAGGTGTACTTACTCTAGCCTCCAGTTTCTGGAGCTGCTTCTTGCCACCCTTCATGGCCAGATTCTCAGCTTCATCAAGGCGGTGCTGCAGGTCCTTCACTGTCACCTCCAGGTTCTTCTTCATCCTCTCCAAATGAGCGCTGGTGTCCTGCTCCTTTTTCAACTCCTCTGCCATCATGGCAGCCTACACATGGAGTCAAGAAGGAAAATAAAAAGCAGAATGTTAATTATTACCTGAATATAAAAGTTTACAAAAAAAGATTGACTACAGAGCACTATTTAGCAATAAATATCAAACAATACACATGGACACCTGGGGTTATAATGTCCATTAAGGTTCAAATTTTCTCACACACAGATTTGGGTAAAATGTATTGATCATTGGTTGTTGCCTGAGATCAATTTTCAAGTTAATTTATTGTTACTGTTTAGTTTAACAAAATCAAGCCCATCAGTGATTCCTGATTGTAAATCAAAAACATCTTGTATAACCTGTTAACTTGGCGTTAGAGCTCCTCCTAGCGGCTATTACTGTCATTCACCCAAGCTGCATTGACCATTGCTATATAAATAGCCTTTTTTTTCTCCAACATCTCTTACATTGCACAGTTGGAGGTTCTGAGTTCACAGTTCTGAGATATTTCTTCCCAGCATTTTGTTTTCACAAAATTGTATGCATATTTTACTGCATCTAAAATTTGTCAGGGGATCTATTTCATTCTGCTTTACAAAGAAAGAAGCCAACTGTATGTAGGTGCATGCAGAAGTATACTGTCACACTGAGGAAAGAAAATGGTGCTCACATCAGTGATGGCCTTCTTGGCCTTTTCTTCAGCATTTCTTGCTTCCTGAATAGCATCTTCCACTTCACCTTGGATTTGGGTCAGGTCAGCTTCCAACTTCCTTTTAGTGTTTATAAGATTTGTATTCTAAAAGAAAAGACAAAATCAAAGGAGGAATATGGAACACTGACAGCAAATGTTTAATATGGGAACTGCAGTCCAAATTCAATATATAGGAGGGACCCGCCCCGCCCACTTGTCCTCCCCAGACTCAAAGCTCATGTGGGTTTTTAAGTAGGGTTAAATCTATCTCAATCAACCCAGTTTGTTTGTTTGTTGTTGTTTGCTTGCCTCCATGGCTGCAACTCTGTTTGTGTGCCAATGTTTCATTTCTGGCAACCTGTGGTGTCGAAAATAAGCGTCAACCTGATCTCACAGACAATGACCACAACCACTTCAGATTGCATTTCGTGCCACCACCATGATCAGGTCGAATGGTCGGGGTTGGGGGTGGGGGGGATGGGGGGTTTGGTAGAATCCCACCGGACAAAACAAAAACGGACCCTCAGCACCAGGATGGAAATTTGAACAAAAACAATGGTTGTAGTATTATAGTCACAGAAGCCAGTATTTCATGTTTCCTTAATCTCTGATTTTATGAGTTAGTACAGCAAATATATTACATATTAGTTCCTTAATAGTTTTTCTTTTTTAAATTTACAAGGGTATCTTGTATTTCACCAGTACTTGTAAAATATATTTATAGTACCTGAGAGTGCAGCAGCCCCACACGCTCACTGGCATCAACCAGCTCCTGTTCAGCCACTTTGCGGCTTCTCTCTGTCTGCTCCAGTGCAGCTCTCAGCTCCTCGATCTCAGCCTGCATCAGGTTGTTCCTGCGCTCTACCATGGCGACCTGCTCTCTCAGGTCCACCTGATCTCTCACAGCTTCATCAAGGTGCAGCTGGGTATCCTGAATTCATGACACAAGTTCTATTTAGCAATTTACATCATGTACTGTAGCTGTTTTGATGCATATTTATGTGTTTATCCATATTTCTGCCTGACCCTAAGATGTTCCTGGACAGTTCTCAGCTGTTTCTGGGCTTCAGCAGCTTGGCGGCTGGCGTGACTCAGCTGAATCTCCATCTCATTGAGGTCTCCCTCCATCTTCTTCTTGATTCTCAGGGCATCGTTCCTGCTTCTGATCTCAGCGTCCAAAGTGCTCTGCATGGACTCAATCACTCTCTGACTGTTCCTCTTGATCTGCTCGATCTCCTCATCCTTCTCTGCAAGTTTTCTGTCGATTTCATTTTTCACTTGGGTAAGCTCCAGCTGAACACGGAGGATCTTGGATTCTTCATGCTCCAGTGTAGCCTGTGAGATGAGAAGCAAAGAAGAACTTTCACAAACTGAAGCATCAAATATCCATCAAGATAACTGTACTGTAAACCCCAGCTCTTCATCTTTTTTTGAAATGCATCGTTTTGAATACTGTACCTCTGCCTCCTCGAGAGCTGTTTGAATTTCTGATTTCTCAGTCTCCACTAACTTTTTCACTTTTTCCAGCTCATGAATTGTCTTTCCTGATTCTCCAATATGTTCAGTCAAATCAGTAATTTCCTCTGTTGATAAAAAGACATACAAACAAATAAATAAATAAATAAATAAATTTAAAAAAATAAAATAAAATAAAATAAAATAAAATTAGGAAATTCACTTATTAATTTATTTACCAACACAATAGTTAAGTGTTATAATAACACTGTTCATCATCAAATATTTATCTGTCCAAAGCTTTTTAGAGTTGTATACTTCATAATGATTTTCATGGATATTTAAATTGGATAATTTTTTTTTGAAAAAAAGAACACAAACAAGATTTGTTGTCTTACGTTGCAGGTTCTTGTTCTCCCTCTTCAGGGTCTCCAGGTGGTCCAGAGCTTCTTCATAGGAGTTTTTCATTTTGAAAATCTCAGTGCTTAAAGCACGAGCTTCCTTCTGGGCTCCTTCCAGCTCTGCCTGGTTCTCCTCATACTTCTGCTTCCATTCAGCAAGAACCTGAAAGAACAACAAATATTTTAGCTTTCACATTAACCTCACATTCACCAGTCAGCACTGTGGGTGTACACAACAATATCTAACCTTGTCAAAGTTCCTTTGCTTCTTGTCGAGGGTAGCAGCCACAGCATTAGCTCTCTCCACATCGATCATCAGGTCTTCCACTTCACCCTGCAGTCTCTGTTTTGTCTTTTCCAGAGAGGCACATTTTGCGTTCACAGCCTCAATGGATTCCTCTGCATCCTGAAGACGCTGGGCAAGCTTTTTCCTGCAAATACACATTAACTGGTTTTATGATGATTTACAGAATCAATGCATGTGGAAACCATGTGACTTCAGGACTGTTCATTACTTTGCCTCCTCAAGCTCCTCAGTGCGCTGAATGGCATCAGTCTCATATTTGGTTCTCCATTGAGCCAACTCGCTGTTGGCCTTGGACATTGAACGTTGCAGCTCAGCCTTGGCCTCCTGCTCCTCCTCATACTGCTCTCTGAGCAGGTCACAGTCATGACGAGCTGACTGAAGAGAATGAGCCAGGGCGTTCTTGGCCTGATAATGACATAACACAAAATATGGCAAATTAGTACTAATAAATGCATCAGAGCATTAATGGCTACATTTATAAGGACAAAAGCATAGCAGTACCTTAACTTCTTCCTCAAGGTGCTTTTTGAGCTCCTCAATCTGATGAATATAGGCCTGCTTGCTCCTTGTAAGCTGTGAAAGAAGAGAGTCCTTTTCCTCCAACTGACGACCAAATTCCCCTAATTAGGATAAAGAGCAATTATTTATTTTATATATTAAGTGGTTTGTGCTATGTTATACAATATTGTTTTCAAAATCATTTCTGAGTCTGTTTTCATTGGTTTTCATCCCAGATGTTACACTCACCATTTTCAGTTGTCAGTCTTGCTCTTTGAACATTAATATCATTTAACTGACGGACATGTTCTTCATTCTTGGACTTTAATTCACTCATTTGATCCTCAAGAGTACGACACAATTTCTCCAGGTTAACCTACCAACAAAAGTAAGTAATTTATAACAATATAGTCATAATTCTTCTGTAGACAATAAAACATGGATTATTTACTGTATAAGTATTTAATTTAAAGACTTTTACTTTTGACTTGGCAATGGACTCCATGTTGCTACTGAGGTCATCAATCTCCATCTTATATTCACTTTTCTCTTTCTCCAGTTTCTGTTTGACACGCTGAAGGTTATCAATCTGTTCTCCCAGTTCTGCCACACTGTCAGCCTGCTTCTTGCGGAGAGCTGCGGCGGTGGCCTCGTGCTGCAGGGTGGACTCTTCAAGATCACGACGCAGTTTCTGGAACTCGGCCTCGCGCTTCTTGTTCATCTCAATCTGAACAGATGTTGCTCCTCCAGATTCTTCAAGCCTCTCACTGATCTCCTCCAGTTCCCTGGAGAGATCAGACCTCTGTTTCTCCACCTTGGCCCGAGCTGCCCGCTCAGCCTCAATCTCTTCCTCCAACTCCTCAATACGAGCCTGAAACAGACATGGTTTAACTGAAAATGATTCAAGATATTTGAATGTTCTTTTACTCTGACTGACACTTGTCCAAATTATACCTGAAGTTCCTTTATCTTTTTCTGTAACTGGACCCCAAGAATCTGCTCGTCCTCAATCTTACCCAGAAGCTGGCTCATCTCGAAGTCCTTCCTGGAGAGGATGAAAGTAATTCAGTGTATTAAAGATGAGTTTTAGTAGATCCTCTTACATAATTATTTACTGCAAGAAGGATGCTTTTTCAAATTCCTACTTTTTGATTTTCTCATCAGACTGCTGCTTGTCGTTCTCCAGATCCATTATGGATTCATGGGCCAGTTTCAGATCTCCTTCCAGCTTTCTTTTAGCTCGCTCAAGGTCCATACGGAGCTTCTTTTCTTGCTCCAGAGAACCTTCAAGCTTTTTTAACCAAGATGAGGCATTATTATTTGCTTTTAAAGTGTCAAGGGGATTGAAATTATAGTCTGTTATTGTTACATACATCATCCACTTGCTGCTCCAGCTTAGTCTTGGCCTTCGTCAGAATGTTGACTTTGTCCTCCTCTGCCTGAAGATCATCAAGGGTCTGCTGATGGGCCTCTTGGAGAGCTTTCTTCTCCTTGGTCAACTTGGCAATGGTCTCATCTTGAGAAGCCATCTCCTCAACCAAGTTTTTAACCTATATTGGCAATATTGTGAAAATAATTTCAAAGGGTTCTGATGTTCTCTGAAGTTGGACTTTAAGGCCTTATGAATTATACACCAACCTTGTTCTCAGTGGCATGTTTCTCCTTTTCCACTTTGGCCAGGGTAAGCTCCAAGTCGTCAATGTCCTTCTTCAACTCAGAGCACTCATCCTCCAGCTTGCGCTTCTTTCCAGTCAGCTCAGCGTTGAGTTCTTCCTCATCCTCCAGTCTCTCAGCCGTTTCTTTGGCTTTGGCCTCAAGCTGGATTTTTGCTTTAATGAGCCCCTCACACCTCTCCTCTGCATCAGAAAGGTTTTCACCTTCCTAGATTTGCAATGACATGCAATTAAAATATTATTAGTTCATTGTAAAAATCTGAAAAAGGAACTTCCTCTTTCTATTTTACATACAGACTGAATTTGTAGTTGCAGGTCATTCTTCTCCTGCAGGACAGCAACCATCTTCTCCTCCAGTTCCTTCTTCTTAGCCAGAGCTTTTGCTAGCTCCCCTTTGGTTTTTTCAAAATCTTCTTTCATTTGGGCCATCTCTTTCTCAGTCTCTGCACTCTTCAGCAGAGGCTTTATTCTGAAGTAAAGCTTCATCCATGGCCACGTTTTGACATTCATGAATGAGCGAATGTTGTACTGGATGGAGTAAATGGCTTCCCTGGTGATACAAGACAGAAAAAAAGAGTAGTTTTTTTTAACTTGCCTAGTTCAAAAGAATATATGCAAATGTATTTAACAAACAAGGATGATGTAGTGAAATGGTTTCTTATTGCTGTAATGTCAGGCATTTTTAGCACCCACAAAGAAGGCATGTTTGAGTGTGCCGAAAGAAAGAAAGGAAAGACTGTTTGTGGGTAGAAGTGGATTTCAGGAGCTTGAAAATGATAGCATTGTGGAAATATGTTATTGTTATCAGTTTGACCTCTGTGGCCAACTCTTCACAGAGGAAATCCTCATGAGTGAATACACTGGCACACTCTCCTTTATTGTCCCAACATTAAAGAGCTTAAACTAGGTCAGAGAAATGAAGAGGAGGCAGCTCACATGTGGAAGTCTCCCCAGGTATCAAACAGATAATAAAGGAAGTACTTGGCCTCCAGTAGTCCACCCGACTGCTTGTGGATACCATGGTGCATTAGATACAGCATATGCAATAGTATATCCACTAATATATATTCTATTCTTAGAATTTTTCAATGAGCCTCTGCAACATCAAGTGAAGAGTAAAAAACTGCAAATGCAATATCTCTGAAGATGTAAATATGTCCAAAATTATTTATATCACCCATGTAGATGCTCTCCAAAGCGATAGGTGCAGAATCTCGTGTCTCCCTGGATCTCATTAGGATGTCAGACAGTGCTGCAGTACCAACTGTACTGAACTGTGTTAAATATTAGCCAGGGGCAACTGCTTTGAAGAAACTCTACATTTCACCGCACACAAGCTCAGGCCCAAAACAGTGAGTCAGTCGACCAGAAGTAACTGCAATCTCCATTGCAGAATAACCAATTCCACCATGCTTTCAGTTTTAGGAAGCATTTGAGTTTTCCACATTACCTGAAGAAAATAAATCAAACTTTGACAATGTTGTGTACACACGGAAGTATGGAGAAGAAATTATTTTCTAATACTGTCAGCCTTCCAGTATGAGTGCTGACCTATAAATGTTAATGTTAAATGTTAAAGCTTTACATCAAAAATATATATTACAAACTTTTTAAAACTGTGGCTTTGCGTGGCATTCGTTTTTCTTGTTATATATTTTTGTCAGGCCATGAGCAGAAGAAAGTAAATAAACTGTTGGAGCACTGCTATCATATTTAAATCAGCAAATGAGAAACAAAACATGTAACAGTAAGACATGAGACCGAATCAAGAAGAGCGAAGAAGACAAAACGTGAGCTATGGATTCATCTAAACCTGCACAGAAAAATCTTTGGCCTTTCGATTACAGCAGGAGAGAAACT
Organism: Scomber scombrus; assembly: GCF_963691925.1. Taxonomy (NCBI): domain Eukaryota; kingdom Metazoa; phylum Chordata; class Actinopteri; order Scombriformes; family Scombridae; genus Scomber; species Scomber scombrus. Next base: position 18,542,161 of record NC_084972.1, read on the forward strand.
AATCAAACTGCAGTCAACACTTTCATGAGAACCATGTTGTTGGACAAACTTTACTCGTTAATGAAACAGGAATTTTTGTTTCATCTGTTGTTTGCTTAAAGTACCACAATATTTTTGAAGTTTACAAAATAGTAAAATCACCTTCGCTGCATCATCTTGACAAATTCTCGTCTCATGAGGTGACCTCTGCAGAGAGCCTGAGTCATGGTCACCAGTTCAACCAGTTTCTCGTCTCTCATCTCCTCAAGCGTACCCAGCAGTCCAGCCTTGAAGAATACCTGTTGACAAATATTGTAACGTTGAATTAATCTAAATATTTTTCTGTTTCAAGCTACAAGGAGATCTCATTATTTCATGATTATACTTAAGTGTTTTCATTTACCTTCGTGTGGCCAAATCTATACTGTGATTTGTCCACATTTATGGATTCCAGGAGTTTCTCTGAGGCCTTCTTGTTATCGATGAACTGTCCCTCCGGGATGACACTAGCATTCAATACTTTGTATCTGAAAGATTTTACTTGAATCAGATCAGTATGAAAAAAAGTCATTGCTGAGGTAAAGAAACATATGTGAAGTAAAGGAACAGCTACCTCTGCTTGAAGTCACCATATTGAATCCTGCTGGGGAAACCTTTCCTGCAGATTCTGATACCTTCGAGCACACCATTACACCTCAGCTGGTGGATGACCAGGAAGTTCTCCATCAGACCTTGAACAGAAACAAGGACAGCCAGACATAATTTATCTTCCCGTTCAGTAGTACTGTAGAGAATAAATAAGAGTGACTGTCCCAGTTTAATCTGTCATCTAAAGACATTGTCCTGCTTTGTGACAGTAACTGTGGGGTATACAGGCAAGTACAGCATCAGTCAAAAGTTTGAACATGCTTTCACATTCGAGTGAATGGTAAGGTGTGTCCAAACTTTTGACTGGTGCTGTACTTGATGAACATGAATGAATGAACAGGTAGACGAGTAATGCGTGGATTCATGAGGTGATGATCTACAAAATAACATAAACCTGCTGGTAATTAAAAAAAGAAAAGAAGTATTATGTCTGAGTAACAAAAGTGCAGAGTGCACACTTACCCGGTGTTTTTGACTCATTGGGAATTAAACAGCGCACAAAATGTGGGTGAGTACACCTCAAGTTGGTCATCAACTTGCCCAAGTTTTCCTGTTGAAGGACAAAACATTTATAAGTTTTATTTTCCTAAAAATGTTGACACTGACAGTACTGTACAATCAAATTAAAAGCCATACATATACAGTGACAGTCAAAAGACGGGACACACTTTCTCATTCAAGAGTATGGGAAGGTGTGACCAAACATTTCTCAGCACAAAAGTAGAAATTATGGCAAATAAACAAGCTAAAAATGTGAGATTTCAGTTTGTAAAGGTTGAAGGTTTTTCATGTGCTGTCAAAATTAAAATATACATTTAGTTTTTTCCCCAAAAGCGGTTTGTCATTAAATGTTTGACAGATGATTGGAATAAGAAATATATAATTCTGTTTGCTCCTCCTTCAGGTTGCACCGATGTTGAAGGTCTGACTGATCAATACACCACATTTATCTGCAGCAATTGCAAGTAGGTAATAAACCTGCCTTGATAAGAAGAAATCTATGCTGCCAATTAGTCATTTACTGTACTAAATGCATGATTCCTGCATAAAGCTTAGTGTTATGATGTCTTATTATTAGCAATTCCCTTCACTTTTAATGCACAGTCAAGTGTTTCTAAACAACCATGAAAATTATTTGTTAAAATCAAATTTACCCTGAAGAGAGCTGACACAGTCTGGAAAGAACCACCCTTCTTCTTGCCACCTTTCTTTCCACCACCTTTAGCATCTGTGAATGTATTTACAGAGTCATTTTTATGTTGCATCCTCATTTGGCAAATTGCTGAATGAATTATTTCCAAGTATAGCAGATTTGTTGTTTGATGTTATATTTTTTATACTTTTATCTTAAATAGTTCAATTCTTTGTATAACCCCCCCCCCCCCTGAAAAAACAATGTACAGTGGGTCAGTATGTTAATATAACATGCATCCATTCCATTCTTTTTTTTTAAGGTGATGTTTCACTGAAATTACCATGATGAAGTATGCTATACCTTCCTTCTTACATGCTGAGTATAATAGTAGGAAAAAACTAACTTCTCCTGGGACATGAGATACAAACAGCAAGACCAGCAGCTTCACTGAACACCAGACATATCTTTATATTTATTTTTCAAACTACGGCCCTTACCATCCGCTCCGGCATGTGAAGCATAGAGGTGACCCAGCAATTTGACTGAAGACTTCTGGTAGAGCTGAACAACTGAATCGTTCAAGGGGTCCTTGTTCTTGTCCAGCCAGCCAGTGACATTGTAATCAACAGTGCCAGCATAGTGAACCAGGGAGAAATGGGCTTCAGCTTTGCCTTTGGCAGGTTTAGGTTTCTGGAAGGGGGCACTTTTACCAAGATGCTGATCATACAGTTTGTTCTTGAAGGTTACGTCCGAAGCCTTGGGGAACATGCACTCCTCTTCAAGGATGGAGAAAATGCCCATTGGCTGTAAATGATAACATAAAATTAAATTCTGTATTCTATAGTGGAAATATTTTTTTCCAAGAAACTTTTTCTTCATTATAAATATCTTTCCTGTACCTTCTCAATAAGCTCAATGCAGGCAGCCAAGTCCATGCCGAAGTCGATAAACTCCCACTCAATCCCCTCTTTCTTGTACTCTTCTTGTTCCAGGACAAACATGTGATGGTTGAAAAACTGTTGCAGTTTTTCATTGGTGAAGTTGATGCAAAGCTGCTCCAAGCTGTTGTACTTGGGGTAAGAGAGAAGATACAATAACAGTGTTTAATTGTGCTGGTTAACATTGCATAAACAAGAGCTAGTGAATGTACAGCTTACTTACATCAAAAATTTCAAACCCAGCAATATCCAGGACACCGATGAAAAAGTTTCTGGGCTGCTTAGTGTCCAACATCTCATTGATTCTCACAACCATCCACAAGAACATTTTCTCATAGCAAGACTTGCAGAGAGCCATGACAGCATTATGCACCTAGATTTAAGGATTGGAAGAGTTGGAAATCTGGTTATATGGGAATACTGGTATACTTTTACTGAAAAATGAATTGTTTTCATAAAATCTTTATGTAAATTACCTGTGGCACAGTCTGACCTTTAACCACCATTTCATTGCCGACCTTCACTCTAGGGTAACATAAAGCCTTGAGCATATCGGCTGAGTTGAGGCCCATGAGGTAGGCGATTTTATCAGCCTCTGGTGAAAACAGAAACCATTAAAGATTAACAGTGACACAAAATGTCAATCAAAAGGTGAAAAGGTTTGATCTGAGAATATAAAGTACTTTTTATCATATTTATCCATCCTCTCTTACCTCCCTACCTTTTACAATGCAATTGTGAGAGCACGATTGAATATAGGAACTCCAATTAAATGGATGTCATGAAAAATCCATTTCACTATGTTAGTAATGAAAAATAGTTTTTTTGTTATATGAAATGGAGAAATTTTAGTCCAACATTTACCCTCATTGCCATCAGGCTCAGCCTGCTCTTCACGCTGCTTCTGCTTGAACTTCATGTTTCCGTGATGAATCACAGCTCCAGTCAACTTGTAAATGCCTATCTTCTCCTCTGCAGTAAAGCCCAGGATATCAATGGCAGTCTGCAGAAAAAATTGACAAAAACACACATATTGTAATATGTTTGTCTTAGGTTATCTGAAACATTTTCAATAAAAATCCTCCATGACAAATGTTTATAATTAGGGTTGACTATTGTGTAGTAGCTCTGAAAGAAAAACTTTTTGAAGTTTTAGATATTGCAATACAGTAGGTCAACTCACATCAGTGGCAATGAACTCCTCAATGTCATTGATACTCTTGACAGTGATTTCACCCTGACTGATCATTTGATAGTCGTAAGGGTTGGTGGTGATGAGAAGAGCCTCTGGAAAATATTTACTGCACATCAGTAAACAAACTCAGGTGAAGCCTGTATTTATGGTATAAATACAACACAGGTTAAATGATACATGGTCAAACTGCTCACCAATCAGTTCAGGTTTGTGGCCTGTCATGAGCTGATAGAAGATGTGGTAGCTCCTCTCAGCAGACAGCTGGAATGTCACTCGAGACTTCTCCAGCAGATCTATAAAACAAAGCAATAAGGGGGTTTACAGTTTGTCCTTTTATCAAATCTTCTGGATGATAAATAACTGGAGGCTTACATGTTTCAATATCAGCTGAAGCCAACTTTCCAGTTGATCCAAAATGGATTCTGATGAATTTACCCTAAAGAAAGAACGCTGTTGTGAGTATGTATTTGTAACTCACTGTAATGGTGCAGAAGCCTAATACTTGGTAGTAAATGTGGTGTATTTGAATGCTAGCAGACATTTGCTTAGGTGTTTACTTCAAATCTTCAAAATATATGGAAATATATCAAGCCAAATTATTTAACACTACACAAGCAAAATATTTGTGACCAGAATGCTTTTAAAATTAGATACTGCACAACATACTGTGATAGGGTAGAGTACTGCTGGATCATCTTAAAACAAACAAATTTTTAAAGCAGACAGATTTTGTGAAGAAAAACTTACAAAACGGGATGAGTTGTCATTCCTCACAGTTTTGGCATTACCATAGGCCTCCAGCAGTGGGTTAGCTGCAATGATTTGATCCTCCAGCGACCCCTTAAAATGACGTTACATAACATGACATGTTTTTGGGGTTTTCGTGTGATTCCAATTTCCACAGATATACATCTGTACCACATATTACCTGCATTTTTCCAGAAGTTTGCTCAGATTTCTTTCCTCCAGCTACTGCGATTGTCGCAAAGTACTGGATGACACGTTTGGTGTTGACAGTCTTTCCTGCACCGGATTCTCCGCTAGAATATAAAACAATTTTACAGGAGACATGACACATGAATTAGTGTAAATCAGACATAATATGGACCTCAGTCTGAATTATGTCAATCCGAGTTAACTCTCTTTTGAATTGACTTACGTAATCAGGATTGACTGATTCTCCTGATCTGTTGAGAGAAAGTAATATTAAGACACAGTATTTCATTCATTTTTCATAAAGAGTATTGTTGCATTATATTATTATATTGCAGCAGTCACTGTGTTACTAAATGACTAAATGTGAGAACAAACTGCTGTGGAAGATCATTTTTTATAATTCTGGCTCTATCCTGAGCCTACATAGATTTTGCTTACAAAAAGACTGATACCTTTGAGCATGAACTGATATGCGTTATCAGAGATGGAGAAGATGTGGGGTGGAGCCTCAATCCTCTTTTTGCCTCTGTATCCTGATACAACCACTGAATCGTACACCGGGAGCCACTTGTAGGGGTTCACAGTGACGCAGAACAACCCAGAGTAGGTCTGTGGAGACAGAGAGGATTGTTACTGACACATCATCCCTGCAATGGTCATACGGCTATTAATGTGTTGATCAGGTCACACTCACGTAGATCATCCATGCTGCATAGCGCTCTTTGAGGTTATACAGCACAGTGGGCTCACTGAGGTGGGTCATCATGGCCATATCCTCAATCTTATCGTACTTTGGAGGGTTCATGGGGAAGATTTCATCATCTTTTACAGTGATAGTCTGCCAATTTGACAGAAGAGGCATAGAAATAAGTTTAGTTACGGTCCTGCAGTCGTTTGCGTTTATAGACTGATCTGTGAGTCTAGTATAATGTCACTGCAGTCCAGATTCTACATCAAAAATATTATTTAGCGCTCTGTATTTTTTTCATATTCACCTTTCTACATAGAGTTTCCACAGTGGCTTTGCCACCCTCTTTCTTCACAAGTTTCCCCTTGAGGTACATCTCTTTGGGCTCAGTCACAAAGTAAGCTGTCTTGGCATCAAAAGGAGTGTTTTGAGCTTCCATTCTCTCTTTTTCTGGCTTCCGGAGGTAAATGGCCGCCGGGCCAAAACACTGCATTTCAGGGTCCCCCATGATGACTCTTTACTGCAAGGAAATAAAAACAAGTCAATAGTCATTCATTTTAAAAGCAAGGTAGGTAGACAGATGCACAAGTGGTGACTTCTACAATGTCTCCTATACTGTTGTCAAATGACTGTACTACATTGAGAATGATTAAATAGCCACTGCCATACCAGCACTTAACTAAGGACTAGTAAGATTATTATGTTCATAGCCAGCAATCTTTTCATGTACTAGAGATGTATTCTCCAAGACAAATTGATAGACTATTTTATATAGTTATATAGTTTATGTAGTTTATATTTATAATAAATACAATACTACATGGTTTATTAATACATATTTCATTTAATTTTACCAGTTGTATGAATTTACCTTTTTGTTGTCAAATGACGCAGCTGCCGGGTGGATACTAGAAAAAGGTCAAATTAGAAATAGAAAAACCGTTCAGCTTTACTAAAACTTAAATCAGTAACTTTTTCCACGTTCAAGCAAATCTTGCAAAAGAACTATTCTTGAGCAATGAATTAATCAAAATGAATGATCCCTGTGAACGTATGGGAGGAGTATGAGTGTATGAGAAGACTCACCTTCGTTGGCAGCCTGTCAGTCCAAAACTTCTGAGGAGCCTGGACGTGGACGAGCTTCTTTTATACCGACATCTTCAGCCTCCACACAGGACCAGCCCTCCTGTTTAGGTCAATGAGCGTCTCTTGGAAGAATGATATCAGATGTCTTCCCCAACTCATCGTCACAACTGGTGTCACCTTATTCCATATAACAAAAAACAAAGGAAAAAAAAACAGTGGAGATGATGGCACATTATAACTACATATTTTAATACATATACCTACTATATTATAATATGTGCACAATGGTTTTACCAGAAGGTATAATTGATGTGTACTGTATTTCTGAGATACTATAGGATTTTTTAAAGTATTTATATAAATGAAAATAAGGAATCAAACGATTACTTGAAATGTGCATATATGTGAGTTAGAAAGTTATTTTCCAGGTTTTTGTTGTCCATCTGCATGTATACATAAAAGTCTGTTGGCAGTGACATTGTTTGAAGCATCTCCTGAGCATATGGCCAAATGTTCACTTGTAGCTAATTTAAGATCCCATTATGGTCCATTATGCTGTTGTGCTTTCTCTCCAAAAGAAAGTTGACACCTTAAACGCAGTTAAAGTATTCTCTTGTGGTCTGATTAAGTTGCCATAAAAGGTGACATTCAATATGTCTGGCCTTTCTTAAAAGTCTTATTAGGTCCTAAAGCAAATATAGTCACCAGCTCACAAGGGCCCAAGCTATTACCATTGTTTACAAATGCATTGAACGCCTCTGTTAATTACATGTCAGATGTATTTCAGCATCGAGTTACTAGGCCCCCCAAAAAAGTGTCCAGGCTGTGAAGCTCTCAGTTTGTGACTAGGTCATAAACTCAACAAGTTTAATTTAGATAAGTTTATGTTTCTTAGTAAGTAGAAATCTAAAGAAACTAATTTATGTCTCTGTTCCTCCACAGTTAATGAGTTTGATGGGTGTATGCTACTAGCACTGCTTATTGTTTGGTCCCTTTGGGGGCCTCTGATGCTACACATGTTGTACATTTTTGGGAAAATGCGCTGCCCAAATGAGGTATGTGTAACTGTGTGTTTCATAGCATTTACAGTTAAGAAGAAAAAAAGCTACTTAGTTTAAAAAAACAAAACTATAATAAGGTGCAACATTCTGGTTGCAAATGGTGACACAAGATGCCAGAGTCAGATGACATAATGTGCTTTGCATTTTCAGGCGTAAAGGAAAATAGTTTGATGGAAATTTCTTTAGGTTTCTCACTTGTCTCCCTCTAGTAAACTCGTAGAGATCAGTTTATATAATCAAAATGGAACTAACACACAATAATTTTACTCTCAATATATTGGTCCATCTATCACCTTATTAATTTAACTGCATATGATGGTCATTGTTGTTGTGTTAGTCAGTACAGTCAAAGTTAGTGTGTTGTTAACATTTGTAATGCTGCAAACAAGAGGAGGAGATGAGGTAAAGAATCAGTCTGACAGAAAAATAAGACATACTGTAAACAAGTTAAAGTCTGTACATTAGGCCAGAAAACAAACAAATAAAATCACAGTACAGCCCCACATATAAAAATACAGCACATATAATCTGTTATACTATCATAAACTCTAGTAGTACTCAAGATCATCTATTTTCTAAATTGGTGTGTCTATAAGCTATTATTTTTTAATTGAGTTTTTCATCCACTGTGCTCTAAAAAATAACAAACAAAAAACAAAACCAACAATCAAATGCAAACGTGTCTAAATGAAAGCAAATAGCTTTTAATAGCTTTTAATAGATGGCCAACTGATACAGTCGAGTTTTCAGGGTGGTCAAACATTTCTGCAACTAATGCTCCCTTGTGTGTGATGAATGATTCATCTGTGTGCAGGTGTTACGCAGCACACTGAGAATTTGCTTTGTGTGTGTGTGTGTGTGTGTATGTGTGTCTGGGTGCGTTTCCATTTACTAATGTGTGTTAGAGAAATTCAAATTAGTAAGGGCAGAAAAGGAGTGAAGAAAAGAGACATTGGGAGTGATACTTTTCTTTGTTGTTTGATGATTTGACACCAAAATGGAAACATTAAACACTGAATATTTATAATACCGAATGCAGCAAATTCAGGTAAGTGAACTACTTACGACACAGCTTAGAATTCGTTTAGTTTTTTGTTATCACTTGTAAATCTGACTTATGTTCATATTGTGCATTGATTCTGTAGAGGTGGTTTTCTGTAAAGGTTAAAACTCTTATAAGAGGTTTGATTTTGGGTCGGTGGTGGATGATGCAAAGTTTGTTTATGGATTGATTGCATCTAATTTAATTTCCTTACTAGTATCATGAAAAATGTATCAACAGTCTACATTATAACAGCCTGTTTGTAATGAAACACACATTACCTTCTTAATCTCCTATTGCTGCTTTTGTCTTCCTAAAGTTTTACACTCACCTTTGAACAGCATTGCAACCAAATCTCACAAAACAATACCCACATGTGAAGCATCATGTTGCATAAGAAATACCATGTATTGGAATGATACTTATAGGATCTGTCTTGTTTCCAATATTATAAGAAACACTGTATACTGATTCAACACTTTTTGTTAGAATAATTTTCTACTTATTTACAAACTATTCAATATTCAATATTGGCATAACTTCGATGGTAACTGGGATGGAGTACTGAAAGTGGCTCAACATCAAGGTCAGTGTAGGCAAGGTTAGTTTATGCAGCCAGTGCAATTTAGTTCATACACCTACAACTTGAGGTCAGGCTACCAAAACTACAGGTTAAGACTTCGGTCATCTACTGACTCAAAAATGAGAGTATGTCTTAAAACATGTCTGGAGCTTTAGTCATTAGCAAACCTGACACAGGGAGTGAATGCATTGAAGGTACAGTAAGTGTCCTTTATGTACTTCTTTTAAAGTGAGAAAATACACGTTTCTTATTTTCATGAGTAGTGCACATTTTCTATTTTTGTGAAATTTTTAAAAAGCACACTAAGGTACAGTAAGTGTGGAGCAAGGTAATTAGCCTGGTATTATGATGTTTCATTAAGCCAGGCTGACATCTTTAAATGTTAATACAGGCTCTGTATTTCCGTTTCAGTGATAAAAGGACCTTAGTTTGCTGATCTCAGAATCAGCAATGCCACGTGATTCCTGTAAATGTCCAACTCCAGTCAACGTTTACCTATGAATTCATTCAATACTAAAATTCAATACAAATTATTGAGTGCTAATTTTTTCATACAATTTTTTTTAATCCCTTTGAAGAAACAGTATCATATTTTGGATCCCAAAAGTTAATTACTTAAGCATACTTCAGTTCTGTTTAAATCTGTAATTTCAATAAATTTACTTTATTGTCTGTAGTGAGTTATTTTAATATTTCATGTTCTAATGTTTTTCTAAATTAGCTTGTGCAGGAGTAATGGATTTCATTTATTTATATAAATTTAAATGTTTGTCACTCTGGCCATTTCTGTCCCCATAGGTACACCAAAATATCCTCAACATTTGGATACAAACTAGTATCCACTTCATCACCTCATTTCCCAGCTTTGCTCACTTATGAACAACCCTCCCCCTTTCTGTAACTGTAAAAATCTAAACCAACAGTCTGTCATCCAGGAATACTCTGCATTACACATCACTGACAGTTGATTAGTTAAATCCATTAGTTGTGCACACCACTGAAAATAAATGTCACTTGGGTGAGCTAACGAGAGTTGTTGGTATACTTTGTCAACACATTGTCATCTAAACTTCCAGTTTGTCTTTAGTTATACATTGAGGTGCAATTAACTGCAAAAAATACAGAACAGTAGTTAGTTTTGTACCTTCAGCTATTTCTCAAGTTTCACTTTGATGTTTCTTTCAGTTGGCATGAATCAGCAGATGTTTCATTTCACTCTCGTCGCCCTTCTTCTTCTTCTTCTTGTTTTTCAGCCTGTGCAAATTAAGGTATCATATTTGAGCATCAGTTTGTTGGTTTAGTCAATTAAGTTTCTTTGACTGGAAAAGTGCACATTTAGATAACAGTGTAAATCTAGTAAAAATGCACATTACTGTACAAAGCAACTGCAAACCAAAACATTTGAAACAAAAATAGTTTATTGTGCATTTAATAATGAGAATTTATGTCTTTCTTAGTCATATAACTAATAAGTCATCACTGCTATGCCCACTATAAGCCCATTGAGACAGGTTAATGATGAACTGGTGATTTACATCAGCAGCATACAATAAATGACACACAGTAAGTGTCTTCTAAGTACCAGAGACTGACCTGAGCTGAAAAAACAAAAACGTATTTTAAAAGAAGTGCAGCAGTTCTTGCTGTAGCCCTTTGAATACAGATGAACACCATCTGTCCCGCTTTCTTGGAACCTACAGTAGGTATACCAAACTATGAAAGCACTCCTCGAAAAGGGAGATAACTTAATTACTTATTACATACATACAGTAGTAAGTCATATTAAGCTCCAAATTGGCAGCCTTTGTGTGTAGAAGCTGCACACCACTAACTGAATTGTTTTTAAATGATCTAGCATTTCAAGGAGAACAGTCTCACAAATCTTGATAATGTATACCAAACGGACACAGAGGAGCAAGCTGAACTTGTAATGGTGATCAAATTACTTTAAAAGACGTTTGTCATTAGGATGTTTACATTGCTTTGTCACTTTGTAATTTAAAGGATGCAGTGTGTAAAATTTTGTGGCATCTAGAGGAACAGTCTTGGTGGAAATTTAATATAATAGTCAGTGGCGTGCACAGACATTCTGGGGGGCAGGTGCTCAGTGAAAAATAAGGGCACTTTGTGCGGCAGGTGGAACTGCCGGCTGCCTTATTATAGCAGTGTGAGATTTTTTTTTTTTTAAACAAAAAAACATTACAGTTACATGTTGAATGTAATTGCATATTTATTTATGTCAATATGTTAATAAAATTACTTGACCTTTCAATTGGAATATAGCACTGATCAGTCAATCACTGTTGTCTTATTTCTCTGGAATATACGCACATGAGAGGTTTTTAGCAAGTTAGGCAGCTACAATCAGTGGTGTAGTGGTCCCTGGAGAAGTGGGTATACTCTCAATTTTGCCCGTTTTTAACGCAGACCAGAAAAACGCCCTGTTTTAGAAACAGTGACATGTAAGACTACTCTATTTAGTTTACCCAAAAATCTGTCAGTAGTGTTTGCTCATTGTCACATAATTTCTGCTGCTTAGTCTCAGGGAGGAAGGATTATGAAATGACTAAACCAATACTGGCCAACAGACTAGTGAGAGACAACTATGCATTTTGAGTGAACTATTAGTCCATCTACACTTTGGATGGACTAAGCAATAAGGAATGACACCTATTCTCTCACTTGGCAAGTCAGTAGTTTCCTTTGTAAACTGTTTCTTTGAACAGCTGATTAGCAACAGATAGTGTGGGCCAGATGTGCCACTATTATAAAACTAACATGACTGGATCAGAAGCAGTTTGTAGGTATTAATGGTCACACAGGCAGCCTGCATGAATGTAAAATATAAATGAGGCAAACATGGTGTTTCAGTTATTTTTTGAATATTTATTTAAATAAAATACTTCAGATCTGAATTTGACAATGCATCCTTGTTCATATTTCACCTTAGATTAAAAACACATATCATTCTCTTCCACACATCAAAATCAATCAGATAAACTCAAAAGTGCTTTCTTCTTGAAATAATGCTGTAATAGAAACTGTCATGAAAGCTTTGTGACTTAAAGAAGATGCCTCGTCAATTAGGACAGCTAATTTAAGGATAATGCACTAATGCTACTGATGATTTTGCTCTGCATCTCACTGGCAACATGTTGTATTATTTGTGTTGTACTCTTCTCGGTGTCCAATGTTTCAGTCGTTACCCAAACTAGCAATCTACCTAAACTTACCGGTTCATTGGATAACCTAAAGGCAAATCATTTAAAGTAAACTTGTAAAAGTAAATTCGTCGGTTAGCAATATTAACCTCGGCATGGCCCGCCCTTCCCTGCCTCCGATTGGCTTATCAGTTTACTGATTAGATTGACAGCGTGTACTAGCCAATTAGAGGCAGAGTAGCGTGGGTCATGGCTTCGCCATCCTAGGAAAAAAATGGCCAATTTGGCTCGCAGATACTACTGAATGGTGCGCATCAGGGGGGATTTAGAAGTGGGTATACGCAATGCTGACTGAAAATTATTATTATCACACGCTTTTAATCGTCGAGCATTTATAGATTATTATGTCAACATGGGCCACATACAGTACACTGTTAAAAAAACAACAAACTTTCAAAAGGGCACTTGCTTGGTCCAGAGGGCAACGGGCAGGTGCTATAGCACCACCTAGGGTCTATCTGTGCACGCCACTGATAATAGTACTGTCAAAAAGACATTGAAATTGTGGTGTAGATTGTAGAGTTATACAGCAATTAAAACTGAATTTTACTTTGGATTCCCATTTTATAAAAAGAATGAATGCGAGCAGTGTTAATGACTTCAAAGCTCTCACCACATTAAAACATAAAATATACCTGTTTTGAAAAGCACAACCAAAGGCAGGCAGTGTGTCATGTACAGTACGTGAAACACATATTCAACGAATATGTGTGTATGTGTCATACCGTGTTTTAAGATGATTCTGATGGACTGCCTGACTTGTTTCCCTGCATTCTGTCCAAAGCATGGTAGGGTAGACTCCAAAACAAGCCTATGACCATGAATGGGAACAAAATTATGAAGAAACATACATGAATTCAAATTGTTTTAATTGGTGCTATTTTTGTAATGTATAAAAACATTATTTTTGAATACTTGATTAATTTTCACCCCATGAGCTGTAGTCCCAAAGATGATAATAACAGAAGTTGGTAACATTGGAAGTGTGTTCGAGCTTTTGAAATTTGAGGCTCCCTCTAGTGTTTATAAGATGCCACAGACCCACCAACATTAATACACACACACACACACACACACACACACACACACACACACACACACACACACACTTGTATTACTCAGTAGCACAAGGAGGAGCAGACCACCCCAAGTAGCCACTCTGTGTGGTCATATAGAGAGGTTAGTATGTTCACAATGAATCCGAATCAACTTTTAATGTGCATAATCCAAATGTCACAGTCACACCAGATAGCTTAAATAATAATAATAAAAAATTCCACAATGGCAAGATGATATCAATTTTCATCTAAAAGAAAGCCAGCAGTTTCCAAAATATCATGTATGACTAATGCACTGTTGGAGAGAGACAGCTGCCATCTTCTTACAGCCTAATTCCAGGAGCTCAACGGAAAGATGGACAAACAGCAAGGGTCACAGACATAAAACCTTGTAAACTTTGCATGCATTACAAGATTGCAAGACAATACTACAATGAAGCATGAGTAACACAAGAGTATCTTTAAAACGACATAAATGAGAAACACATTGTGGAGATTGTTGAGGAGTTGATGTTACGCCTGTACAGTTAATTAGCTTGATACCTCTTTTTTTTTAAAGACCAAAATCATGAGCATGAAAATCTCAATTTCAAAAACTACTGTAATCGCAATTCAAAACCATCTCAATGATTGCCAGGCCAAAACATAACAGTCAAAATTCTAAAAGACAGTAAAAAAGTCCATACATGGATAACTAGTTCTTAGATACTAGTTATGTGTGCGGCAAAAACAGGTACACCAAGCCCTTTTATATAGAATTTACCAATAAAATAATACAATAAACAATAATAAAACATAATAACACTTAACAAATATATTTAAAAAAGTTACAAATGTTGAAATACACCACTTACAATGTTAAACATGAATGTTACTGTTACTGGAATTTTTTCAACACTCACCTTAAGTTTGTTATTCTGAGCACAGTTTGCTGCTTGGCAAATGAAGAAAATGACAGATGATGATCAAAGGCCATTAAAACACAATAAGCCTCTGGAGCTTGTGGCATTTGGCTTGAACATCAACACAAGGGTGCTTCTATATTTGAGTTTTGCCTTAATAAGACATAAGATTTCAAAGCAGGTATCGTGTAACGTGCGTGCATTGAAGACAGTGCCTCATTATATCTTGTTGGTAACCACTTTAGAATTTCTTCTTATTCAATGATGTAAGTGGATCATCATTTCAAAGGCAACAGTACCCAGTGTCTCCCCACACTTTAAAATTGAGCTGGCTGTGTGCCACGTTCTTCACAAAAACCTTTGGCCACAAGTATACTTGCCATCTTTGATGTCTTGTCTCATTACTTACAGTACACTTCTTCTCAAAAAGGAATACCATAAACAAATGAAAAGAAAGAAACATGCTACACCTTGATGTACACAAAAAGGTATAAAAAAGCTATGAGATGGTATGTTAAACATGCATCTTAAATAAAGTGCAGCTGCAATCCATCACTCAGTGGCACTACATTTAGAGATTGTCTCAATCTCCTGTGTGTATCCCTGAAGAGAAAGAATAAGAACAGCTGTTGGCACTGCTGTGAGGAATAATACCTTGGCAATCTTTTCTTCTCCTTAAAGCTTGTTGGCACTTATTTCATTTTTTAGTCATTTCTGACCTGTAAGGACTCTGACACAGTATATCAGTGACATTTTAAAGCTTCTCCAAAACATAGCAAGGGACTACTGTTGGGCCAGGAACATTAAACAGATTCATTAGTCATACCATTGGACTGTCTGTAACTGCTGACTTTATCTTTAACAACAAAATGAACCTTCTTCACATACGTATAGTGCATTTGCATGAAAGTATTTAACTCACAATAAGTAAAAATATATGTATAGACATCTAAACCTATTGTTCCCATCTTCACAAGTGATTCTGAAGGTCATTTTTTTCTAATAATCACAGAGGTAAAATTATTTATGAAAACCAAAAGTATTCTGAGAAAAATTCTAACACTGTCAACAATCCAACAAGGAAGACATAACATAAACTGTGTAACATGAGAGCTAAGAGGTATTTCACAAATATAATGCCAGGCAACATGACCAAATAGAGCAAGACACGTGCAATGGGCTCCCCATCACTCTATATAAAAAGGCAGAGCAAACCTCCACCACAGACAGACACCCAGCAAAGGTAGGTTACTCAGTAGCTCAGATATATTGAGTCATTAAACTAGCCTGATACAAGATGTAATACTGCCATGCATCATTTATACAGTATCAAGTCAATGTTGTGTTAAAAATAAGGAGAATAAGGATAAGCATTTACATGACTGCAAAAATATGTTATGTGAGATGTAAATCCATCAATATAGTTACATTTTCTTTTCCTTCATAGATTTTGAAATAACATATCATAAGGGTAACTTTTCAAAAAAAATCCTTAATGTACATGTGCTCCTTTTTTTTCCCCAGAAGTCTGCACTGAAGCCTCCCAGAAAAACATCTGCTCACCTGGTGTCATCCAAGGTAAACAGGTTATCAATTTGCCTTGGAGAATAAATCTATATAAAATATTGTTTTAAATACCAGTACATGAAAAGATTGCCGGCTATGAACATAATAATCTTACTAGTCCTTAGTTAAGTGCTGGTATGGCAGTGGCTATTTAATCATTCTCAATGTAGTACAGTCATTTGACAACAGTAACAGGAGACATTGTAGAAGTCACCACTTGTGCATCTGTCTACCTACCTTGCTTTTAAAATGAATGACTATTGACTTGTTTTTATTTCCTTGCAGTAAAGAGTCATCATGGGGGACGCAGAAATGGAGTGTTTCGGCCCGGCGGCCGTTTACCTCCGGAAGCCAGAAAGAGAGAGAATTGAAGCTCAAACCACTCCCTTTGATGCCAAATCAGCTTACTTTGTGACTGAGCCCAAAGAGATGTACCTCAAGGGGAAACTTGTGAAGAAAGAGGGTGGCAAAGCCACTGTGGAAACTCTCTGTAAAAAGGTGAATACAGAGCGCTAAATAATATTTTTGATGTAGAATCTGGACTGCAGTGACATTATACTAGACTCACAGATCAGTCTATAAACGCAAACGACTGCAGGACCGTAACTAAACTTATTTCTATGCCTCTTCTGTCAAATTGGCAGACTATCACTGTAAAAGATGATGAAATCTTCCCCATGAACCCTCCAAAGTACGATAAGATTGAGGATATGGCCATGATGACCCACCTCAGTGAGCCCACTGTGCTGTATAACCTCAAAGAGCGCTATGCAGCATGGATGATCTACGTGAGTGTGACCTGATCAACACATTAATAGCCGTATGACCATTGCAGGGATGATGTGTCAGTAACAATCCTCTCTGTCTCCACAGACCTACTCTGGGTTGTTCTGCGTCACTGTGAACCCCTACAAGTGGCTCCCGGTGTACGATTCAGTGGTTGTATCAGGATACAGAGGCAAAAAGAGGATTGAGGCTCCACCCCACATCTTCTCCATCTCTGATAACGCCTATCAGTTCATGCTTCAAGGTATCAATGATTTTGTAAGCTATTATGTGTCCTAAAATACAGCAGCTGCTTTAACTGTTAAATACTTTTTGATATATTGCAGATAGAGAAAACCAGTCAATCCTGATTACGTAAGTGCCAAGACGTTTATATCATTTGTAAGTATTCGCAATAATATAAAAATGTCAGTCATTTTGAACAATATCTATGAACACATCCCACAACCCAGCGGAGAATCCGGTGCAGGGAAGACTGTCAACACCAAACGTGTCATCCAGTACTTTGCGACAATCGCAGTGGCTGGAGGAAAGAAATCTGAACACACCTCAGGCAAGATGCAGGTAAGAGTAATTGAACAATACTAACAAGACATCTGAAATGTGAAATTGGAACAAGCTGGGAAAGTTGGGAAATTGACTAAATTAATGATATTTTTAGGGGTCGCTGGAAGATCAAATCATTGCAGCAAACCCACTGCTAGAGGCTTATGGTAATGCCAAGACAGTGAGGAATGACAATTCTTCACGTTTTGTAAGTTATTTTGTGATTTCTCTTATTTTAATTATTTTGTTATGACAAACATTCACCATAACAGAGTTTTAATTTAAATGTTACTCTGTGACTGCATAGGGAAAATTTATCAGAATTCACTTTGGAACCACGGGAAAACTGGCTTCAGCCGATATTGAAACATGTAAGATATTTTTTTGAAACTCATTGGGCATTATCTTGTTTATAATTCTGTTAGCTAGATGTGCTTCAGGGGGCAATTTACCTTAATTTTTCACAACTTATATCCATACAGATCTGCTGGAGAAGTCTCGAGTTACGTTCCAGCTGTCTGCTGAGAGAAGCTACCACATCTTCTATCAGCTCATGACAGGACACAAACCTGAGATCATAGGTGTGAGATTTGTTATTCTACAGCAAGTGAACAACAATGGTTTCTCAGTTATATATATATATATATATATTTATAATTGGTATATTTGTTTTTTCTTTCTCCAGAGGCTCTCCTGATCACCAAAAATCCATATGACTATCCAATGATCAGTCAAGGTGAAATTACTGTTAAGAGTATTGATGATATTGAAGAATACATCGCTACGGATGTAAGGATACCTTCATTTTGATTGAATTTACTGCAACCAGTTTTATTAATTATAAAATCTACAATGTAAACCAAAACAGCCCTGCAATAAATCTTATCTTTCTGAAGATTATCATGTTAAGTTTTAGAAACTTTGTCAGTGAGGGGTTGAATCAACTCTACAATTGTAGAATGAAAATAACTTTTCTGAGAAACGTACTTGGACGTTAGTCTAGTGAAAGCATTACAGGTTATCAGTAAAATGTTACAGTTAGTTTTAGTTTTATTTCTAAGCAACTCATGTAGAGGAGGTAGAATGGAACTAATAATATTACACAAATCTGATTGTATCAAAAGCTTGGTTATATCAACATTTTCAATTTAGTGTTTATATTGCAGACTGCCATTGACATTCTGGGCTTCACTGCAGAAGAAAAGGCAAACATTTATAAGCTGACGGGAGCTGTGATACATCATGGAAACATGAAGTTCAAGCAGAAGCAGCGAGAAGAGCAGGCTGAGCCTGATGGCACTGAGGGTATGAAACCAACAAACCAGGAGCTTTTAAGCAGTAGTACAATTTTTGCAACTTGAAAAAAGTCTTGGAATTTTTACATTTATCCTAATGTGGATTTTCAAGATGATTATTTGTATTTTTCCTTTAGTGGCAGATAAAATCGCCTACCTCATGGGTCTGAACTCTGCTGATCTGCTAAAAGCATTATGTTACCCCAGAGTAAAGGTTGGGAATGAGTTTGTGACCAAAGGTCAAACTGTTCCTCAGGTATATGATTTCAATAAGAAACAAAAATAAAATAAAATTACCATATTCAAAAGATTGTCTCCCATCTTCACATCTTCTCTTACCTCCTATCTGTTAAGGTTCACAACTCTGTCATGGCTCTCTCCAAGTCCTGCTATGAGAAAATGTTCTTGTGGATGGTTGTGAGAATCAATGAGATGTTGGATACTAAGCAGCCCAGAAGTTATTTCATCGGTGTCCTGGATATTGCTGGGTTTGAAATTTTTGATGTAAGTATGTTTGGCTGATACTATTATGCAGCTTCACTTAAATAATGCCCAATTTTAAAACCAGCATTTCAAAATCAGGATGCAGGGTACATCCGATAATAATAATAATTCACTTTAAGTAAATAATTTCACTTTTAGGACCCTTGCCAACCTTTGATATTTTCATTTCTTTAGTACAACAGCTTGGAGCAGCTTTGCATCAACTTCACCAATGAAAAACTGCAACAGTTTTTCAACCATCACATGTTTGTCCTGGAACAAGAAGAGTACAAGAAAGAGGGGATTGAGTGGGAGTTCATTGACTTCGGCATGGATTTGGCTGCCTGCATTGAGCTTATTGAGAAGGTATGCTGTTTTGGTAAATGGCATATTTTCATGAAAACCCTGTGCACACATAAATTAAAGAAATATGTCAATGACTAAATTTTTATTTTCTTTAAGCCAATGGGCATTTTCTCCATCCTTGAAGAGGAGTGCATGTTCCCCAAGGCTTCGGACGTAACCTTCAAGAACAAACTGTATGATCAGCATCTTGGTAAAAGTGCCCCCTTCCAGAAACCTAAACCTGCCAAAGGCAAAGCTGAAGCCCATTTCTCCCTGGTTCACTATGCTGGCACTGTTGATTACAATGTCACTGGCTGGCTGGACAAGAACAAGGACCCCTTGAACGATTCAGTTGTTCAGCTCTACCAGAAGTCTTCAGTCAAATTGCTGGGTCACCTCTATGCTTCACATGCCGGAGCGGATGGTAAGGGTCGTAGTTTGAAAAATAAATATAGATATATCTTTCAGTTTTTTAAATTACATTTTACAATCCACTGAATGATTGGTGTGAAGGAGTTGAAGTATTTCAGGATCTTTATTATGACTGAAGGTAAGATGGAGCGTGGGATTGACATACAGATCAGTACAGCATCAGCAGTAATGCGGGTGTTGTACCAGACCGTTGTGGTGAAGAAAAAACTCTAGTTTATCAGTCAGTCTGCTCCTTCGCTTTGAAAGGAGTCAGCTGAAGTGGATTCATTGCACAGCCTAATGCCACAGAGACTCGGCCCCGGATAAGTGGCAGAAAATGGATGGATGGATGATTTTTATGAAGCTGGAGTAAGAGAATACATCTGATCCATTTACCAAATTTCATATTCATGTTACAGGTGAGGGTGGTGGTGGAAAAAAAGCCGGCAAGAAGAAGGGTGGGTCTTTTCAGACTGTATCTGCTCTGTTTAGGGTAAGCATCACAAATGTTTTTTGAATCTTTATTTGATCAACCCTACATAACCACAGGGAAATGGGCCTGCCATTTCTTATGTATCAATTTGAATTTTTCCATATTTCAGGAGAATTTAGGCAAGTTGATGACCAACCTAAGAAGCACTCATCCTCATTTTGTACGCTGTTTGATTCCAAATGAATCAAAGACCCCTGGTAAGGTTAATATGAGTATTAATTTATGCATTTACAATACCTACTATACTTATGTAACTGAATGTAGCATTTCTTCAGGTCTCATGGAGAATTTCCTGGTCATCCATCAGCTGAGATGTAATGGTGTGCTGGAAGGGATCAGGATCTGCAGAAAGGGCTTCCCCAGCAGAATCCAATATGGTGACTTCAAGCAGAGGTAGCTTACTTACAAAATTACACAGTTTTTTCCCCCCAATCCGATGATCAATAATTTATGAACCATCAAATTCCCTCCAATTAGATACAAAGTATTGAATGCCAGTGTCATTCCTGAGGGGCAATTCATCGACAACAAGAAAGCCTCAGAGAAACTCTTGGGCTCTATTTCTGTTGACCACACTCAGTATAAATTTGGACACACAAAGGTAATCTGTTTGTTTGTAATAGGTGTGAACATGAAAGCTAACCCTTATACTGAAAGTAAGCATTACATTGCATATACATTAACACTGTATTTCAGGTGTTCTTTAAAGCTGGCCTGCTGGGTACTCTGGAGGAGATGCGGGATGAAAAACTTGCTGCCCTGGTAACCATGACACAGGGTCTCTGTAGAGGTTTCCTCATGAGGAGAGAGTTTGTGAAGATGATGGAGAGGAGGTACAGAAAACATTTAGCTTCATACATCAGAAAGAAACTGTACAATTATAGATGACAACTTGTCATTTCTAGGCAAAGTATTTCTCTTAAAAATCCCAAACATATTTCTGATAAATACACCTTCCAAAATGTGAGGGCAGGGTTTTATTCCCGATGTATCTCTTATCCCCAGGGAGGCAATTTACTCCATCCAGTACAACATCCGCTCATTCATGAATGTCAAAACGTGGCCATGGATGAAGCTTTACTTCAAGATAAAGCCTCTGCTGAAGAGTGCAGAGACTGAGAAAGAGATGGCCAACATGAAAGAAGACTTTGAAAAAACCAAAGTGGAGCTAGCAAAAGCTCTGGCTAAGAAGAAGGAACTGGAGGAGAAGATGGTTACTGTCCTGCAGGAGAAGAATGACCTGCAACTACAAATTCAGTCTGTATGTAAAATAGAAAGAGCAAGTTCCTTTTTCAGGTTTTTACAATGAACTAATAATATTTTAATTGCATGTCATTGCAAATCTAGGAAGGTGAAAACCTTTCTGATGCAGAGGAGAGGTGTGAGGGGCTCATTAAAGCAAAAATCCAGCTTGAGGCCAAAGCCAAAGAAACGGCTGAGAGACTGGAGGATGAGGAAGAACTCAACGCTGAGCTGACTGCAAAGAAGCGCAAGCTGGAGGATGAGTGCTCTGAGTTGAAGAAAGACATTGACGACTTGGAGCTTACCCTGGCCAAAGTGGAAAAGGAGAAACATGCCACTGAGAACAAGGTTGGTGTATAATTCATAAGGCCTTAAAGTCCAACTTCAGAGAACATCAGAACCCTTTGAAATTATTTTCACAATATTGCCAATATAGGTTAAAAACTTGGTTGAGGAGATGGCTTCTCAAGATGAGACCATTGCCAAGTTGACCAAGGAGAAGAAAGCTCTCCAAGAGGCCCATCAGCAGACCCTTGATGATCTTCAGGCAGAGGAGGACAAAGTCAACACTCTGACGAAGGCCAAGACTAAGCTGGAGCAGCAAGTGGATGATGTATGTAACAATAACAGACTATAATTTCACTCCCCTTGAAACTTAAAGCAAATAATAATAAAAAATAAAAAAAATGCCTCATCTTGGTTAAAACAGCTTGAAGGTTCTCTGGAGCAAGAAAAGAAGCTCCGTATGGACCTTGAGCGAGCTAAAAGAAAGCTGGAAGGAGATCTGAAACTGGCCCATGAATCCATAATGGATCTGGAGAACGACAAGCAGCAGTCTGATGAGAAAATCAAAAAGTAGGAATTTGAAAAAGCATCCTTCTTGCAGTAAATAATTATGTAAGAGGATCTACTAAAACTCATCTTTAATACACTGAATTACTTTCATCCTCTCCAGGAAGGACTTCGAGATGAGCCAGCTCCTGAGTAAGATTGAGGACGAGCAGATTCTTGGGGTCCAGTCACAGAAAAAGATAAAGGAACTTCAGGTATAATTTGGACAAGCGTCAGTCAGAGAAAAAGAACATTCAAATATCTTGAATCATTTTCAGTTAAATCATGTCTGTTTCAGGCTCGTATTGAGGAGTTGGAGGAAGAGATTGAGGCTGAGCGGGCAGCTCGGGCCAAGGTGGAGAAACAGAGGTCTGATCTCTCCAGGGAATTGGAGGAGATCAGTGAGAGGCTTGAAGAAGCTGGAGGAGCAACATCTGTTCAGATTGAGATGAACAAGAAGCGTGAGGCCGAGTTCCAGAAACTGCGTCGTGATCTTGAAGAGTCCACCCTGCAGCACGAGGCCACCGCCGCAGCTCTCCGCAAGAAGCAGGCTGACAGTGTGGCAGAACTGGGAGAACAGATTGATAACCTTCAGCGTGTCAAACAGAAACTGGAGAAAGAGAAGAGTGAATATAAGATGGAGATTGATGACCTCAGCAGCAATATGGAGTCTGTCGCAAAAGCAAAGGTAAACTAAAACCATTGTATTAATGGGCAGCAGAGTCAACACACAAAAGTTGATCAGCAATGTAACCCATAATGTTTTCTGTTTATCCTTTTATCTCATCTCAGACCAATTTGGAGAAAATGTGTCGTACTCTTGAGGATCAACTGAGTGAGCTGAAGACCAAGAACGAAGAACATGTGCGCCAGTTGAATGACATTGGGGTTCAAAGGGCAAGACTGCAAACAGAAAATGGTATATTTTTGTTTTGGTTTTTTTAACTGACCATAACATCATATTTCCAGTATTATCCCTCTCTTTGCTTTTAGATAAGTTAGATTTTTCTTTAGTGGTATTAGAAATTAATAAATTAATGTCTCTCATTAGGTGAAATCACTCGCCAACTAGAGGAGAAAGAATCGCTGGTCTCTCAGCTGACAAGGAGCAAGCAGGCTTATACCCAGCAGACTGAAGAGCTCAAGAGGCACATTGAAGAGGAAGTTAAAGTACGTGAGCATGAAGAACAAATAGCAGTTTCAGTTCAAAGCTTGAAGTTAGATACTTAAAAAATGTCTATTTTTTGAAAGGCCAAGAACGCCCTGGCTCATGCTGTTCAGTCTGCTCGTCATGACTGTGACCTGCTCAGAGAGCAGTATGAGGAGGAGCAGGAGGCCAAGGCTGAGCTGCAGCGTGCATTGTCCAAGGCCAACAGTGAGGTGGCTCAATGGAGAACCAAATATGAGACTGATGCCATTCAGCGCACTGAGGAGCTTGAGGAGGCAAAGTAAGTTATTATAATTTTCACACACGAGTATTGAGTTCAAGTTATCATTAAGTTTTTAAATCAAATATTCTTAAAAGGAAAAAGCTTGCCCAGCGTCTTCAGGATGCAGAGGAAACCATCGAGGCTGTGAACGCAAAATGTGCCTCTCTGGAAAAGACAAAACAAAGACTGCAGGGTGAAGTGGAAGACCTGATGATCGATGTGGAAAGAGCTAATGCTCTTGCTGCTACCCTCGACAAGAAGCAAAGGAACTTTGACAAGGTTAGATATTTATGTGTGCCTTCTGCATTCACATAAAATCCATAGAAACATGAATTATTGAAGTACATGGGGCTCCTGTATGTTTTCAGGTTCTTGCTGAGTGGAAGCAGAAATATGAGGAAAACCAGGCAGAGCTGGAGGGAGCTCAAAAAGAGGCTCGTTCTCTCAGCACTGAATTGTTCAAGATGAAAAATTCATATGAAGAAACTCTGGACCACCTGGAGACTTTGAAGAGGGAGAATAAAAATCTGCAACGTAAGCAAAGTGTTTTGTTTTTTGAAGCTACATATTCTGATGAGCCATTTAAAAAAATAATTGATGGTTTTCTGGCTCACAAATGATTGTGGCTTCACCCTTTTTTAAAATCTGCTCCATATACTTTGGTACAATAGGACAGGCTTGGAATGTGTGCCCCCAGTGGGCTAAGAGACTTAATATAATATGCATAATCCCTCATTGCAAACTTATATCAAAAACATAGAGCATT
Organism: Scomber scombrus; assembly: GCF_963691925.1. Lineage (NCBI taxonomy): Eukaryota > Metazoa > Chordata > Actinopteri > Scombriformes > Scombridae > Scomber > Scomber scombrus. Next base: position 18,566,827 of record NC_084972.1, read on the forward strand.
TTAGTGTACAAGCTAGGGTATATTAAACATACATTTCTAAAAAAGTGTAAACAAAATAATTAATAAAGTGGACACCACATGAAATATCTCCCTATACCTTGTTTCTTAAAGAGGAGATCTCTGATCTAACTGAGCAAATTGGTGAGAATGGAAAAACCATCCATGAACTGGAGAAAGGGAAAAAGATTGTTGAGACAGAGAAGTCAGAACTCCAGACCTCACTTGAGGAGGCAGAGGTAAGGTTTGACAAATGTCCTTAATAAACACTATCCTGAATAATGCTGGTTCAGCACAACGCATATATTTTTTTTTTTGTCAAGGCCACCCTGGAGCATGAGGAATCCAAGATTCTCCGTGTTCAGCTTGAACTTACCCAGATCAAAAGTGAAGTTGACAGAAAAATTGCAGAGAAGGATGAGGAGATTGAGCAGATCAAGAGGAACAGTCAGAGAGTGATTGAGTCCATGCAGAGCACTTTGGATGCTGAGATCAGGAGCAGGAATGACGCCCTGAGAATCAAGAAGAAGATGGAGGGAGACCTCAATGAGATGGAGATTCAGCTGAGTCACGCCAACCGCCAGGCTGCTGAAGCCCAGAAACAGCTGAGAAACGTCCAAGGACATCTTAAGGTAAGTGGCATAATGATCAAAATTGTAGGAAGTGTTCTCTCATTTACATTAGCCTGCATTGCAAATGTTGATTTATTGTTCATTTAGGATGCACAATTGCACCTTGATGATGCCATTAGAGGTCAGGACGAAATGAGAGAGCAGGTCGCCATGGTGGAACGCAGGAACAACCTGATGCAGGCTGAGATCGAGGAGCTGAGAGCTGCACTGGAGCAGACGGAGAGAAGCCGCAAAGTGGCTGAACAGGAGCTGGTTGATGCCAGTGAGCGTGTGGGGCTGCTACACTCTCAGGTAAATTATGAGGATGATTCAAACAGTGACATGTGAAACACCTAAAATATATAAAATCAATTAATATAAACTTGAATTTGTTTAGAATACCAGCCTTATCAATACAAAGAAGAAGTTGGAGGCTGACCTTATTCAAATCCAAGGTGAAGTGGAAGATGCTGTCCAGGAAGCCAGAAATGCAGAGGAAAAGGCCAAGAAGGCTATCACTGATGTGAGTCATCATGATGCATTATATGTAACTGATTATAAAGTATGGTGCCATTTCTCCACCAAACCTAGCAGTGACTTTAGACCACAATATACTTACATCTAGCAATACAAAATTCTACAAAATTTCAGGCTGCCATGATGGCAGAAGAGTTGAAGAAGGAGCAGGACACCAGTTCTCATTTGGAAAGAATGAAGAAGAACCTGGAGGTGACAGTGAAGGACCTGCAGCACCGCCTTGATGAAGCTGAGAATCTGGCCATGAAAGGTGGCAAGAAGCAGCTCCAGAAACTGGAGGCTAGAGTAAGTGTCACAAGGACCAGCTTACTCATACTTACTGTAGGCCAGGACAACATATCACATTTTGACAAAACTGCATTCTTCTTTATCCAAAGGTTCGTGAATTGGAGAGTGAGGTTGATGCTGAACAGAGGCGTGGTGCTGAGGCTATCAAGGGAGTGCGAAAATATGAAAGAAGAGTAAAGGAGCTCACCTATCAGGTAAATTTACATTTTCAATGCCATCAACTTCTATTAATACTATGACAAACAATAATAATAATTAATAATAATAATATACAGTAATGAAAACAGTAGGCTTAGGTTACTTTTGTGTTAAAATGTTCTATCATTCCTGATTTACAACAGACTGAAGAGGACAAGAAGAACATTATTAGACTTCAGGATCTGGTGGACAAGCTGCAGCTGAAAGTGAAGGCCTACAAGAGACAGGCTGAGGAGGCTGTAAGTACACCTGACCCTCAATGACACATTTGATTAAAATGTAATTCAGTCTCAAGGTTTTGACTTCACTGTGGCTTATGATATAGGAGGAGCAGGCCAACACTCACCTGTCCAGGTATAGAAAGGTTCAGCATGAAATGGAGGAGGCTCAGGAGCGTGCCGACATCGCCGAGTCCCAAGTCAACAAGCTGAGGGCAAAGAGTCGTGAAATTGTTAAGGTAACAATGAATCATCACATCAGACTGAAGTCTGTTGACATGTTCATGTTATTATAAGGAATCAAGATAGCAGTTTGCTTTAAATTCAGATGATCTAGCCAACTGTTTTACATGCCACTGTTCTGTCATTGCAGACCAAGGCTGAAGAATGAAGAAGCCAGTATTACACAGTAACAAGGAGTCATACAATATGAGTATCATGTTACTTGTTCACTTCAGCATGTTAAGCATGCTGTGAAGTCAATAAAAGGTAGATAGTGCACTTTTTTGTGTCCGTCCCTTCATTTTTGTACAACTGAAATCTTTCAGTCCTTGAAGGGCTTACACTATGAATCATTAAGTATGTTCCTCAGTACATGGGGGCCTATATATGCAAACACACAATGCTGAAACGCAATTCCAAACTTTATCCCCATTCATTCAACAAGCGTATTAAGTATCACTGAGCATATCAGGTATTTCATGTAATCATTTCCATTGAGAAAGCCAAAATCTTCCAATTTATCAAAGTCATTCTCCTCGCACCCGAAAAGGCTAGGTCTGTTAGGTTTTTTTTAATATTTTAGTTTTATATTTGTAAAATTTTCCCCGAATCGTGAAACTCAATTTAAAATCTGTGACATTATTATTATTATCATTATTAACCTTTATTCTACCTTTAAAGACCATTGAGGAGGAATCCTCATACAATGGTGTCAAGAAACCACAGCAGCAACACAACAATAATGCAAAACAATATTAGGGTAAAAGAAAAGAAAAGAGAAAAAATAGAAAATATAAGGAAAAAGATACGACTATAGTGAAGTTAAAAACATTTGCAATGAATTAAAACAAGGTCTGGTGCAAATAATATAATGTTAAGGTCTTTTGCAGATTGTTCCAAGTGTAAAGTGCATTATAAGAGAATTATATTTTTCCTATTTCAGTTCTGACGAATGTAGTATAGAACAACAACATATTCTGTTCATGTGACTTCAGAGTTAAAAAAAAGTTTGCTAATTTTTGCTAGGAAAAAACAGACTTTAAACATTAAAACAAAATGTACTTACCAGAAAAACCAAACAGCCAACTTTCCTCGGAGGGTATTTTAGTACAATTAAACGCTCAACAAAACTTTTTAGGCCAGCAAACTGTTACAATAAGGCATCTATATACTTAAAACACAGCTATTGTTTACGCTTCGTCTTTACTCTGTTAATTGGTTACGCCATGCTTATCATACCATTACATAACCAATTGTTGCTGTAGTAGCGACTTGTTAATCAAAACGTTGCAACGCCATAAAGCATATCCCTACTTTATAGTCAAATTTAAAATTAAATGGGACCATAACTTACCAGATGAGCACCCTGCTGTATTGAAAAAGACTTGAAACTAATAATTGAAACCATAACTCATTAGGAAAGCTCATTCATTTGTTTGTGTTTTTCTTTTATACAATAGATAGGAAGACCTGATTAGAAACGCATGGGGGGAGAGAGAGAGAGAGAGAGAGAGAGAGAGAGAGAGAGAGAGAGAGAGAGAGAGAGAGAGAGAGAGAGAGAGAGAGAGAGAGAGAGAGAGAGAGAGTACACCGTTTAGGCCAGCAGAGGACAGCATTGAGTGGTGGGTCGACAGACTGTTGCCGTCACAGGCTATGAACAGCAGGGTATCACACAAACCGTGTTGTTTTGTTTTGGGCAAAAATGTGTCGCCCATTTTAAGGGATGACAGCGCTCAGTCGATGCTGGCTCAGATGTTTTGATCAGGTTTTTCAGATGAGCTCGGTCGGGTTTGGGGATGCGCAGTGCGGCTCGCTTCCGATGCTGACTGGGACTGCTGCAGTGTAAACAAGACTGCCCAAGACTGCAGCGCTGCTGTCTGTCTGTGGGTGAAAACATAACAGTGCCTGTTGGTAGTTGACTCCTCGGCTTAAACGACCACAATCCCACCATGAACCCTCCGTGGATGGTTTTTCATTGTGCATCGACTTCAGTGCTGCAGCAGAGAAACTGGCCCCAAGCGCTCGTGGAGGATTTTGTGTTTTAATTAAACTGAACATCTGCCAATTAGCTCTTCTGTGCAACCAGCAGACGTCCATCTCGCCGTTGGATTTTTCAGATGGACAGCTGATGAAGTATCAACTCATACTTCAATCTCAGGGGTAAAAATGAGTGACAACCAGGAAAACACAGACACCGAGGACACGACAGCGTCCGGGAGCGCGACCTTGCCACTCCGGCCGCCCTGCGATCGCCTCTCCTGCCATAAGAGCAGCGTGTGCTCCCGTTCATACTTTGTGGTGGTCATGGTGTTTTTTCACGTATACATCTTCAATGTCATAGGACTGTTGTTTTACGTGCACTACAGCAGCGGGCAGGACGATAACACACGCAGTCATGATGCTCCCAGTGGTGACCAGCAGCGCCCCGAAGCTCAGCGTCCGCCATCAAAAGCCGAGTTTCTGCGTGATGTTTCCCTCACACGCATCGAGGGTATAAGGGTGAGTGATGTGATGATGCAGCAATGCCACTATAACATTCATTCTCTCTTTCTCTCACGCACACACATAGACCACTTATTAATCACTTCTCCCACTTATCTTTCAGGTAGGACATGTCCAGAAGGTGTCATTAGTGCCAGATAAAGTGCATGAAATGCGAACTCTGAGTCTGAAACCTTTGCTGTTTGGTAAGAAGCCAAAGTACTCCTATGACAGGCTACAACAAATCTACAGCACAAACTCACGAGCGTCTAGTGGACAAACATGTTTCTTGTTGTGGTGAAAGCAACTATAGGCTTTGTTGTGTGTTTTAGACCCAGTACACTTTCCTTCTTATTTTCATCTTCATATACATCAGCTTATGTAATGTATATTAGGCTATAGCCTATGCCAAGATAAATCGTGGCTGCATGGAATAAGCCACTTAACTCCAAATAAGTCCTGAAGCATCCTCAGCTTTGCTCATGTGATCCAATTAAAGGCTTAAAGCTCACTGGCTGAAGAGCACACAACTAGCAATGCATAAATATACAGGATGGAGAATTTACCTGAATCAGGTGTCCTAAAGAAAAAATGTAGAAATCATTTTAGGTGGAGAATGTATTCCATTTCGGATTGTTTTAACTGCCTCCTAAACGTGTGTAATTATTAATAATTCACATATTTTGTTGGCTGTTCTCTTCATGAGTGTTGTGTATTGGCAACAAGCAAAACTAAATCCATTATTGCAGGCAGCAGACAGATGAACTGAATGAATAGTCCATCTGTGCATCAGTAAGTCTGCAAAATAATGAATGATTAATCTATAGTCTGCATAAAAGTAGAGCCATTTGTAAAAATGGAATAGAAGTAGTAAAATACAATATGACAGCATGGCAGATCAGGAGATGTGAAAAATGCTGCAGCTATATCGTGTCTCTGTCTTTTTCTGCAGAGATCCCAGGGTTTTTGTCAGAGGATGAGTGCCGTGTCGTGATGCAACTAGCGCAGCTAAAGGGTCTGATGGAGAGCCAGCTAATGGTGCAAGATGGCCAAGAAGAGCTGGCCAAGGAGCTCAACCTCAGCCCAGATGATATCTTCAACCTTCTTGACATCAACCAGGACGGACAGTTGCAGCTCCATGAGGTGTATGTCAGTTTGCATCATGCAACATTCAGTAGTTTCTTGGTTCAGAGTTATCTCATCCTGTCTTTACCACTGTGCCTCCAACAGATACTGACTCACTCTCGAGTGAGGGATGGCATCTGGCTCACCCCAGAGAATCTGAGAGAAATCTATGCTGGGCTCAAAGCTGATAAAGATGGTAACGGTAAGAAGTCAACTTGGTTTTAACCAAGACTGTTCCCTTTGCACTTTTTACAGTCCTCAGTGTCACAGAAATGTACATATTTGCATAGCTACTGTTTCAAAAACATTTGGTGGCATTTTGCACAAAAAAATTAAAAAGACAAAAAAAAAGAAAAAGCAAACATTAATCACAATTACAAATCTAATTTGGGAGATGATTTTGAACATTTTTGTACATTTCACAAAAAATGCTACTTGTCATTTTTGTTGAAGGCTATAAATCAGTTTTGCAGGACCAGTAAAGATATACAATATACTGGAATACGGGAATACATATTTTTGTTTTTAAGTACAATAAAAACAGCATTGATTCAAACACATTATTTAAATAGTACCCATGTGAGAATCATTTAGTATTAATATTATCTAAAATGCTGATGCATGTAATTTCTATGTTGATAGTCTTGGTGCTTCTTAAGGTAATTTTTTAATGTATATATGCATATCTGTATGTGCATAGTTCATAGATATGAATATGAGGGGATTTTCACAGGATATGAAATGTATGTTAAACTCATATTAGCTTAAATTTGAACATGAAATGTTGAAAATGCATTACAAATCTGTAGTGCTGCAAGTCACATTTGAACACAAATATACAGCGTATACAGTATACAGATGATCAAAGAGCAGTAGTAAAAACTAATTCCCTAAATGACTAATGAATCTGAATCCATATCCTCCGGAGAACATATTTAAATGTTATACTACAGGATTTAAGATTATTATTATAAAAGGTATAAACAGGGCCAGTAATGCCTGCTATGAGGATAATTTCAAACTTCAGTATCAGGATGTGTGTACACTCGCATATGTTGGACAGGTTTGCTGAGTTTAGAGGAGTTCAGGCTTCTGAGCAATGATGCCTTCCAGCGCTTCTTGCTGCAGCGAGGGGTGAAAAGGAGTCAGCTGGTGAGGAACAGCAGACACACCTGGCTATACCAGGGCAAAGGAGCTCACCAAGTCCTCCAAGACATCAAGGCGAGGTGAGGAAGACATATTATGTTTTGATTTCTGTCTTGCATCCGTCTCTTGCAATAAAATATTACAATGTGCATTATCCGCAAATAGAACGCACAATTTCAGAAGTCTTTAGAAGTGTTTGTTTAAAACTTTCCTACCTGTTTCCTTTACTTTTATTTAACAAAGGGTGACTCGCCTCACTCGGCTCCCATCTTCATTAGTGGACCTCAGCGAGCCGCTCCAGGTGGTTCGCTATGAAAAGGGAGGGCACTACCATGCCCACCATGACAGCGGTCCTGTCTATCCTGAAACTGCCTGCACACACACACGTCTTGCAGCCAATACCTCCACTCCTTTCGAGACGTCTTGCAGGTGAGGTCACCAAAGTCCGCAGTGTTGAATGAATTAAATGAAGCGGCTTTTCTAGACAAAAAGTCTGCGTGTATAGAGATCTGATTTCATCTGTCCGGTGTGATTACTAAACTGTGCTTTGACATTCCATTGTGACAACTGGCATGTTAGTTTGTGTGACTCTATGTTGTCAAAGATTTTTGTGCTTGCCACTTGTTTGCAAAGTGTCTGTATGTGTGTGTTTGTGTAGGGTATGTTTGCATCATACATGTGTGTGTCAATTTAAATCTGTGTTGCACACTTAGGTACATCACTGTTCTCTTCTACCTGAACTCTGTTGAGGGGGGCGGGGAGACCGCATTCCCTGTGGCAGACAACAGGACCTATGATGAAGTGGTGCGTAATTGTGTGTGGGTCTGGAAATGTGAACGCAACCAGCCCTTCAAAAGTATTGTGTACATACTGTGCATGTCTTTCATATCTGTGTTAACTCACTTGTTTGTCAGTGAGTTCTTGGGGCTGAGCTTACTATGAGCATGTAGCTGAGTTTGATAATGTGTTTTAGTCTCTCATACAGAATGATGTCGACCTTTTGGACACCAGGAGGAATTGTGACAAGAGTAACCTAAGGGTGAAGCCTACCAAAGGGACAGCTGTTTTCTGGTACAACTATCTTTCCAATGGAAGAGGTACCATTTCCAGCACACATTGCACATATGAGCTTTAACAAAAAGGAAATTGTTAGTCATGTCACGAGGAGCTCCAATGTAAAATCAACTGAGAGAACAAAACTGCTCAAATAATTAATCTTTATTAACTAGTTGAAGTGGTGAATGTGTGTTTAAATTAATGTGTGGTAGCCAAAATATCAGTGTAGACCCTTTAAAATACAGAAATGATATAAATCAGTTTACTAACACAAATTAAACAAGTTCTTTTTTATTTCTCCATAGGTTGGGTTGGAGAGCAGGATGAATATGCCCTGCATGGAGGCTGTGTGGTCACCCATGGCACAAAGTGGGTTGCCAATAAATGGATCAACATTGATCCAGATTACCAGCGACAAGCTCGCTACCAGCAGCTAGTGTCACAGCAGCCAGAGGATGAGGATGATGAAGGTCTGACTCTGAACCCTGACACACAGAGTTCCGATATCCATCAAGACTTGTAGCTCATAAACCAAAATTTTAAAATAAGAAAAATCTACCTAGCCTTCCTCAGTCTTGTGCACAACTTCTTTGGTATCTTCCTCTGTGGCCGGTATGTAGAGACAAGATTTATTCAGGGAATGAGGTCACAGTGGGTTTATGCAACTGTAAAGAGATGCTTTTGTCAAATATTGCTTGGATTTTGTGTTCCTGATATTTTCTAATCTACTTTTATTTCCCATTTTAGGAATGTTGCACTAGAAACTCATCTAAGAGTTGAGATACAAACAATTCCCTTTGCATGGATTAGCTACACAAGTTTTGCTGTTGCTATGATCAAAAAATTGCACTTGATTGAAATGCTTACTGTAAACATTTCAGTGTCCTACATTGCTGCCATGACCAAAAAAGGCTCACACATGTGATGCATGTTGCCTTGTCTTTGTTCCTTATTATTTTCTTCATTAAAATACACAAGGTACTGTTCAGATTTTATTTATTTGTTTTGTTCTATAAAATTCACTGTATTTCTCTCCAGCATTAATAGTAAATTAAGCTTGTGCCATGTTACAATTCAGCGTTCTTCCTTTCACATACCTTAAAGACAAAATGTATAAATATGAATAAAACTTAACAATAAAATGAAAGATACACAAAACATTTAGTCATGTCATCATTAATTTATATTTAATTATTTGTTTTGAAGTGAAGAGCATGTATTATTAATATGATTTATTTATTTATTCAGATGTTGAGATACTCTGTGCTGACAGCTGGACGTCCTGTTTGGCTTAAGTCGCTAAAGTTTGGTGCTCCCCTCGATGGCCTGAAAAAGTAGTTTTAAAAAAGTAATTTAGTTAAATTGACACAATCGAATCTTTTAAAGCATCATTCAATGTTTTTATCAGTCACACTGGTTGGATTGTTCAATGCTGATAATCAACTGATTTAAAGTGCGCTTACAGCAAACAGCCTACAAACTGTTTCTCCTTAAGTCAGCTGAGAGTCAAGTATCAGCATTAGACTGTCCAAATAAAGTGTCACCTGAGCATCATACGCACCATTGATGGCTCATATCTGGGGAACGATGAAGCTCCACGATGGTCCAGACAGTAGAGTACAGCGTCATGGACGGAAGCAAAAAGATTTCTCTTTGTTATAGACTCTGAGAAGAAGTTACCAAGCTCCAACTGCTCCACCACAGACACTGAAGAAAACAGTTTTCAAGCAGACAGTCAGTACCACCAAGATTTTTTTTTTTAAAGTGTTTGAGAAGGCATACACTTACCCTGACAACCAGTCATGTAGATATCTACATCAATCTCACTGAAGTCCTGGAAAATCTGCCAATATAATAAATGCAATTCATCAGTGTTAATTTTAAGTGTATGAGTGCCATCAATTAAATAACTCCCATCCCTGGGGCTCTTGTCGATTCAATGTAAAGCAGTGCTCATTGACACTGATAAATTTGCCTTTTATAAAAACCATAACTCTTAAGTCCCTCCTTAAACTTCAAAGACAAAACCTAAATGTTGCTTTTGCTTCTCAAATTACATTCAAATTTGATCTTCCCACAGCACTAATCTTATCTCAACCTCTCATGTCCATTTTTGGAAATGTTCCAGAAGAGATACAACTGCCTTCAGGGGGTCAAAAGATAAGTGCTTTAACTACTGTTTTGGCATGTCACCTTATATTTTAGTTTTGAGATGGAGGGAGGCAGCTCCATCCACAATAACTAACTGGATTATGAATGTACAGTAAGGCCTTATTTTCCTGCCGCCACAAAGGCAAATGCAGTCTTAATGCAACTGTGCTCAGGCACTCAGGCTCACTTTATACAGTCTATGGGCAAATGTCTATTTTTTTGCATCTGCACCCTCCTTCAATGCCTGGAAACCTTAAAAATCTGCAGAAATTCTTTTAAATATGGACCTACTACTTAACTTTTATAAAACCTCCGTACATGCACAGGACTTTTTTCATTTTTTCTCTTAATCTGTTTTGTCTTTTTACACTTTTTGTTTTTCTATATTGGTCTGGGTCTTGGCCATTAGCACAAAGCTGAACAGAGCCAATTTGAGTCCTGTTGTGTGTTTGTAGATGTGTGGTGCCTATTTTACCTGGCCTCTTTTTGTTTTACTTTTTGTTAACATACTGTACTCTATGTCAGGTACCATGTACTGGATGTCAATTTTTGGTGTCTGCATCTAGTCCTTATATGTGATGTAAGGCAACAGTAACACCATGGGAGGAAGAGGTGGAAGGTGGCAATATCGGTGGTGTTATATTATATTTTGTAGTGGGAGGGTTAATCGGTTTCTAAAAGTTTTTTTAAAAAGAACTTACATTAAAACGAAAGAAAGAACTTTCACATTTTGACAAATTGGATTAGACACCTGAACGGTCAAAACAAGGGAAAATGTTGGGGCCATTTGCATTCATTGTTTGCATTTTGGTCACAGGTTGTTGTTTGTAGTACTTACATTTTTCATAGTTTTAATAGCCACCGTGTCAATGAAGTTAGCCGTGGAGAGGTCGAGAATGATTGAGTGAATGTCCCAGGTCCACTTGCCCAGGGACCCGAGAGAGACACGCTCCAGGTCATGACTCAGGGTGTCCTCACTGCTGGAGCCCAGAGTAGTGGTGTCTCCGTCCTGCAGCTCAGACATCCACCCTATGCTGGTGCTTTCCGGATCTCCTCCTTTCAGGTATTCCCATCTGCTGTGTCCATCTGGTGTTCGGGGCGTAGTTGGTATGACAAACACTGTTCCGTTCTCCCTCTCAGTCCAGCCCTGCTCCTCCTTATCTGTAACATTCCTGTCCATGCATGTGTCCATCCAGTCACCAGCCTCCTCCTCCACAGAGAACACCGGTGGTCCAGACAGCTGTGCAGCCGCTCTCTGAGCCCGTCGCTAAGGAGTGGTCAGTAAAATAAATCACTTTGTTTGTTTGGGAGTTTTGCCATTGGACACTTGAAATGTTTTATAAAAACAATCCATGGTACTGCAGTTATGTTATAGATTTGCAGCACATTACCTCTCTCTTGGCTTGCCTTTTTGCTCGTCTCTCTGCCCTCTTCTCTCTACGTTTCTGCTTGGCCTCCTGCCTTCTCTTATAGATAATCATTTTACTGATGTCAAGCCCACTCTGAAGACACAAGGAATAAAAACCAAACACAACCATCTTATAAAAAATGTATCAAAAGGATCAAAAACAAGAAATTGTTGCTTTCTTAAAGAGAGGAGGGCAAGATTGTTAAAGACTTTAAAGGTGAGAGAGAGCAAACCTTCTCTTTCAGGGCTTCAAGGTAGAGATCAGCATTAGCAAAATATACTGTAGCAGAGGAGCGGAATATAGTAACACCTGGAACCTGTCTCGCCTGCCAAATATAGAGACATTGTTAGCTTTTTTTGCAGTCAGTGCACAAAAGCTTTTATTAATGGTTTGCCATCTTTCAGTTTTACCTCTCTGTGGGTTTCTATATCCACATACAGCTCTGTACCTGGAACATTTCCCAGAACAGAGTATGTTGGCCTAAGATTAGGAAAATAAACACAAAATGTTACAGCAGCAATTTAGTTGCACACAGTATTTTTGTATCATCCCGCAGCCCAGCATGACTTATTAAGGTTGCCTCTCACAAGCAGTATGACTTTGATATAGTAGTGAAAAGTATACTATGCTGTTTGCAGAAAAGTCTTACAGCTGAGTTCTGATGATGACAGTAAGCAATGCAAAAGAAATGGCTGCTGCAAGACCCATATCCAAATTGAAGAGCAGGGTCGACACCCAAGTGACCAACCACACCACCTAGAGGACACAGTATGATGTTGTTTTATTCACCAGTGTGGCAACGAGGAGATTCAACACCACAGTTGACCCAGTTGTTGCTGTTAAGGGTATTTTACTCACCAGATCAATCTTGCTGCTCCTCCACAGTGTAACAATGTCAGCGTACTGCTTGAACATACCCTTCAGATTTACAAAGACGATTGCTGCAAGGACGGCCTAAAACACATCACACAGGTTTTAACATGATTAACTCTCTACCCAGAAATGTAAAAGAGGCAAATCAATAAATCCATAATATTACACAAAATCAGTTATGCATGACATAGTTTGCAAATATGTGTGCAACAAAAAAAACGATGCAGCAACAGAACCTTTGGCAGCTCCTGGAAAAGAGAGCCAAGTTTCAGTATTGTCACCAACACAATTATAGCTGAGGCCACTCCAGCCATCTGCAAGAACACAGCAAAGACTGTTAATGCTTTCATTTAACTTGTGTGTTTAACAGGTATGTTGACATATTACATACTTTTCTTAGGCAAAAAGCTTGACCATATAAAGCACATATTGCAACCATTTAGTGGTAATTACTTCCCCACCCTTTTTTTGGTAATAGTTTTTTTTGTTTTTTTTATTTTACATGGTTCTTACAATCACAAGGTTGTCATATTTGTTGTTGAGGTCAATTTGTTATATAATTTAAAAATAAAACCTCAGTCAGCTGGGTCATATTAACAGTCATATTTTCAGCACAAAATAAAAAAAATATTCAGCTTGTGAAGTAATGCTGCACATGTTATGACTTCTCAAGTGTTTCTATTCATTATGTTTTTTTTAAGTCTATTTTCCACTCACCTGTGTTTTTCCTCCAGTGGTCTCCTGGATCAGACTTCGAGACATGGAGGAGCATACAGCGTAGCACTGGAAGAAGCCTCCCACTACATTACTAAGACCCAGTGCCACCAGCTCCTGCAGCGTAGTGGAGACAAAAATCACAATGAGCAGAGAAGAGACATACAGGATGTGAAAATGCTATCAGTAGAATTCATGGGATATTTGATGCAGGTTTTGGCTACCTGATTACTGTCCACCTTGTATCCATGCTTCAGTGCAAATGTTTTTCCAAGTGAAATTGATATAGCATATCCTACAATGGCAAGTGCAAAAGCATCACTAATAACTTCTCCAAAAATGCTAACATCTGGTACCCCGGGAGGACTTAGCCTGGTGAAAAGAAGAGCACCAGAGCGAAATATTGTAAGTCAGTACTAATCAAGCTGGGAACATGAGTCCAAAAAATAATGCAATTGAAGTCCAGATGCATACCCACTAGGAATTTCTCCAACAACAGGAACAGTGTAGTTGCTGTTCAAGTGGGCAAAGTTTGATATCAGCGTTCCTGCCACTATCTACAATAACCACAGTCAAAAACATAAAGATCATAAACACAAAGAAGCCAATTTCACAAATCATTTCAACTCTTAAACATTAATCATTAAGAATCCAGTCAATCATATGCAGAACATGAAACAAATTATTAGCCATAAGTATCTCCTTTTTGCTGTGAACTGCACAAAATGCAGAGTCCCTGACACCACTGCTGATTCAGCTCCTTGGTTCCACTGCGTCTGCACTTTTTCATTGCTGCAATATCAGCATCAGCACAGAACACAGAGGTGATAACATGAAGTGAGGCCGGAGAGTTTGTCAACTGACTGTGATTAGCTCCACTGGGATGGGCACTGGCAGCTTTGGACTCAGGAAGGAGTTGAGCTCCTTGGCTGCAATTAGAAACACAATGGACACAGCGCTGACCACAAGTGTGGGTAGATGAGTCTTTGGCAGCAAGAAACAAACATCCTTCAAAGTCTGAAATTGAAGAAACATAAAGCAGCCTGTGGTTAATGCTTGCTACTACACAAAAAAGACACACAATGAGCTGTACAAACTTGAGTCATACTTGAGTTTAAAATGCCCTTTTCACCTCGCTTATATTCAAAACCATTTTGTACATGTATCTCACAGTAAATAACAAAATAATTTATTTATACATCAAAGGTTCATTTCTTTTAACTTCCTGGAACACAGTGTTTTGACCCCATGTCATATTGGTTTACACATTTTAACACATTTCATCACAACATCTTGTTTACAGCATGAGAATCAGAGAATCTCAACAGCATGCTAAAGCACAATGTGACATCAAATATTATGTGGTGATGAAGTATTACTATGGCCAGAAAAGTATAATGAATCTTTTCTCTGATAACTTAAGATGCTTTTTGTTTATTCCTAATAATTATATGGTTATAGACTTAATAGAAGTATTGTTGTTGGATCAATTCAGATGAAAATATCAAACAGTGTCATGTATTGTGGGTTATTGCTCCAACAAAGACACAAAAGTAGGGGCATAAAAAAAGAATATAGGGCACAAAAATTCAGTGGGAGAGTCCTTTAGCAATTATACACGGTCGCACATAAAGTTGGAATAAAATATTTTTTTACCTCTTTCCATGAAATGATTGTGAAAATGTGATTTATGCTTGATAGATAAATTGTAAATATTCTCAAAATTGTATTGATCAATCTCATTGCACCTGGTCAAAGGTGATTACTGATATGTATAAATAGAAAATAAAAAGAGGAATGTGTCTGAAAAAATTATTCCAACTTTATGGGCGACCGTGTATGTTTTAAAGTGAAACAACTCTGAGCCTCATATCAAATCATTTTCTGATTCTAGATACACCAGTTGAATCTTTCACAATTTACTTTAATAATTATGAATTACCATAATACTCAGATTAGGATTGTTGTATTTACAAAAACACAGTAATCAGAACCCAAAAATTGACAGTACTCACATACACCAGAGACAGTGGACCACTAAACCGCGTTGGTGACACTCCAAAGATGTATTTCAGTTGTGCAACCACAGCATGGGCTGCAGCCGCTGTTGTGTAAGCCCGAACCAGAGGTTCAGACAAATATGTTCCCACAAAACCAAACTTCACCAAACCCAGTATCATCTAAAAAGACACAAATATTTATGTACAGATGAGGTTTTGCACTAGAAACGACAAAAAAGGACACTGTTATTTAAGTGGGAGGTTCTGTTTTTCAGACCTGAATAAGTCCTGCTAGGACAGTAGTAGCAGCTGCCACCTGCACCCTGTATGAGTCTCGAGCAGTTATGTCCACCTCTGCAGTTAGGTTGTTTTTCAGGAAAGCATCATCTGGAACAAGTCTCTCTGTCACACTACCCACCATGATACTGAGCACAGCAAATGTACCTGAAAACAGTAAATTGGAGCGGTGTGTGTTATCACAAAGACTGTAATTTTCGTTGTACAACGCCTCTTTCTACATACCTATAGAAATATGACGTGATGTTCCAAAAAAGAAGTAGATCAGTGCTGGATAAAGGGATGTGTAGAGCCCAAATACAGGAGGCAAAGAAGCCAACAATGCATATGCCATACCTGTGGGAAGAAGTTGTCTTTGATACAGCTGCATTACACTCAAAACTGTATGCTTGAGTCTGCACTGTTTTAACTTTGTGGAGAAATGGAATATCGTCCAAAAGCATGAAACAAAAAGTGTATGTATTCATAAATCTGTCCAGTACTGAATTTTTAAATTTTTTTTAATCACATGTTAGGATTTTGTCAAGTGACACAGAACCACAAGTGATAAAATGTATTCAACAGATGATGTTTTCAGTTCAAATTAAGATGTTTTTCTTTTCTGCAATATTGAAGAAATCAATGCAACCATTATGGATTATCATCGTACCTTGTGGAAGATGCATTATACCCACACTAATGCCAGAGATGAGATCTGGCATGCCATAGTCCCAGACCGAGTATTTGGGTAGCCAGTATAATATAGGCAGGCTGCTCACCACACTTCGTTTCAGTTTTGGTACTGTACATCTGGAAGAGATTTGAGGAACCCACAGAGATAAAAGGGAACATCTTTAAATTGGCTGATATTTTAAAGTATATCATCTTTGACATGGTCAGACCAGACATCTAAATCTACAGTACAGAAAGTGTCAATGTCACAAAATCAGGCCATAAAGTTCTCCTTACCTTAATGAATTTTTAAGTCGTTCAGTTAAAGAAGGGTGAGCTTCAGAGTATGATTTTCTCTGCGTTAACTCCTCCAGTCTCTGCTCATCCAGCACTCCCCTCTCCACTTTGTACTTCCCATATCTGCGTATAGAGTTCATTAGGGCTGAATCTGTCAAACTCTGCACAAGTTTTATCTTTTTTATCTTTTAATATAAATATAGTAGATTTATTCTTAAGACCCTTGTTTACTGTAAACTTTCCACAAGTCTGTCTACCAAAAGCCGATGCTGCTATACTACTGCCACAAGAACAACTGTATCTGCATAAGTACATAATATTTCCTAATCGTTAACTTAAGTTAGGATGTTGTAGGCAGAGTAATGATTAGTAAGCTTTTTTATGACAGTGACTGCAAAGGCAGCTTGAATAAACAAATGGTGTAATTATGGTCTGAAAGGGGAAAAATTAACTTTGTTGGATTTTAACAGATGTGTGACAGGTGTATTTCCATCCTTTCTGTTTTTCCATTCAAACGCAAAAGCAAAGCTAATGAACCATGAAATATCAACTTAAGTTCAAACCACAATGGTTCAGTCTTTATGGTACATAAGTGATTTCTCCTGAAAATACACTAGTCACCAGTTAATGTCCAACAAAATGCTTGCAAATCAAAAAGTAAATTGTGTAAACATATTTAGTTTACAAATGTTATGTTTGCTGTTGCAACATTCTGAAGAATTTGGAAATTAAGAATCAAACTTAAAACACAAGGATTGATTTCTGAAACATATGGGCACGCTGTATACTGGGCCTTTAAGAAAGCACTGTCATGAAATCTGAATCCAACCGTGTGCAAAGTTTATTTCAGTCATTTCTGAGCTGCATGCATGTGACCGGGGCAAGTAAACTGGGACAGACAATTACCCAAAACAGATTTTTAAATTTAATGAGGGAGAATTAAATTATAAATGATAAAAATAAAGTGCAATATTGGTCCCTGTCAGTGCTTGAAAACCTACTCTTTCCTGACCACTCAAACAGTTCTGACCCACTTACTGACAGCAACAACACCGTCTATTTTTGGGTTAGTAGCTCAGAGGGCCACAGCAGTGGAGGGGGTACATATCTTTGTCTCATGCAATTGCGAAGTCCCTTTTCTAACCCCCCTGGCTGAAGCATTCAGTAACATCAACACATGCAGTCTCATGAAAAATATGGATATTTACTTGCCTTTTTAGATCTAAGATATCAGCAGACAAGAGGAGCTGTGGACCCTGGTAAGGACTTTTACAGGGGAATTGAATCCTACATGACATGGACATCTAGAGTACTAACTTGTACAAGTGCATGTTATATAGCCAGTGAAATTTAGCTATTTGTTATATCTAATGCAAAGTAGAAAGTGCGAGATTTCTTTAAATGGTGGCTGCTACATGTAGTTAATGAAAGTAAAGTAAGTGAAGTTAAAATGAAAGTATTAATCTTTTATCCACATTTCCACATGTCAAGAAGGTTAAGATTTAAAAAAGACTCAATCTAAAGTTGACTAAACACTACTATTTACACATTGAAATGTGGTTTATTATGATATTGATGTCAGTACAACTTATTTTCTGTTTTTTCCCCTTCATTTTCAGAGAAAGCCCCCTCGCTAGTTTTTCTCCATGTCTAAAACCCCGTGTAACTTTGTAAATATTAATCTTCTAAAAAAGTTGAAGCAAAATGGATTTTTCAGCCAAACATGGGCTGGTGCTGCTCGATCAGCTGAGGAGGATGAGGGAGTCTGAGAATCTGACAGATGTGGTGCTGGTTGCTGAGGGCATTAGCTTCCCCTGTCACAGGGTTGTTCTATCTGCCTTCAGCCCATACTTTCGTGTCATGTTCACATGCGGCCTGCGTGAATGCAACAACAGAGAAATATTCCTGCGTGACACCCCTGCAGACAGCTTGGCTCTCCTCTTGAACTACATGTATTGCTCAGATCTTCCTCTCACTAACGCCAATGTACAAGGCATCTCTATTGCAGCTTTTCTTCTGCAGATGGATGACGTCTTTGCTCGTTGCCAGCAGCACATGACCGAGAACATGGATGCATCCAACTGCCTTGGTGTGTATTACTTTGCCCGTGACCTTGGTGCAGAGGAACTGTCTGACCATGCTCAGCGCTTCCTGAGGCAGCACTTTGTCCAAGTCTGCCACAGTGAGGAGGTGCTGGAGCTGGAGGCCCATCAACTGGGAAAGCTCCTCTCTTCTGATGACCTTAATGTTTCAAGAGAAGAGACCATCTTGGATGTGGTCCTTCGCTGGGTCAAACACAACATTCTAATGGATGGAGAGGTACGCGCTAGGCATCTCCCAGAGCTCCTGAGGAAGGTCCGTCTGCCACTGATATCCCCCGACTATTTAAAAGAGGCAATGAAGAGGAATACGGCTCTGCTGGCTGACGCTGAATGTCTGGAGATGTTGAATGAAGCTTTACAGGTCACAGCGATGCATCCCTCAGCTACACCACGCAAACTAAAGTTGCGGTATGGGATGGAGACCACAGATCTGCTGCTCTGTGTGGGTAACGACAGTAGTGGGATTAGGTCAAGATATGGCAACTTTAGCGAGCGCAGCTTTTGTTTTGCCCCATCCACAGGCCGAATGTATTACATTACTTCACCTCGCTATGGAGACGCTCTGGGGTATGTGTGTGCCGGGCTTGTAACAGAAGACAATAACATTATAGTATCAGGAGAGACCAGTACTCGCAGAATGGCCAGGCAGAAGGACGTGAATGTTGAGCTCTACAGGTAAGACAGATATTAAGTGATATATTTGAAGTCTTTCTCGCACAGGTGAAACTAACTGTTGTTGTCCTCGGACCACCAGGTACAAAGTAGAGGCCCAAGGGAGCTGGGAGCGCCTGACATCAGCAGAGTACCGTGACTCTTATGGTCTAGGATCACTGGGCGACACTCTGTACCTGATTGGTGGGCTGATGAAGCTGAAGAACCAGCTTCTTATTACTAACTGTGTGGAACGGTGGTCTCTGCAGGGAGGCCCCTGGCGCAGCGCAGCCCCTCTGCCAATGCCTTTGGCTTATCACAGTGTGGTCAGGCTGAAAGACTGCCTTTATGTGATTGGTGGTCGAACTCCACAGGTGATGTGTAACCACTTACACACTGCATGAAAAGAGAGGAATCATGTGAGACGTGAAAATCACTTTAAAAAAAAAAAAAAAGTTTTTGGGAATAAGACGATCAGAGTTGTGTTGTGTAAAAGACAAACTCAAAGTGTTCAGTTCAAATTCTTTTACACTTTTGGTTGCTGGCTGACCTCCAGTACAACTGCAGCCTCTCATATGTTAGTGACTTGCCAATATGATATGTTTTCAATAAAAAGCCTGACTATTATCAGAACTGGTCCAATGCATTCAGCACAATTAAAGGTATAAAAATTTACAATTTTATTTTTTAGCCTTTTGAAGCTATAAATAGAGAAACATTTTATCACAGTATAGATTAAACTTAATCATGTATTACACATTTTACTTGGAACTTTTTAAATACATCTGTGTTGACTTCTTAGTTTTGCTTCTTGGGAAATCTGAACAATTTATACACCTAACATGAGCCCTTACAGTACCTGTATACTGTATGACTTTTGTATGACTGCACCTGCTCTAAATTGTCAAACCCTTTCTTTCCCTCTTGGCTGTCCAGTCATACCGAATGGATGATGAGCCTGACCATCTTAGTAACCGCCTTCTGGAGTATAATCCAAACACAAACAAGTGGACAGAGCTAGGTCCAATGAAGTACTCAAAGTACCGCTGCAGTGCTCTTGTGCTCAATGGTGAAATTTTTGTGATAGGTAAGATTGTTCAGTTAACTTGATCACATTATATTAGTTTAGATTTACTTTGTCTTGTGTTTTTCTACAGTAAATCTCTTGACATGTATATATTGACACAATATTGTCATATATCTACTAAATACATTTATTTGCACTGATTGTGTAAGAACGTGTTTGGAAATCTTTCATAGTAAACCCAATTTGCACCTTTAGGCGGCATTGGTTGTGAGGGTGTGGATCATGGGCAATCTCGCCGCTGTCTCGATGCTGTGGAGATCTACAATCCAGATGGAGATTACTGGAGAGATGGACCTCCTCTCCCCTGTGCCCAGCTTTCACTTCGTACCAATGCCTCAAATGCAGGAGTGGTGGGAGGAAAGATTTATGTGTGTGGATACTACAAAGGAGCAGGTAAGGGTAAATGTTTATCCATTCATACAGCAGGAGAATGACAAATGTTTCTGTGTGAATGTAAGACCCTTCTGTTTCTTAACAACTTTCAGGTCGTAATGATGATATAACAAAAGACATTTTGGAGCTGGACCCGTGGGAGAACAGGTGGACTCTGTTGGCTCGACACGTTCTGATGCATGACAACTATGATGTGTGCTTAGTGGCAAGTCTCAACCCAAGAGGACTCATGTCCCCACCTGCAGACTTAGTGAAAATGTGACATCATCCCAGATCAAAGTCTGTTTGAAAATTTGAGGTGGAAATTATTAATCAGTAATGCACTTATTGCTGGGCCAAAAGCTTTCATTTTGTCAAGCAGTAAAGGTCTTAGTGCTCTGCATGAAAAATAATCTGCAGTTAATTAATGACTTGCATGCTGTGAGAATGAGAACAAAATTACTTGTACAGATTTTTTTGCTGCTTTTTATCTTTTTGTGTAACATCTGCAAAGATGCATTTCCTGATTCCTGCAACTGTGTAGTGCATAGCTGAAACAGTATGATCAGCAACACAAGGAAATGATCTTCATTGACATGAAACGGACATTAATTGTGGTTGTAATTATGCACTTCTGGCCTAAATACAAAGTTATTTCACATTTCTTTCCTAATAAACAAGCACTTTAGCCATGTTGTGGAGAGTGATTGTTGTTTGAACACAGAGAATTGTTTTTTAATACTGCAAATGCACAATAAGCTACCAGTTTATTAGGTAAACCTTATACAGCACCCCTGCAATGAATCCAACCTTCATACAGGTTATATTTTTATTTTAAAACTTTGAGAAAAGTTAATCCTTTTATATTTACCAAATAGTTTTGAAGGATATAGTTTAGGATGCAGTTGAACTTCACTAATTACACAGAAGTGTCTGATATTTAGTCTAACTTCTTTATTTAAATCAATCTAATAAATATTTAAAACACTTCTCAGTATAACAGGAAGGTGTCCAACGGTGACATATGAGGGAGGTGACATCAGAAAGGCTGCCTGACACTTTACTATAGATCAAAGCTCTTCTGTTTTGACATGTAGAAAAAGGTATTTTTACATAGTCAGGATTTGAATACTGATGTCAGAAATTATACATCAGATATATTCGGTTCCCAATGATGATCCAAAAGAGGTGATTTATTTTCAGAAGCTTTCTGTTTATTTTCCAGTGTTCAGTCAGTAGAGTAAATACAGAATAAGTTAAATTAAAAAGTCAGTAGAGAAGCCTGACTGGAACAGTTGTTCATTTTCATAGAAGCCTTACTAATCATAAAATTACTTGTCATTTATACCTTTTTACAGCTCTCCATTGCTTCTCCACTGCTTCTCCACTATAAGACAATAAATCAATGTGTTCCCTCTTCAAAAACTGAATAACTTCAAAACTAAGAACACAGGTCACAAGAGCCAAATAAATAATTTGGCTTTTATTCTGCTGGATACAGAAAAAAAAAAGAAAAGGAAAAAAAAGGCTACTGTTCTGAGTCCTTTAGTAATCCTCTAAAAGCCTAAATCAGAATCACAATTCATGTCAAACAACTGCCAGAAGCTTTCAGGTTTTGCCGGCATCTCAGCTGACAGCTTCTCTAAGATGGGTTCGGCTGCTGGGAGGCACGCAGAGCTGTTACTGTCCTGAGACCAGCAGCTGAGAGGGGTGATGAAACATCCTGCAGCTTCAGTGGATCTGGTCTCCCTGTTCAGTGGCATTTGAAAGTCTGGTTTGAGGCTGTCCCGGCTGGTTACCTTGTTCAGATCACGATGCCCACACAAAGGTTCCGAAACATTTTGTTGTTTGTGACATTTCATGACAGGTTGACTGTTTTCGTCTGACACGCTATGCTTACTCCTCTCTGAAAGCACCAGCGGTCTCTTTTTGTGCCCCCTCCGGATGCCCCTCGAAGTGGATTTCCTTTTTCCGATGATGCGGCTGAAATCCCGAGGGGGAACTTCAACCAGATTGCATTTAACGTTGGATGATGTTAACTGTGTGCCTTCCAGCTTGTTGTCCTGGCATGGTGACGTCTGACTGGCTGAGTCCATTACCTTCCCAGGACTGTGTTTAGACGAATGCTCTGAGACTAAAGTGCTGAGCAGCTTCAAGGCCTCATCAAGCATGCTTCGTTCTCTTTCCTGCTCCTCTCTCAGACACTGCAGATTTGTTTTAAAGCTTTGTACATTTGAGCCAAGTTCTACAGTTGTGTCTCCGCCCTGAAGAACATCAATAAACAATTAAAATCAAAAATAAAATTGGCTAAGCTGAAACTGCACTTATCTTGACCATAAGCTACAAACAATGCACCTTTTGCACCCTTTCTTCCAGTCCTGTCATCACCTCTTTCTGAGAGTTCACTTTATTTAGCAAAGTCTCAAACTGCTGTGAAATGTCACTCTGGAGACTGTTGAGATTATTTTGCACTGGGAGAAATGAATAAAAAGGATAGAGATGAGTATATGAAGTCCCCCTGACAAATTCTTCATTTCAAAATGAACAATTAAATTAGAGATTGGGTAAAGACCACCATCTACTGGTCATAAGAAATAACTACTCAACTGTACCAGTTCAGTGGTTCTTGTATGTATGTTGTGCATTAACATGAAGTTTAAAAAGAAGAAAAGGATTTAATAGACCCCATCAGGAAACTTACATGTTGATGCAAAGTTGTTAAACGTTTCGAGGACTGTTTGGCAGACTGCAGTATTTTTTTCTGTGCCAATGACCAGTTGTTGGATCTGAAAAACATTGAAGCTTTTTCTTTTTCATTACACATTTTACATCTAGAAAAGACAAGCTATAGCAGAAAAACAACAGAATGGATGCCTATAAACACTTACATTATTGAGGGTTTCTTGAATATTTAGACATTCTTTGGCCAAAATATCACTGATAAAGCAAACAAGACAGATTTTAGAAGTTATAACAACTAATTTAAATGATCAAGTTGTAGGTTTCAAATCTGTTCTCCATTCCTAATACAGAGAGGTACCTGTCAGTTTTTTCTTTCGCCTTTTTCTTGTCCTCCTCAAATTTATCCAGTAATCCAAAAGCTTTGGTTTTGTCCTTCAATTCTCCAAACATGAGAGGTTTGGTGTGATAACTGCTTGCAAACTTTGGGTCACTCCCCTAAATAGTTACAAAATGCAGACGTTAATGGATATAAACACAAGAAAAATAATCTGAGAGATGATAAATTAAACTATGCATTCATAATTTTATGAGTTATGTGATGTTTTCAATATGACACCAATGTCCAATAAATGGGAAATGTTACATGCAAAGAATCAGGTGAATCAGGTTTACTGAAAAAACAGTATTCTGTCAAAAATGCATGTACAGTATTTGCACTGCATATATTTTACTTTTAAACAGCTCCTTTGACTTTAGCATTTCTCTTTAACAACACTGGTGCTTGTTTTCATAATGCTAAACCCTAAAAGACAAGTCATGTGTTGTGATATTGGCATCAACTAAAAAATGATTTTCATTTTCAAGTAATTGCTTGTCCACAAATTACTCAAAGCCAAAGAGAAGGTTACTTAAGAACTAAAGCAAAGATATTCCATTTACGATCATACATGATAGTAAACATCAAATCCTCACATTTGAGTGGCTGAAAACTGCACATTTCAGAGTGGCCTTTTATTGTGGCCAACCTGTGCAATATTCATGCTGTCTAATCAGCATCTTGATATGCCACACCTGTGAGGTGGGATGGATTATCTTGGCAAAGGAGAAGTGCTCACTAACACAGATTTATACAGATTTGTGAGCAATATTTGAGAGAAATAGGTCTTTTGTGTATATAGACAATGTTTTAGATCTTTGAGTTCAGCTCATGAAAAATGGGAGCAAAAACAAAAGTGTTATGTTTATATTTTTGTTCAGTGTATATAAACATAACACAAAAAGTAAGGAAATGTGTGTTTGGTAGATTATTTATTTGTTGTAACAATGCTTCTTGGCAATAAATCGTATACCATTGGAAAGCTTGTTTATTTCCCTTTTAAATGGTGCCACATTTGTAAGGAACATGCATTTGTGGGTTGCGCCCATGAAAGATTTGGCAAATCTTATCTTCCAATGCCGAACAGCTTATTCTGCTATTGACTCTTGTTTGGTGGATTGGATGACTGAAGTCAGAAGAAACAAGACATATTGGCAATTTAACAATTTATTCATTTAACAAACAGGAGCCTCAGTAGTGTGTGGAAGAACCTACACAGCCAAAACAGCCTGGCACCTCCTCCTCATGCTGGTCACCTGCCTGGTCACACACTGCTGTGGGATGGCATCCCATTCTTCAACCAGCATTTGTCGCAGGTCAGCCAAAGTGGTTGTGTGGCTCGTTTTTCCAGTGGGGGAGATGCCGCACACTGCCTCCACCAAAGAAGGCAGAGAAGATTTGCGAAATGTTTCATGGACGCCACCCACATACTCAGCTCTGCTGCTCATACCACAAATGCATGTTCCTTACAAATGTGGCACCATTTAAAAAGGGAAATTAACAGGCTTTTCAATGGTATGAGATTATTATATATTTATATATATACTAAACACATGGCATAATTTTTTGACTTTTCTAACAACACACATCCGCTGTACCATTAGATCTGACACTCAGCTAACTTATAAATGTTATAATGGCATTAAACCAGTGCAGCTGCTTTCTTCATGCATCTTGTTACTAGAAGATATTACCACCTCACCAAGAATCACCTATAAATGGTTAGTCTCACCTCTTGTGAACTTTGTTGGGAGGCCCTGGATGACAAACTCATATCCTGTGATGCACCTTGTGAATTTTCAGGCCAAAATTGAGACCCCAAGAAAAACTGGGAATCTGTGCAGCTGGAGTAGCCGCTGGTGGCCGCATTGCTGTTGGTTGTTTTATTCCCACCATGTTTGAAGAGTAAAGAAAACACAAACACTTGTTTCTTGTAGAAATTAGGTTAACATACAAATATCAGTCTACACAGTTCATGATATTGTATCCAAGTATTGTTTTAGACGAAAAACTAACAAGCAACGTCATCCATAACTTTGGTTGAAATTAGCTAACAGCTGAGTTTAAGTTTAGTCATTAAGTAATTTACCTGTTAGCCAGCCACCTGCTTCCAGTGGGGAAGCTCAGCATTTCTTTTATGTTCCTCGCGTGATTCATCGCTTTTGGTTTCCTGTTTGTAAAGATGACAAGTTAGTTATAACTTTAGCTACCTGGCTAATGTATAGCGTTGGCTAACTTAGAAAAGGCTTCATTATCTAACTTTAAATAACGTAGTCAGTTTAAACGTAGGTTTATTATTAAGTCCTATCAAGCCTTTGTCACATGGTAGTTATATTAAATTTAGTAGTATACAAAGGTTGTCGTGGATTAAGTACTAAACGATCAAATTAAATCACAATTCACTTACTCTGTGATGAAGATGAAGACGTATTATTCAACTCTCCCGCCCTATGAGCGAGGCGAGGCTGATGCATTCAGGTGCCGTCGGAAAACTCTAAACTACGGCTTGGTAGCCCCAATACCTTTCTTATATACAGTCTATGGCCAATACACATGCCTCAAACAAACTGTTAAAAACTTTGATTATTTGATTTCACAATGAGCGGGGTATTGTTGTGGCACCTATGGTGTTCAAT
The DNA here is from genome assembly GCF_963691925.1 of Scomber scombrus. Taxonomy (NCBI): domain Eukaryota; kingdom Metazoa; phylum Chordata; class Actinopteri; order Scombriformes; family Scombridae; genus Scomber; species Scomber scombrus. Next base: position 18,593,004 of record NC_084972.1, read on the forward strand.
AAACATTTCATAGACAAGGGCCAATTTAAATGTTTTATATCAAAATATGAATGGGTCAGTTTGGTTTAATATTGGGTGACAACAACTATGCACCTATGGCACAGAGGGCAGTAAACTTCATAAAATAACATTTCTGACTGAGCTGTTGTGTTGGATTGCATTAGATTGCACACTCCTAATAAAATGCTCGATGAGTGTATTTTGTCATTAATGGTTGAACTTATTATTACCTTTACAGATTGTGTTTTATCTTAATGTTTTTGATAATGACATCCATTGCAAAATACATTTTTATATTTGTTAGAATTTCCTAATTAGAGCCTGAAAATAATAGATACATATGAACTATTATTAATTAATCATTTCACATATTTTTTATTTTATTTTATTGTTATTTTAATCATTATTAAATCGTGTTCATGTTTCTTCTTTTTCTTATTGAGATGTAAGACAATATTATAAAAATCATTATACTTTGATAAACCCTGTATTTGAATCTCATTTATTTGTTTATATTTATATATTTTTTATTGTTATTTTTTATTACTATTAAATTGTGTTAATGTTTCTTTTTCTTCTTATTATTATTATCATGATTATTAAGATGTAAGATCATATTATTACTATCATTATGCTTTGATAACCCTGTAGAAATTATTATATTTATGAGAATTTCCTAATAGGAGCCTAAAAAAAAACCCAAACAAACAAAAAAATAATAATAATTATTATTATTAACAATTACTTCATATATATTTTTTAATAACCCTGTATTTGACTCTCATTTGTTTATTTGATTTATTTATTTCCACTCAGTCTCAGCTGGCATGGGTTTTTTTAAGTCAGAAACTCGTACCCGGAAGTGCTGAATGAAGGCTGTCTGACTGAGCTGTGAGCCACACACTGCAGGATGATCTGTGGTTGAGCTGCAGAGGTTTGTAGATGACAAACCTGCCGATAAATATAAGTGACTGTCTGTCTTGTAAAAACCTCTGCGGCTGACGGGATCTGACGTCGATTAAAAATCACACACAGGCTGCTGCTTTTTATCTGGTGAGTGAACTTTTTTGTGTTTGCAGATTCAGCAGCTGCTCAGTCTGTGGCTGTAAACAGAGCTGATCGTGTTAAAGGAAAAAAAAGAGGGATGTAAATAAGATGAGCAGGTCTGCTTCACTGATCGCAGCTGTGTGTGTCTGCTGCTCAATCACAACTTCATCACTCACAGGTGCTAAGCTAGCAGGCTAACCATCTGCTCAGCTGTCGTCGTTGCATTTGGAGACATTAGCTGCGTTTCTTTGCTCGTTACACATCAAATCATTGCCTTTTGTTTTAAAAACGCTGATGGTGTCAAAGTAGATCATTGTAACGTGAAGACAGACAGAGAAGTAGCAGGTGTGTTTGAAACCACACCTTTAAAAGATGTAGAGCTGCAATGATTAGTCGATTGATCAGTTTGTTGTCAACTATTAAACCAATCACCAGCTGTCCTGATGATCAATTAATCGTGTGAAGTCACTTTTTAAGAAAAATATGTCCAAATAATCTGATTCCAGCTTCTTAAATTTGAATATTTTTTCTTTTATGAAAGTAGACTGAATATCTTTGAAGACATTTGGGGGTGTTTATTTGTGATTGACCATTTTTTTTAACCAAACAATGAATCAATGAATCAAGAAATTAGTCAACAGATTAAGCAATAAGGAAAATGATCTTTACTTGCAGCCCTATATAGTGTGGGTGACTCATTTATTTAGTTTGAATGCAATACTGATATTGCTACTAATATCAAACACATCTTTGTGTTTCCAATTATTTGTGCTTCCTAATGTTCAACCTGACGTCAGCTAGAAGTTTAGTTAAACCTGTCAGATGTGTTGTTGTATCCAAGCCTAGTTAAAGCAAATTACAGCCTAGTAGACTTCATGTTTAAAAGACACTGAGGTTTTACTCTACCCTCTTTCATGTCATATGAAGTGAAGCAAAGCTTGTTAAATTGGGAAAATGATTCACAAGAGATTAAAGCTACAACTAACAATTATTTACATCAATTAATCTGTCTAACTTTTTGATTAATCAATTCGGTTTTTTTAGTCTATAAAATGTCAGAAAATGTGTGAAAAATATCTATCACTGTTTCTCAAAGCCCAAAATGACATCCTCAAATGTTTTTTTTGTCCTGACCTACAGTCCACAACCCAAAACTATTCAGTTTATTAACGTAGAAGACTAAATAAACCAGAAATTATTCAAATTTAAGAAGCCAGCTCTACAAGTGACAGAATCAGCCATTCAAGACAAAAAAGAGGGTTGGGTATTGTTTCAAATGTATTGATTAAACATTGATTAAAAGTATAACTGAGGTTTGGTGTACTGATAAAACTGCTTGTCACTCCAAAGAGGTAAGATATGCTGCTTATCTTTCATTTACCAAAAGAAGCCAAACAAATATTACATGTTATCTACTCACTGTTAGCTGCACAAAACTAAATTGATTGGAGTAAGTACATGATTAAAGAATACAGTAAACTGTAGATCTGTCCATGCATTAGATTAACCTTTTGCAGTTGACCGATTTTAATGCTGTTTGCAACAAACACCACAACTGAGAGGAAGCTTGACACCCAGCCTTAGTTATTAAGCTTTGTTATGTCAATAAACAGCAATTTCAACAAGACAGAGAATGACATTAATATTCTTTGAATGATTCTGTTTATCCTAATAATAGACTATACAGGACAGTTATTAGATTAACGTCCAGCCAGTCAGTTTGTTTATCCATCTTGTTTCTTGTAGTAATGTCTGCATCTACTCTGCAGTCTTTATCTCATCCAGTCTGTTTTATCTTTAAGGGTTTGAATATGGCTCTGTCATTCCTCTTGGTCTTGGCTGCAACTGTGATTCTTATCAGACCCGAGACACCTGTAACTAAGGTACACAATGGATGTTATGTTACCAAGCTAAAAGTCCAGTGTGCTTTTGTGTTGCATCAGTTGTTTTTTTTAACCACTGTTCTGTCAACAGGCCCTACATCAGAATTCACTCGAGTGTTGTGGGGAGAAACAAAGAGCGAACAATTCATGTTCAAATGACACTCACTGTGAACCAGGTAATGTGGACAGCTTTTAACATTGTTATTTCATTAATGTTTGTATCATTATTGGTCAGAGACTAACCAGAGTGAAATTATATTCTGCCCAATAATCAGCGCCTCATAAAATGAATCTGCTAAATTGAAATGCTGACTGTTAAAATCAGATATTTGTAAGGCTTAGTAAGGCAGAGTCAGTTGGAGAGCAGGCTGGAATTTAAACTAACAGCATTAAAGTATGATGTAGGTGGACTTGACTTTTCTGAAATTTCAACCCTAATGTTTTGCTTTTGTGTTTTTAAAATTGGTTTAGCAAAAATCCTAACATCAGTTTGTTGAATGGTGAATTGGCTTTCCTAGAGTGTGTGATGTGTTTGGTCTAGTTTATAAATGTTAAACCTCATTTCCTATCTGGAGGTCAGAAGTCTTTCTGGTTTTCCTCTTGATTTGAAGACTTCAGCTGGGTTAAACTGTTAACAAGAGAGCAAAACTGGACTAGAGAAATGACGTGATTTGTCTGAGTTTGTTTGCATACGGTGGCACACAGGAGTTTTAAACTGTTGTGCTTATAATAAGAATTGGGTTAATGGTTGGATGAGCCCAGTCAAGTTAAACGCACACAGTACAGTATGTGCTATTATCATCAGTGCAAATACACTGCTTGAAATAACATGGGAGATATTCCAAGAACAGATTATAAGTGACTCATGGTAAAAAACCTTGTTGTTTTGAGTCAAGTATTTCATTGATGTACTACTAAAATGAAAGAGAAAGTATGACTGTAATATAGTTTTAATATTACAGTGAAACAAACTTGAGGCCGTGTTGCTCCTGTGTGCTTAACTAGAAGGACTGAAAGTTTTAACTTACAAAAACATACTGCTGTGTTCCTGTGCTCATGTTACTCTCATTGTTGGCAAGATGTAATAAAAGGAACACAAATCTTTTTGTTTTGTTAATTTAAGATATTAAAAACTGGATTAGTTTGGTGTTTGTGTTTGCATTAGTAAATCCTGAAAGTACAGTACAGCAATTAATATTTTGTCTTGTCAAGTTCACTTAAATCTTGTGGTAATAAATTTGCAGGATGAAATCAGCACAGGGTGTTGAAGGTAAAAAGTGGGAAATAATATTAAATCAAATTTTCTTTGGATTTTTTTCAGGATGCTTCTTACGTGTCCTTGACAATAGCAACACTGTTTGCATATTCTGTGACTCTGCAGCTGTAGATTTGGAGAACATAACAGTCTGCACCTACAGTAAGCACTGAGCAGTTCATTTACTGTTTTTTCTTCTCATTGTTACATTGCCTGTTTGCTTTTTTTTAATGTGCACTATTCTGTGCTTGTTAGACTACACAGTGGAGAGGAAAAATCATACAACAGTAACTACTGTCATTCCTAAAATTGGTAAGATTTTGTATAATATAAACTGCTCTGTACTGTTTATTTAACTGGAATGTCATGTTTTCCTGTATAAATTATTTGAAAACCCAGTTAATTCTTTTTCAAGCAAATGTCTTGCATTGTTGCATGTTATTTCTCAAGGGAACATATCAAGTGACTTTAAGAACTAATATAGTCTTCATTTGCTGTAATGACAAAATGAGTCTGTAAATTAGAGTTAGAGGAGACCAATATAGTTTCTCTTTCAATGGGTAACAGGTGCATGTCTGTGCCATCAGTAAAATATTTTCCAGTGTTGTCAACTACTTCCCATTTTGTGCTTTGTTTTGGAGCAGGAGGGCCAGGTGTTGCTGCCTCTCTTCTTCTGGGAACACTGTTGATCAGCCTGTTTCTGATTCTCTCTGTGGCCTCTTTCTTCTACCTCAAACGCTCCAACCGACTCCCGAGCATCTTCTACCGCCGCAACAAGGGTAAGCCCTGTACAGTACGGCTGTAGCTTGTTTTACCTGGATATGAAGCTCCAGAGTTCCTGTTTTTAATACTACCACAACTAATAAATCAAGTGTCATAAAACACTGAAGCGCATAGAACATGGAGAACACAGTGTTATTGTCATGCTTCAGTCAATACTGTGTAAATCAAATATTAATATATTTTGTGCACCTTTTTTTTTTTTTTACAGCATTCATATTCCAGCCAAGTGAGACAGTAAGTCATTTTTTATTGTTTATTCAATCCTAATCTGACATTGGGAGGCTTTTGTAGAGACTATGAATTTGTTTACTGTCACCTCAGCAATATTCTCCTGTACTACAAAGACAATGACTCCTTTGTGTTTTTTCCCTTCCAGGCTGTCATGATACCCTCCTCTACAGGTAAGACTGCTATGCGGTGTTGTTCTGTAGGCTACCTGTCATGTCTTGAAACTGTGACTCTCTGATCTTGCTGAACAGGTTATATTAGCTATTAGCTGTTGAGTAATCCAAAGCAGTCAAAACATTACCGAGCACCAAGCAATGCTGCTGAGGAGTGTTTCTTTCATGAGGTTGTAACATCAAAGGCTTTTATGCAGGAAGAGCTTATCTTGGCAATCAAAAAGCTCAAGGTTAGCATTGGTTAGGTTGGGTTATAAACAATGAAAACATATACCTCGTTTACTGCCTCTCACGCATTATTCTGTGTTTTCTTTTTTTAAGTGAGGAAGCCAAGGTATGTCAGAAGGGAGCGGCCCTCTGCAACTTCAACACTGAATAGTGCCATCATACCCACAACATCCACGACTCAAGTCTATAATGTGTAGGAGGAGGATGGGAGTGCTGGTGCAGGTACATAAAAGAGAAAGCTCAGGAACGATGTTTGATTTTCATATCATGTTGAAGGTTCAGCAGTGCAGACAAAGTATGACTGATTAACTCATTCTTAATGTAGGTGGCCAAATTTAACTGTAGCTGCTTGTGCTGCGTTCTTACCATGTGGGCTTTTATTTTTTCTGTATTTAATTTAAAGTGTAATAATGGAGAGAATCAGTAAATCCCTGATAGTCGCTGAATCATTCATGTTTCAGCGACTGATACCAATGATATCTAGCTGTTAAAACTGCACTAACTGACTTTTTGGGTGCATAAACAAAAGCTGTGAACATATATTATACACATATTATCATCTTTTAAATTGAACTTGTTAGCAAAAGGTTGCTCTTTTAAACATCCAGCAGACACAGAGCAGAATAAGCATTCATTTGGAGTTGTGTTTTTGACCATCTGGATGAAATAAGTCTAATATTCACTCTCATTTTAGCTCCGTTTTGGTCTCCATCAACTCCTGAGAAAAATATGTTTGGTATTGGGCAGAAACAGGTTTTTCGAGCTTCTTCAGTGCAAACAGCTGTTTGCTGTGGCTGAAAAAGGATGTTATGAGAGCAGTGAGAATTAACCTAAACCGTAAAATTATGAGCCAGAAAACCAAAACAATGGGCTAAAAGATGCTAAAATGTTTTGCAGAGCTTAGTAAAACCACACTTAGTTGATAATTATCTGTGGTTTTGACACCACAAGTGATCTCTTTCACCTATAATTAATAATCGTTAAATATAGCCAGCAGATGGGCAGTTTAGCTTAGCTTAGCATAAAGACAGCCAAGAAGTAGTCTGGCACATAGCCCCAACCCCATGAAATCACAACTTGTCATTTTTACACTTTAGTTTTTGTATGGATGGAACAAATAAGATGTTAATTATTGAACCTTAGAGATGATTTCCCCTTTTTCCTCTGAGCAGAGTCAGAGGAAGATGTTTTTTTAGTTAAACTAACCGTCTCCGCATGGATATGAGACAGCTATTGATCTGCTCATCTAACTCAAGAAAAGCTAAAAATCTCCCCAAAATTATTCCTTTAAGTGATGGGTTTCTGAATACATGGACCAGTCTATATAAAGCTAAGATGAATCGAGCTTGAGACCAAATTAAGTGACCGTGATAAACTGATTTTCAGTACAAAGTAACAGCCCATTAACATCTGATGGAAGCCTGTTTTTTTGTTGTTGTTAAACTTTGCTTATTAGTATGTTTTTTTACATGTGTAATATTTATTTGCGTTTTGTAACTGTGCACTGAGTTTTACTGCTTAGGATCAGACCAACACATAAACTATGTGTGTAATAGCAGTGGAGTTTGTCTGGTGGACTGGGACGGTTTAGGTGCTTTATTGATGATTGACTGATTGCATATTGTATTTTTATTATCGTGTTTGTATTTATTATTTTTATCAGCTCAACCAAGATGAATGTATTCCACAGGTACAACAAATCACGCATCGCAGTTGCATGCATCATTTTTTGCATTCCACAGCAGGCCAATCATTAAAGAGCTCATTTTCAACAATAATAACCTGATCGTTCATAAGAAAATCTGTGACTTTTAAATTTCCTGAATTTGCTCAATGAAGAAAAATTAAATTCTAATAAATTTACCTCTAAAAACATAGATTTACTGGATCATAGTGCACTTTATTCGTTGGACCATAATTTTGATAGAAATACTTCAGAAAATCTTGTTGCCATTGAATGTGATTGAGATTTTTTTCGTCGTGTAGCTGGCAACGTTATTGTTGCATTGTGAACCTTACTTGACTACTGTTACCTTTGTCTAATGTTGTCTGAACAAAATGGCTCATCCCCTATGCCATAACTGTGATCACTGTGCCATTTTGAGCTTTAAACACAGCCAGGAAACGTTTGGTCATGACGTTATCTGTGAAGAATAATTGGGTATGTTAATTATATCCAGTGGCCTTTACTGTATGTAAGATTTTAAAGCAAAGCGAGTTATCCAAGTTTTATGTGCTACAAGGCATCTTATTCCATATAGTTTTATATCTTAACAACATGAAGTCATTTTCATCTTCAGTATATGTGAAGCAATGTGACGTGAAACTATTCACAACCAGATAAAAGGCAGCGATCATTCCATGAATATTCCCCTTTTGCTTCATGTGTTTGCTGTTGTACAGCTGAATACATGTACATACTGTTTTATACAAATGATGTATTGTTTTGTAATTATGTACATATTCTACTTTCAATGCCATGAAGAATGCTCTCAAGATGTGTAATGTTTGCAGAAATAAAGCACCTTTCCATAATCGTTTTCTACATTTACTGTCATTGTTCAGCCATGATAACATTTAACACCAGTGAATCATTTTGATGTGTTTCTTTTTCCTGTGAAAGATTGCCAAATCATATCCCTGGCATTCTGCGATTTATGAGATTTAACATGTACCTGTTAACATTGAGAAATCGCTCTGCTGCTCACTTATTAACTTGGATTGCATTAAGGGCCTCCTAGAAGTTGGCCAAATAAATAAAGAGAAATAAAACACTGGACTTATGTTGATTGTTACGGGGAAACTGATTTTCAACCAGCTTTGTATCATTACAATGTGGGTAGTCTATGCAAATGAACAAAAACTTCCCTCCATGTTACCTGGACACACAGCTCCCTGTCACATCTTAATTATGGTCACTAGTGATGGTCTGTATTCAAGTTATCTATTTTCTCTCTATGTAAGGAGAATGTAAGTCTTAATGCTTCGATTTAGTTTATCTGTATCTGTAGAAACTGATTACAATATCATTTTGAATATCACAATTCAATCAATTCATCAGGGTGGATTTTAAAAAGTGACATATTCAAAATGATAGTTTCTCAAAATGTCTTCTTTAAGTTAACTGTTTTTCCTTTTTATACACTAACAGGACCTGAACTCTTACCTAATTATGTGATACATAATCCTACACAACAACACCTTACCTCTAATAAATGTAAGAGGGTTTGTATTGAAATGTCACTGAAATGTCACACCTCTGGTAACGGAGGGAAGGACGTTTGCACCAGCAGCAGCTACATGTGACTGGACATACTACTCTATTTATAACAGCTGAGTGCAAGGCCCCAGTCTGCCATATGCAAGGACAGACGGACATCAGACTGTCCCTGCTGGGAGAAAATACTGACGCCTTCAAACTGGACAATTTGTCGCTGTGCAACAGGTAAGCTCCTTTTTACTAAAGAAACCCATTAACAATGACTGTTGTATGGCAGCTGTGCTTGATATCCGTCAGTTTAATGCAGTAATAACACAAGACCTTTAATGACTTTGAAGTAGAGCAGTTGTTCAATTTAACACAATACTGAAGACTAAATATTAATCCTCATAACTGCACACCTGAAAATAATTTCTCAAATTCTCATTTGTTGCTGAAACAATTCTGCAAAAAAAACAAAAACTGTATTGTTTTAATATTCACTTTAAGAAAGTATTAAGATTTGTGCAAATAAAATAATGTGTCATTTTAATGTTTTTATTATAAAGCGTCTGTCATTTCTGCAATGACAGTTTCACTTTGTTTACAAAAAGACTTGCGGAGTATGTTTGTTAAGATGATACAGTGTGTCTCCAGCTGACATTTAGATCATGTGACCTGTTTTCTAAGAGCTGGGTCGTGGAGTATTTTGGGGTCTGTTATGGTGCTTGTGACCACGGTGGCTTGGTGTTACTTTGAAGCTCCCTGAGGTCATCATTTCTCAAGTTTTTACCTAATTTATTTTCAATGAGAAATGAGCAGTTAATTTGCACCACATAAGATACACCTCACCTTTACTTTGCACAATATTTTCCTAATGACAGCTGATTACAAGCAATGTTAAGTGCCAGACAAATACATGCACTCTATATTTAGATCAAATGTGTTTATGTACCTTCAGTTTCACCAAGGACACAAAGGATGTACTGCTACACACTGCAGAAGGACACTTATTATTAGCAAAATAAATACCTAAATCTGTAACCTTCTAACAACCTCTCTACCTTTTATCAGAATGAAGAACATGTAAGGTATCAAAATGGATGATTTGGATCACAGCATACACATTGCAGAGTACGACTGGACGAGCTTCTATGAGGACAGTGAGGAGTGCAGTCTGCTGCAGCCTTCACTTGCTTACCCTGATAACTCAAGCGATTCAGAGGATTCTAGTTCAGTCTTTGAACAGGAGCCACAGCACAGGCCTGCTGCAAACAAGGATGCACCTGAAGGCAACACGAGAGGATGCAGCACTGTAGAGGAAAGCTGCACAGGTTGCATTGAAGTATCAGTGCAGCTCAATCAGAGTGATGCGGGAAGACAACGAGATGATGTTACAACTAAAGCTGAAGAGGACATTGTAACACAGGTGGACTCTGAAATATGTCTCGATGGAGGAAATACTGCAGAACACATCACAGACGTGACAAATAACATTACTGACACACTGCACACTGAAGTAATAGATGTTCAAGTTTCTGTACAAACAGAGAGTGACATTTGTGACTTTAAATCCATACATGAGCCTGATCCTGATGTAAAAGATCAAAATGTAAATGAGCCACTCGCTGCAGAGAAAGCTGTGGCTGTGAGTGAAGATGTGGGCAGTGCTCCTATTAAAGCAGAGAAAGAGCGCTGGTTCGTGACAGTGAATGAAAGTCCTGCACGACACCGGCCGCGTATTGCCTCTGTGAAAAAAAAACGAAGACAAAAAAAACCTTGTAAAGACAATCACATGACAATTACACTTGGATATGGCTTTGAGTCCGAGGTAAACAGAGATAAAAAAGAATCTGAGAGAGAGATGGATATGAAGTTCATCATGCAATTACACCAAAACTCAGGAGGCCATTTAAAAGCTGAAATAAATCCTGAGAGCTTGCAATGGGAAAACATGTCTTCTTTAACATCTAGTGAAGAAGACAATGTGTCACATTCCTCCAAAGAAAACACAGATAAGCCAACCATGGACAGAAACAAATATGAAATTTGCAGCTTAGCAAACACATTTACACTGAAAGACCTTTCACAGCTGGAGAGCATGGAGTCAGATGAGTTTGAAGACAGTGTTGAGTTCTTCTCCAGTCACAGTTACGATTCTGAAAGCTACGTGTCAGCTTCTGAATCAGTGGAGGACCCTCTACATCTCATTAAAGAACAACACACTAAAACCCAACAAATGCAATGCAATGCTGTCATTACACAGGACAGAGAAATGCATTCATGCAATGGCGCTCTCTCCAGTAATGCAGCAGCTACCAACTGTGAAGGTTATGAAATTGACCGAGCTTATGTTGAACCTACCGTGACATTTCCATCTGCCAGCCAAAGAGTTGACAAAATGCCAGACGACAACTCCACATGTGACATTGACACAGACAGCACGGCGCCTCACATGCACTCAGATGCACCTGGACTCCAAAAAGACGAATTGCCAACAGAAGTGAATCTTCCAGCATCTGGTTGCACTATGGGAGATCAGCTTGGATCCCCTCCTCTCCCTGTTCCTGATTTAACTGTGACACCTTGCTCTGTGGTTGACAGCCCCGAAACATATGCAGAAGCCACGGGCCACACTCGCCCAGTGTACGCCATCTCTGCTTTTTGGGATGAGATGGAAAAACTGACAATAAATGACATTTTGCAGCTTAGGATGGGTAGAAGCACACCTCACAGGGAAACACAAGAAACAGTGAGACCTAATGTAGATACTCAGACACATAGCAGCTCTCTAGCAGACACTGAGGAGTATCATCTGTCTGATGTAGGTTTATTGGACATATCCGACACAGCTGACTCAGACTATTGCACACTGTCTGATGAATCCAAGCCGGATCGCTCAAGTTGTGACTTTTCCACCTCAGATTTTGAAGAAGACTATTGGCAGTTTATCAGCGCCAGCAGGAACCCCAGCCCTGATTCTTATAGCAAAACCCAACACAGCCAAAGGACCCCTGACTTTCTTTTCTCAGCACATGACGAAGATGGATCAACGAGCTCTGAAGGTAAGGAGACACCAGTTCCTCTAGAGCACTCTGATCAGGAACTTCAGTCCCCGAGACAGATGTTGAAAAGCGAAAGTGTTCAAAACATACAAGCTCTCAATACAGAGGAGTTATCTTTGCAGGGTTTATTCAGTAATGATGATAGCAGTCTGTTTCTAGGCAGCTGTAAGTCTCTGGAGGAAAGCGCAATTTTGGATTTAAGTGACAGTTTGGAAACATTAGTATCTGCACCTATTCTATCCAACACAGACGTACTGGATGAACACTACCGAATAACCTTCCCAGAAGTATTTGAATACTTTTTCATGCAGGGTAAAGCAGAGAATGAATCCAGCTGTGTCACCGTCTACGATCCAGAAAACCTCTCAGTGGCTCCTACATATGAACACAGTATTTGTTTATTCAGGGATGAAATGTCATTCTCTTCCCTCCATGATTCCCGGTGCGGTGAGGGGAAACCCATACCTATCTTCTCTTGTTCACATCCTACCGTCAGAGAACTCACATTCCCAAAACCAGACTATTTTTTCCTGAGTGCAGACACCTTGGAAGAGGATGACATCTCTCCTATCAGAGTTGTATCTCACTCACTCATCCAGACTAGTGATTGTGGGATTGTGAGATCTCAGGATTGGAAAAGTTTGCTGTCAATAAGGAAAATAAGCTTCCATGGCAAAGGCAGCATCTGGTGCAGAGGGTCTGGTACTTGGGTGTTCCCTGCTGCGGCTGAGAAGAGAGCAGATCCTCAAATCCCTGTGCTCGATGTGGGAAGAGTCTCCTCAGCACCATCCAAGCTGTTCGGAGAGCTGGCGGTGCAGCAGAGCATACTGGATGCAGCAAGTAGGTGTAAGCCTCATACAGGACAGACTGAATGTGAAACAAAAGTACTGTTAATTAAATGGTACTTTTCTGTGCATATCTATGTTATTTACAGAACAAGAAAGCACCTTCTCCACACTTAAGCAGTCCGATATGTGTCTGGTCTGCATCGCCTTTGCCTCCTGGGTACTAACATCTTCTGATCCAAAGGCTGCTGATGCCTGGAAAGCAGGTAGGAGACTTCTTGAATTGAACTTCTTGGAATTGATATTCAATTGTTACTCTGATAATTTGATTAAAACCTTCTTCTTCTTTTTTTAAAATCTAAAATAAAACATTAGATATTTAACATTAATAATGTGACTTGTGATTCTACAAACTAACCTATATTGAAATCTTTTTCAGCTCTTCTAGCAAATGTGAGTGCACTGTCGGCTATCCGGTACCTGCGGCAGTATGTGAAGAAGAGTTCTCTTCACGATGATCCCTGATACACACAACAGATTCAGTCATTTCCAAACTTTTTCACTAGGGTCCATTCATAAAATATATCTATTGTACATATAGTATATACTGTATATCATATCTACTTTATCAATCAGTGTATACATCAGTTTACAAGTTACAATACAGGATGTAAAATCAGAGGTGGGTAAACCGAACTACTACTACTAACTGAAACTAGTTGGATATTTTAATTGAAGGATGTCTGGTGATGTTTTAAATTTTTCTTATTGTCAGCAAATTTCATGAAACGACCAAAACCAACAATTAATTTATCAGACTAAGAAGTGTTTTCTGTGTAGCAAAAGCCTGATATGTTGTATTCTTCTGTGCCACAGGGCTCAATTGTTGCCAAAATGATTAAAAACACACAAATGATCCATTTTAATGAAGTGGGAGAAATATTCCTTTATGTCCATGAACATGATCACTGTAGTTTTTGCCTTTATTTAACAGTGGGTGGCATAGAGGCCAATAGGAAACAGAGAGGGGAATGACCCGCAGCAAAGGTCCCCTGCCAGGATTGAACCAGAGCCACTGCCTTTATGCGGCATGCGCCTTAACCACTCAGCTACCAAGGCGTTCTTGAAAGTTTATTTAACCATGAACTTATAGTTAAGAACCAGAGATACCAGGGAAGTCAGGAAGTATTGAGAGACTGTCTGCAATATTGCACCTTTTGGTCTTTTTGTGGGATTTGTTGACAATAAGAAAAAAAATTAGTTATTTCCATCCCTATTCTGTAAGACATTAAAATATTTCAGCTACATTTTAAACATTTAATTTTAACTTATCAGTTGTGGGTTAACTGATGTTAATATACGGACCATATACGTTTAAACAGCTGCTGTTATGTCCAGTTGTCAGTGTCTGGTTCTGCTTTGGTGCTTTTAGATGCAACCAAGCTACGTGTGATGGCAGCTTGTAGGTTTTTGATGTACTGATGTGAAGCGTATGCAGGGTGCCTTTGTAGAGGATGAAACTGGAGATGAAAGTCTGAGAGAAAGTTGGGTTGTAGATTTTGGTTTGGTTTGTATGTTTAGTATGTTGGAAGAACAGATTTAGAAGGTGACTGCTTGACCTGCGTCATGGTTTTGTCTAAAAATGTAGCTCCCCGTCTTTTCTGCTCGTGACTTGATGCACAGCTACCTCTCATCAGACTGCATGAGAGAGTGATTGTTGCCCTTTCAGCCTATTTCATTTGGACAATTTGGATCAAACAAAGCAGCTCCGTAGCAGAATTTTGTTTGCATTTTTTCCACCGATATAAGAACACAGTCACAACTGGAGCAGCATCTAACAGCTTTAATCATCTATTAATCTGTCAGTTATTTTCTCAGTTAATCGATTTATTTCCCACAGCACAAGGCAACTTCTTCAGATATCTTTTTTTGTCTGCCCAATAGTCCAAAACCTAGTATCAAGTATGCAGGTCCCATGTGGTCTGAAATACTATCTAGTGGAACGATCAGTGCAAGGTTTGCCGTGTTGCAAAAACAGATCGGTCACATCCTGTTATGGAACAAAATGTAAGCTAAAATTATTTCTCATTACTAGCTTTGACTGTATGGAACACCTGTTGACATTTCCTTCAGGTGTTGCTGTATCAAATGTTTTTATGTATTACCCCTGAATGATCTGCTGCTGTTTCTGCAACTGTCAAACAATGTTATGAAAAACGCTACAAGCAAACAGTTGATCAGATGATACTTGTCAACTCATTTCACACAAGACTGGGTACATGTGATTTTCCACAAACGATGGATTTTGTGCTATGGGAGTCAATGAACACATCACTCTACTCGCTATGTAAGTAAATGCGTGCAGCATCAGCAGGAACTCCACTGTTATTTTCCCACAGGGTAGTCCCCAGGTTGTGTTTCCTTTCCGCACGTAATAACAGCGACCAGTGCAAAGAAAATAAGGTGTCCTTGCAGAAATATTTATTGAAATAAATATGCAATGGATACACTTTCATATTATGTCACATAAATATTGAATTTCGAGGCAGTTTTTAAAATTCAGTTAAGATTTAGTTTCTCTCCAATTCAGTTATTCTCATCAAAAAGATACAAATACATTGTTCTGATTAAAGTTTCTATCTGTAGCAACAGATCACATTCCAATTAATAATTATCTCACCTTATAATACTATATACTGTTTTCAGCTTATGGTTTACTGCTATCGTGCTAAATCGAGGGTCAGGTGTTCACATCTACTGCTATATCAATAGTACTCATTCTTATAGAATATTGTGAACATGTAATATTTACAGTCTCAAAAATGAGCGAATAAAAGCTTAGGTTATACTGTGAAAAGATATCTTGATATATAAAACTTTAGGATTTAGACAAATATTTAGCAGATTTTAGAGTAAAACCAACCTCTACTATGTTTCCAAAGTCTAAACACGACAATGCAACTTGCTACTCTACTTTGGTGAAAACTGAAGACTGAGTCATGCTAGGTCGTTACAATCATTCAAACACAGATTTTTAAATGTCATTCTGTACAAGGAAATTGTTTAGAAATTATAGGAATATTTAAAGTTAACACCAAAGTCAGTCTGTTTTCATATCCTTTCTAAGAGCTGTGTTTTAGCAAATTTATTCCACCATGTATGAAACAGTTTTACAGTTTGTTAGAGAAAATCTGTCGCTTTAAATCTCACATGAACGAGTGAGACTATTCATTATTTTGATAATAAAACTTGTATAAAGTCTCAAGTGATATGAAAATCTCAGACAGACTTTGACAGTCCCATTAAGTGCTGAACAAGGAATGCACATAAAGATACACAAAGATTTTTCTAAAATATATTAAAACAAAAAAATTGACACACAAATATTCTCTTACAGTCTCGAAGGGATACACAGTTTTCTACTGGGTATGAGTATAGGGTTTCAGGGCATGCATCGCCTGTGACTCACGATGGCTTGTCGCCTTCTTTCTTCAGACGGCTGCAGAAAACAGAAACAAATGTTAGTGAACAATGTGCAGCTGGCTGAGTAGCACATTTTACACGTTTCAATAATGTTATACTTTTATCACTATTATAGTTGTCCCCTTTAAATATATTTATAAATTATAATATATAACTAAATTACTCAAATTCTTTAAGTCCTCAGTTTAGCTCTGCTTCTAGATAATATATCCTAAAACCAAACTTTTCCAACACTGAAAGACCTCACCTGTAATAATCCTCCTGACTGGGTAGAGGGCCTCCATGCAGGTGATGCCCATGCAGCCACTGCTGCTCCATCGCCATCCTCTGCAGCTCTGCAGACTGAGCATGCATGGCCTGGAGCTGGTGCGCAGCAGACATCTGAGGAATAGGACCCTGCAGCTCTCGTGGATATGCAGCTCCTATAGAGAGCACAAGTATAAAAAATACCAGATTGGACTAGATGGACTCAGAATGCAGTTGAGTCACAGGCTGTGAGTACCTCTGAAATTAACATTACGTACCAAACAAAGGGTGGCGCAGCATCTCATGATCATGAGGAAGATCACTGAGTAAAGGGTTGGGGATAGGGCCACCAGGGAAGGGGAACCGGGCCAAACGTGGTCCTGGAGCCATGGGGTCTAGAGGATGAGGGCTCGAACCTGTATGGAGAAACAGAGAAAAACACTAAATATGAACTGCATCTCTCCTGACTTTTCAAAGTCCATGAAGTCGAAATGTCCAGCCTCACCTTGACCGAGGGGATCCTGTTGGTGCAGGTGGAGGTGAGAGTGAATGTGAGAGTGCTGGTGATGATGTGGCGTCACGTTGAGCATCTGCAGCCTGGTGGCGGGATCTGCCACGGAGGCCATCCTCTCTGCGTGAAGCCTCTCTGCGGTTAGTCGCTCAGCGTAACTCAACTCCGGGCGCATCTGAGGCCCCGCTAAAGCCATCCTCTCCCGCTCCAGATGGTTCAGCTGATGGTGGAATTGTGCGAAGGGGTGTGGAGGCCCGGGTATGTGGGGAAGAGCCAGCGCTCCGTGTCTGGCAAAGTGCTCCATGGGGTTGGCAGAGGGGTGTAAGGTTTCCATATCTGGGGGTTTGACCTCGTAACCGGGCTTCATCCTCTCGCGGAGCTCCCTCTCTCGGAGGTTCCTCAGCTCACGCTCTCTGAGGCTGGGCTCAGCACTGTACAGGCCGGGCATGTGGTAGGCCAGCAGCGGGTCCCCGGGGCTCAGTGACACGTAGAAAGGGTGGTTGCGGTTTGTGGGAGACATGACATGGGGGCGGGCGTATTCACTCAGGGTGCGAAGGGCTGGTGTATCAGGGCCAATGTAGGGGGGCACAGCAGCTACAGTAGTGGGCGGCTGCTCAAAGGAGGGGCGTCCGTGGGCTTGAACCGTCATCTGAGCCTCACTCATACGACTGTCATGGGAGGAGCTGGAGGCTCTCTGTAAGCAAAGACAGTGTGTGAGATAACTCAAACATGTTCTGATTAACAGAGAAGATGCTTAAAAAAACAGGAATTAAATGAATGTTAAACTCACAGCGTTTCTGTCAGCCTCTCTTTCTCGCTCTCTGTCTCGCTCTCTTTCTCTGTCCTTCTCCCGTTCACGTTCTTGTCGAGCACTGAGCTCAGCCTCTCTCCTGGATTTCTCCACGGCCTCCTCCCTCTTCTTGGCCAGCTTGGAGGATGAAAGCGGTGTGAAGAACAGGTCTGTTCTGGCACATGAGTTGTAGCCACGATCCAAGTGTTTGATAAACCTGGAAGTAATGACATGTGTGCTTTTATTAGTATGACTAATCAATTTCATTCACACAAATCTCAACATGATTCATTCAAAGGCTGCAGTGCTTTTGCCACTACCCGAGATGCACATTGACTGAACACCTTCCAAGACCAATGGGTGTTAATCTTTATCTATTTATCTTTTATTTACATTTTGATGAACATGAAGCCACTTAAACTGAGTTTTGTACTTTTGGTCAGTTATGAAACGAAATTTCAGGCACCGACTTTACTGCTGACATTTGAGTACTAATTAAATCTTGAAGAACCAGCTTTACAACATACTTCATGGAGCCATACCAGCAATCAGACAGGTTTACACACACACACACACACACACACACACACACACACACACACACACACACACACACACACACACACACACACACACACACACACAAGTAAGTCCCTTGTGGTGTATTTACATAGACTTCCATTAATTACCTGGAGACTTACCCTAACCTTACACAACTTTTGTACGCAATTGCACAACTTGTCCCCAATCAACTGGGCTTAAGTCTAGTTTGTGTCCCTGAAAGTGACTTATGGTATACCCCATTTAGCAATCTGTTTTCAAACACAGTGGCATATCTGCTTTCACAACAGTACATAAGAATGCCAAAACCTTCCCATTTTCACAAGAGGAGCAAAAATTTTTCCACAAGATAACGTCCGTTAGACTGAGACATACCGTGCCGACTGACTGGCATGGCTTGCTATGTTGCTGATGGTGGGCTCTGGCGAGGGGCTGCGTGGTGGAGACGGTGGGCTTTCAGCTACTTCCTCCTCATCCAGCGGCTCTTCTTTAATCTGAATTTGTGATCCTCCTGCAGTGGTGGTCGTTGACGGCCTCAGTGGAAGAGGTGGAAAAGATGACTGGAGGCTGGGGATGGGGCCGACAGTGGATGATGTTACAGAGGTGAGGGGGTGTGAGGCCGCACCAGACGGGTTAGAAGAACTTGAGTGGGTCTGCACATGAAAGATCACTGGAAGTTGGGTGGGAAGTGACTGCATTGGTAAAGGCTGTGGCATCATCTGAAGAGGGGGAGGGGGAGCACCTGGAGGATGCTGGTTGGGCAGTGAATTGAGGGGCTTCAGAGCAGGTGGAGGAGGGAGATTGGAGGGCATCTGGGGGAAAGGTGTAGCAGCCTGGTGTGGCATCTGTTTGTGTGAAGGTGGAATTGGAGTAGTGGGAGGAGGCTTGATTTGTGGGCCAGAGAGAGGAGGCTGGGGAAGCTGCGACTCCCTAAAGAAGGGTGGGGGTCGCTGGGGCGCCTGAGGCTGTGAAGACACAGAGCTAAGAGCAGGCGGGACCTGAAATGCCAGTGATAGAGGAGAGTCCTGACCCAATGCTGATGGTGGACCCGAGACAGAGTGGGAGGTGGGCTGTGGTCGGATGTTTGGGCCCACTACGGCAGCTGACTGACCAGCGGCTGACTGAAGGGCGTCTGGAGAGGGAGGAGGGGGGCTCTGAGCAGGGTCAGCAGATGGGGTGATTTGCTGTGGCTGGGGAGTGATAGGAGGGCCCTGAGACGGGAGGGCCTGCGCCACCGGTGTATCAGCCAGGACAGCAGCCGGGGCGACTGGCTCTGACGGGACGCCGTTGGGCTGAGCAGAAGAGTCGGAGTCGCTCTCGTTGCCCTGTTGAGGGCTGGGAATGCTGGGAGAGGAGCTGCGGTTGTCCTGATCGATGTCTTTGGTGTCACTGCTGCCATCGTCCTGAGCACTGCGGCTTTCTGAAGAGCTTTCCTCCTCAACCTCGGCCTCTACCTCTGACCGGGAGCCCGGAGGATCCTGGAGGAGGACACAAAACAGGATCATGAAAGACTGATAAATGATATCTTACACGTTTGTTCATTTGGTATTTGACATTAAAATGCGTTTTGCTGCTGCTTTCTCACCTGTGTCTTCGGCCTTTTAGGTGTAACTTTTTCAGGCTCATCCGGCTCCTGAGCAGGATTCTCTCTCACACGCTTTGTTGTCTTTGGTGACGCAACCTCGTCTTTAATCTTCTGTGGACACAGCAAAATATTTACAGTCGTATTAGTCAATCATTGATTGACAAACCCAAAAAGGAGTTATACCTAACATGCTAATAACATTTTTTTGGTAGAAGCTGTGTAAGATATGTCCTCATGTGACACACTGTGCATGATATAAAGTCAGGTAGATTCACAAATACAATACACAATGTCAAAGATAAATTTGCGTCTCTTTGTCATTTGTCCCAAAGTTTCTTTCTTTATTTCTACTTACTTTAATGACTGGCAGTTTGGTAACCGTCCAAACTTTTTGGAAAATATTGTTTAATTGAAATGACCCCAGCCCATAAAATGGTATTCACGCCAGAAAACTCTACATCCTGTAATTAATCGTGGGGCTGTTATGAAACTCTTGAGATCAGTTCTGTTGTCTTTTTTTCTGCTACAATGTCAACATCTTTTATTTGGCATCATTTTGCCAATATCAAACTAACTTTATGTCATACAGGTACAGACGATGTGTAGATTATGTTTATATGTTTTAATGTGTATACGAACCTTGTTTGTCTTCTTTGTGGACTCATTCTTGCTGTCCGTGGAACATGTTCTCAAAGAATGAGAAACTGCTCCACTTGGGGAGGTCTGGCTGCTGGACTGCTGATCCTCACTGGTGGGGGAGCATGTGAGCCTCCTGTGGCCGCTTCTTAAAGATGATAGCTGCTTTAAAAACAGTCACAAGTATATATGTTAAAATGCAGGCAAGAAAGACAAATGTTTTTAATTTCAACTTTCTCCTTATTATATTTGTTTTGTGTTAGATTCAATACAACAGTAAAATTGATTATCAAAATGTTTTGACTACAAAATTAAATTTTTGCATAACCATCGCCATGTAAATGTTCATTACTAGCAATAAAGATAGCTGATGTGTCTCCTTCCAGAAAAGAGGTGACACCTCGGGCTTACCGGTGCTCTGCTTCGTCGTGTCCTCATGCCATGCTTGCTGTTCACCTCTTCTTCCTCTTTAACAGGTTTAAACATGAATGGAGCGCCAGCAGACTTCTGAGATGGTGGCAGACAGCCGTGTTTGTTTTCATATGTGCGGCAGGACGTGCACAGCAAGGGGTTATCTCTTCCTCCTTGGTGCCAATCCTTAGAACCTGTTGGAGAAACAGCTTTAAGTAGTTGGGTTAGGGTTAGGGTTAAGTTGTCACACCTCTTTTAAAGTCCTTTCTGAATTCAACATTTATCTTAGCTCTAAAGTCTTTATAAGAAATCTATGAATGATTAGTGTTAAATAAAATACTGAACTCTTCCCAAACTGAAGATAAAACTCACTTGTTGCACCACAGTGGCTGCAGCTCTTGACTTCCTGCTCACTGTCTTCACTATCAAGATCATCCTCACTTGCAGAACTTGCATCCACTGCAAAGATGAAAAGATCAGCTTAGACAAACACCGATTTCAATGACTAACACACTCATGGCTGCACAACTGTGAACAAAATTCATGAATGGGGGGGAACAGACATGACGACACATCTGAACAAAAGTAGCGCCTACCTGAATAATTTCGAGGCGGGGTGTTGACAGGAGGTGCTGCAGAGCGAGTCTTTGCCTTACGAGAGGATGGCTGTCGCCGTTGCTGTCGATAAGCTCTTGTTCCTGCAGCCTCAGGAGTTTTCTTCCAGTGGTAATAGAAAGTGATCAGCTCTCCCTAAAGATAGGAAAACAGATTTTTGGTAAGTCATGCTTTTTGTGGAAATGAACGCCAACATTTAATTCCCGCGTGCATGAAACATTCTTTTGTAAGCAAAAACGAAGTGTTTAATTACAGTCTTTTTGCTGGGAAGAAAGTCTTTCCGGATCCTGAAAAAATTCTTTCCGTACTGTCTGAGGCCTTTGATGAAGCGTTTCTGTGGGAAAAAAGGAGGTTGGGGTGGATAAAATGTAATGATGATATGTTGGGAAACAACAAGAACAACCAAGAACAATTAATGCTATGATTCACAGTAGCTTTTATTAAGGATATATCTGAAGTTATCACTATAACTGAATACTCTTCAACCATCTTCTGTTTAAAACTGATGTACTAGTTACATAGCACAGCTTTAGAATGACTGTGTACACAAAGTGAGGGGTTTGACTACTGAGCAGTGGAGAGGTCATGAAACAACTTTTAGATAAGTTCTGATCAGAAAAAGTACATTTTAAACTGCCTACTCTGTTAAACAACATACATTTAAAATTCTGAACTCAGCAACTGCACTTTCTGAGGAAAACCAGCTACAGCTAATGGATCTTGTAGTGAGATTAGTTTGTAAACTCTTATTTCCCAGGTCAAGAGTGAACTTTCAAGTTCATATCTGAAATCCTTAAACAGCCTTAAAAGCAGACTCATCTTCAAGGATTTCATACGCCTGCACACAAACTAAGAAACGATCAGCACTGACCTTCAGCGCTTTGTTACTAGCTAAAGGCGCCTCACCACATCATCCTCCGACCAGCATTTCTCAATAAGCTTCGGCAGAGGCTTCTTAACCAGACGCTGGAGAGCTTTTGCTGCATCATAATGACTCGCGTGCAGCTAGAATTCAGGGGAAAAAAAGAAGCTGTTTGTAAATTTGCAATGCAATAGTTAATATTCCTTGATTCAAATAGATAATGTTGAGTGTAATTCACCATGTTGAGTGCGTTGAGTGTGGTATCATCACGGGACGCCGCTAAACATCCATCCTCTGTGGATCCACCGTCACACATCCCTGCAAATGCTGCCATGCTCCTTGAAAAATAGACAAAACAGATTTCTGATGATATTCAAGATCAGTATTAAAACTGCATTTTTACACATTTAATGTTTAATTTTCTGTGTGATTCATATTCCCTGAATTAAAATCCGATTGAGGAAATAAGTTAAATGGAGAAAGTGGACAATAACCAGGTTGAATAGAATTTAAACTTGACACTTGTCTCACTGGAGCCATTTACTCAGCAGTATCTAACCAACACAAAAGCTGATAAAAGAACAATGTGTGTGAAGCACTGAACAAATACATCCACCACCACTCATCCATTTGGGTTAAACAACGTGAGGGATAGTTTGACAGTTGAGGATGAACTAAATCCAGTGTGGTTGAACATTTCTCTCACCACTTCTTTCTTGCTTTAATTCACCTTAATCTTTAGTCATTTCAATTTAGTCTGGTGCAAGAAGCACAAACAGAAGAGCACTCACGAGACATGAATTACACTTACATTGATTTAAATGTATTACAACCAGCTCAAAAGGAAGCTTAATCACACTGGCATTCACATATCCAGACTAAGCCTTGTTTTGTTTTGCATGTACTTCCCCATTTTAATAGCATTTTGACTCTAGTTATGTCAGAGGTACTGGTTCTTAATATCTAATAGTTTCGTTATATACCAACATAGGGTTTGTTTAGTAGCAACAAGTAGTTTCCTCACACTTGTAGAAATGCTATAAACACAAACATCCAGGTTATATAGTAAGATCAATATTTAGTGAAAAGTAAAAAAAAAAAAAAAAAAAAAAAGCCAGCCTTTATATTTGACTTAAGACTGTCAAAGTTCATGTTCTGTATTAACCCAAGTGCAGGTAATAATCACTGACCTGGCAGCTCTGAGGTACATGAGAAGGTCGCAGTCATTGACCCCGGGCGTCCACATCAGCTCCTCACTCTCTGTCTGAGTCTGTAAACCAGACATGGGCCGCGGCTGCAACTCCGGGAGTTTCGCCTGCAGAAAAGCCAAAGAAGAGACAAAATCTAGTGAAGAGATAACGTAAGAAGACAACACACTATGTGCCCTGCTCAGATTTATTTTTAATAACAGGTGCAATTAGGGTGGCTGTAAACAATAATGATATTTTCAAAACTAAAACTAAAATTTATTTACATTTTAAGAATGGTTAAATTGACTACTAAACAACTGTATTAAATCAATTTTGGTTGACTAAGGATATAAAAATCAAATGGATTTTTCTGGTTTGACTTTATTATCTCAAAAGGAGCTTTAAACATGATCAGTACATCAATACATTTAATATATTTTATGACATAAACATACCAACATCCTTACTGTATGTCCTATCAGCCCTAAATCACACTGAACTGACAGATCTGATCCATTTATAATGATTAATAAGCCATTAGACTTTATACTATTAAGGCAAATGAGCCAAAAGCATAAACTGCTTTTCTTTACAATAAATGTCCTCCAAAGTTTGAGGTTTTCAAAGAAAAATTCACTAAAAATAGGTTTAACCTTTAGACGTGAGACTATAATAATCCATTATTTAGTTTTATTATAACATGATATCAAATATCAGAGTTAAAATCATCTTTATTATCCAACTACGTTTATGCATACAAGGAATTTGACTCCAGTATAGTGGCTCTAATTATACTTACACAAAATAACAACATGATAACATTCAGAAATATACACAAAGAATGTCTTTGTACAGATGAAACAGTTTCTGTGGACTGTAAACAGGATACAAATTGTTATAAATTATTGTTCAGGTCTTGCAGGGTGTACCTGATGACTTGGTCCCACTCGGATTTCGCCCTGTGTGCTGTTCAGGCTCCTGAAATGAAGAAGATGATCAGCAGCATTACATTTCAGTAGCTCTAATAGTCACAGCCTCCTTTAAAAGACAAGCCATCGACACTAATACATCAGCTGTTAATTACCCTATAATTAACGCTGTACAGTATAGGGCTGCAACTCATGATTATTTTCATTATTGATTAATCTGTCCATTATTTACTTGATTAGTCAATTAGTTGTTTGGTCTGTAAAAGATGAGATACTTTGCTGTCACTGTATAATACAATGAAATGTCAGTTGGGCCAAATTTTTAGATGCCTAATTAAGAATAAAAAAATATTTTAAAAATACAGACACTATACAGTATGGAGATACACAAAATATAAAATAGATACGAATAAAATATATACATAGAATAAAAAAAATTAAAATGTTCAGTACTAGGAGCATTGCATATAACAGATGATTGCACTATATTGCACAGAAAGGATTGCAGTTTAGGGACGGTGTGAAATAAATAAAGGAACAGTCACGGTGGTTGATAAATCATCCCATTATTGCACTTCAGGAAAGGTAAGACGTCTAATAAACCGTCACAGGGGTTGAGATATGATGCAGTCAGTGCCAGTACGAACTGTTGCACATGATCAACACGTATAGGTTTTTAAATGTGTGTCATGTAGCTGAGGTCCAGTTGTCAGAAAACGGTGAAAATTATGGATCAATTTACAAAAACCCAAAGTGACATCCTAAAATGCCTTGTTTAGTGTACTGTATGTACCAGCGCTAAAACACGCCAAAAGCATAAACTGCTTTTCTTTACAATAACCTTCCTCTAAAGTTTGAGGTTTTCAAATATATTTCTTCATCCAAAAGAGGTTTAAGTTTTAGACATGAAAATATAATAATGAATTAATAGTGGTGAGGCCCAGATGTCAGAAAATGGTGAAAAATGTGGATCACTGTTTCCAAAAGCCCCATAAAATGTCTTGTTTAATGTTTAGTGTCATAGAGAACTAAAAAACAGAAAATATTTACATTTGAGAGGCTGGAATTAGATAATTTGGAGATTGTATCTTCTAAAGTGACTCCAAACAATTAATCGATTATCAAATGAGTGCATGAATGAACTAATCGTTGCACCCCCGGTACAGTATGTCCACAGAGGTGTGATCAATATGTGTTAAGTTCAGTCTCTTCCCTCCCTCTGAACACTGATTTCAGCAGCAGAAAAACATCCCGCCCCTCCATCTGTGGGAACCAATCTCAGCTGCGACCTGCGACGTTTCCTTATATTACATGAATGAAATCCGACGCTAGCCACCGCAAAAGACTGTCAATCAATCACACATGAGCTGCTAATTTTTTTTTTACGGTCACCATTACGAGAACAGTGTGTGCTACTTAGGAGATCCTCACAGGTTTGACAGTCACACAGTTAAAAGTACAGTATGTGATCGATAATAAATATCGATGTTAGCATGCACCGCACACACACAGACAGATAAATAGAGAGGGAGCCATGTAAATATTCACGTCAAGCCCAAAGGAATTAACAGCCGACCCACTAAAGAGGTTTGCAAGCGATACACATTAGAGCACATTATTAAAATGTTAAAGCCGTGTAGCTAACACGGCTAGCTGCTAACGACATTAAGGCTATGTGTTATTTGGGCTAGCTTGTTAGCCAGACGCCAACTTCGTGACCACTGACATTCCGACTATTCCACACAAAACGCCTCGCAAAGTAGCGCCACGAAAGATTAAAAAATAAAACACACACCGAAAAAAAACAACAACAACCATGCACACACACATTTAATGCACAACAACAATCCCGATTTAAAAAATGCAGACGGTGAGTTAATAATCAAGTTACCTCCGAGGACTGAACAGGTCGTCCATGTCGAGGGATGTTTGGATGTGGCTTGTTGACACTCCGCAGCGCAGTGGGCGACACACACACACACACACACATACACACACGCTCACATATACACACAGATATACACACACACACACACACACACTCACTGTGCAGAGCCCCTATTACATGGCTATTCAAAATGGAGGCGGTGTAGTGGAGGGAGTCAGTCTATTTTTTTTCTTTCCCTAGTGCAATGACCTCAGCAGCCACAGCTAAGCCTTCAAAGTTGTCTGAGTGTACATAACTGAGCATGTGCCGCGGATCAGCAGCTGCAGCAGCAGGCGGCGGGTCTGCCCATCATCATCATCACCCTCATCATCATCACCCTCATCATCAGCTGCTGCAGCTGCTGTAAACAGGCGTCCATGAATCAAACAACACATCACACTAAGCGTGATTATGTAAGCAAGTTATTTTAACCTACTGCCGACACAGACTGCCCAGCTGACAGTGAGCATAAAAAAGTATGTTTATTTTCTATTTACAGGTAAATATCATTTTAATATTCAAATAGAAACATCACAAATGAAAATTGGAAGAAAATAAATCTTCCTTTTCAAACTTTTAATAAAAAAATCTCAGCTATGTGAAACGCGACCATGGTACTATGATTTTATAACATAATAATAATAATATGTAATGTAATGTATGTAATAATGTATTAGCCTATTATCATTATTATTATTGTTGTTATTATTACAATATAATATACATGCTAATAAATAATAATAACCATCATCATCATCCAAGTTACCTTGAAAAAAGGGTTTCAAATGAATGAATCGTGTTGTACAGATTAAATGTATTTACCTTCATTATTATTATTTTTTTAAATCATTACTATTATTATTATTATTGTAAGAGCCCCACCCATACTGGATTTTTGGGGTCAGATTCCGAAAACGTTATTAGAGCGTAATACAATTCAGATATATATATCCTCAAATGCCTCCATTAAAGATATGTTATGGAGGCATGATATTTTACAGTTTAACAATAAACCTCATTGCATCATCAGTGCACTGAAACAGTAAACTTCACTGGGAATTCAATAATTATAAATGTTATATAATAGGCCAATATCTGTGATAATATCAGTCGACTCATTTATTATTAGTGATTATTATTAGTTATTAAGTGGGGCGGTGTACAGACTCTTGACTGGGACTGTATAATTATTAATTCACCTATATAACAATATATTTATAACTACATTTTATATTTTTACAACCTACAAGTCAGGTCATGTAGCCTAAGTATTGTAATGTGTGATGTTCTCAATTATAACACAATCTAACAAGTAACTACTCAAATCATTTTAAGTTGTTTCTTATGGCTTTATCAGTGGATTAAGATCCATATATTTGAATACTTATAAAATCCTGTGCTTTTTATATGAATTTATATGCCGAATATGGTTTTTCCACAAAAATTATAATTATTTGTCCTTAATAAAAAAATACCATCAATGACTACGTCAGTGTGTTTAACTGCTAGGTGTGATCACATACAGTGAAGTTGCAGATTAATCCACAGTTTGCTTCAAGATGGTGTCACAAAACCGATTGTAAAAATGTACCTTTAAAAACCAAATAATCTGCAAGAAAAGGGTTTATGATTTAAGTAATACAGAGACTTACAAATTATGATTGTTGTTTACAGAAGATAAAACTTTACAGCAAGACCAGAAGAAACATACCAAACCATACACAGGTGTGCAGAGGAAAATGAAATAGGGAAAAATAATCACAATACAACTGGTCAAAAAGAAACTTTTTATTATAAGCCGTGTCACCAAGTGCAGCATTTATGATAATTTGTTTGTGTTTTAAATAAATATTACTCAAGTTATAATCAGGTCTATAATTTACTTCACATTAAAAACAGAAAACGCTAGAAGACTTGATTGAAAACACAAATCCAGTGACTTTATTTCTATAAATTCATTAACACCATCAGTATGTGAGTAGTTCTACATTAACCGTTTTTGCTCTAAAGTGTTTATCATTATTACTTGATGTGTTGTTACGCATTTCATCCGTATGTGAGGTAAATGCTTTACTCTAACGGCTTTCTGAAGTTTTTCCCAGCGAAACAAGCCTCGTCTCCCAGCTCCTCTTCAATTCTACATGAAAACAAACAAACAAACAATAGAAATCAAAAGTTAGCTTCCTCTATTATTCTTACAACAGACTTTTACATATTATTGGTTTCATATAAAACCCTAACTTTGGTGTCATTGAAGCCTACCGAAGATACAAGTCACATTACAGGTGCAATGCCGTTTAAAGATACTGAAATAATGCAAAATCTGATTTATATACTGACCAAAACAGACGAAGCAATATCATTCAAGATCATTGAAGTTTAATTTTTAATCTATGGTAGTTGCAATTAAACATGAATGTATTGGTAGTTTCTTATTTCACAAAATTAACATTAACACATGCAAAGTCACATTTTGTACTTAAATATATAAAATTTGATAAAATTCATCAGGATGAGACTTACCTCAGAATCTGGTTGTATTTGGCCAAACGCTCAGAGCGACAGGGGGCCCCGGTCTTAATCTGGAAGTGTGTGAAAAACATTGTGTAAAATAATTGAGATCATTTTTCCACAGGTATCTTAGTTATTTTCTTTATCCGAGTCATGCATGATAATACCCATCTAAACGCATTTATTATTGCATTTTGGCTTTTAGTCATTGGTGTCTTATTCACTGAAAGCTTTTCTCAAAGTAGTTTATAAAGTCAATTCATATAATCCCTACAAGGGGCAATTTATTATACTCTCAAAAGTTGCAGTCACACAATCAATGTTTGTAATATCTGATTTTACCTGTCCAGTGCACAGGCCAACCACCAGATCTGCAATGAAGGTGTCCTCAGTTTCACCAGAGCGATGACTGACCATCACTCCCCAGCCGCTCTCCTGGGCCATCTTACACCTGCAGGCAGAGATTTACATAACAGGTCATCAATTCATTCTGCACAATCCAGGTCATTTCATGGTAAAGTATATATTTTAATGTGCATTTGACATTAACACATATAACAGATGTATAGTAATTTGACTTACGCTCTCATAGACTCAGTAACCGTGCCAATCTGGTTGACTTTAAGCAGCAGACAGTTGCAGGCAGACTCATCAACCGCTTTGGTGATGCGGTTAGGGTTGGTCACTGTGAGATCGTCTCCTACCACCTGGATTTCTGTGCTTCCAGTGAAGCTGCTCCAGGCCGCCCAGTCGTCCTGGTCGAAAGGATCCTCGATGGACACCACTGTGAACGACAACGTATGCATAGACTCCTTTTTAGATAGTTCAACAGATTATCAGAATAACTTAAGATGAAGTTTCTATAATCAGTCAGCTGTGCTTCCATGAAACACCAAAACATGCAGCTAATAAAGGAAAAATCACAGCATTTAATAGAAGTTTGAAGATTTATTTATATACTTTTGTAGCTTAGTCATAATTTCTATCAGACTGTCTACTATCTATCTATCTACTGCAATTTTATTTACTAAAATAATTTCTGAGGTCTGGAAAAAATTGAAGGTTAATGGGACAAGAAACATGAGCAATCAGACAGCATGTAAATAAATGATACCTAAACCACTTTACGTCAAGGTAAAATGAAAGTTAGCACACCAGAAATGTCTGTAGAATATTTTATTGTACAGGAAAACTGTGTGTATGTGTAACTACAGGAAGTGTGGTGAGCTGAATCAAAGCTCAAGTTGACTTTCTAACTGAGATTGATGTTTACAACGGACAGTTTGGGTCATCATTTTATTGTTTCAGTGTGAACGCCTGGCTACTCATGTTCGTTACCTGTACTTTTTTTTGGTGAAATTTAATTTATTGCCATTAATAGAAATGTTTGCCTAAACTAAACAAGTAAGACACAAGTTGTAATATCACAAAATTATACTTTGATTCTAAAAGTGATCATTTGAACATTTAAAAATACTCATCAATTAAGTGCAATCACCCATTTTTAAAGCACATTAACACTAGAATAGTTCAATTTAGCTCTGCAAATTTGCACTTATACCAATACACACCAATATGAAAGATAACTGTATGCTACTATGCCGTTATCTTCCAATACTAATCAGAACAACTAATTAACTACAATTAATTTGCGTGCATCTGTAAATCGTTGGCAGGCAAGTTCCCTCGAGGAGTTATTAGAGTTGATGAAGCAATAAATTAAGATGCCAGAACTGACAAACCTACAAAACAACTGTACAATAAAAAAAATAAAAATCACTGTAGATATGACTTAACCCATGTTGTTCACATGTTCTGACAACTCCTCCCTTGCCACAGGATTATTCTTTTGACTCCAACCAAAGATAATTATTGTGATCAGTAGTAATTTTAAATTTAAGCTCCTGTAGAATTTCACAATTAGATATGCTAGTGCTGTCTTTGGATGGCCATCAGTACGATAGTACTCGATTTGGACGTCAGTATTCTCTCACCGTATAGAGCAATAGCATTTTTGAAATTTGCTTTAAAATAGAAGATCTTTTTTTTCTTCTTTTTCCCCTCCTTGATCCGCTCCATTTAAAATTTGTGTTGAGGCAGGAGATGTTTTTTGTTGTCAGTTGCAGAACGACCACATCCCTTCGCTTCATTAAACTGTGTTATCACTTTTCTTATCACATGATGACTATATTGTGCTTCCTGCTCTCATCATGCTGAATATGTAAAAAAGAAAGTATCCTGCAGGTTACCTGGATAATCCTTAACAAAGCTCTTGTAGAGATCAGCCAGCTCGTCAGGAGTGATGTAACGACTGGGATCGTCAGGAGACTTGAAGTCCAGGTCGTATTTTCCGTCCCTGTAGAATTCAGATGCTGCCACATCCATGCCAATCACAACCTCATTTGTGTATCCTGCTTTGGAAATGGCCTCCTTGATTAACTCCAGAGCTGCAAGGATAAACATTGTATTAAAAGATATGAAAAAAAGACAGAACATATAATAGGAAAAATATGATTTATATATAATTGCAGAAAGATCAGTGCTCATAATTTTGATAGTCAGATGCAGAATATGACTCATCATTAATTGTATCTGTAATAAATAGCACCTTTCTAAAACAACAGTTTTAACTGTTTAAACAGTTACCTGTAGTCAACTGCTTTACTGTTCTTAGGTGCTTTTAATTGCATGATTTCATTTTTTATTGTTTCTAATTTTTGAAACCAACTACAGGCTTCCGCGTTGGAAAGTCGCATCACCAGCGTACGTAGTTAGTGACACCTACATCATTACCACAGCAACCTATGTAGACAGGTTGATGATGTTTGGAGACACAAATTTGATCGGTTCACTTGCAAATAACAGTGCGTAGAGTCTGTCTTAAAGATCTGACATGAGAAACAAATCTGATTCGCCTGCAGTCTGAACGTAACCAAAGTGTAAGATCATTCTACATCATGGATATATGGACTAGTATATATATATATATATATTTGGGAGTGGTTTTCACTGGCTGCTGCTGTTGCATTCTGGTCAACAACTCAGAGACCACATCAAATAAATTTACCTTCCTTGTTCTCAAGGATGTTTGGGGCAAAGCCGCCTTCATCGCCCACATTGGTGGCATCCTGGCCGTACTTCTTCTTGATGACGTTCTTGAGATTGTGGTAGACCTCAGCTCCGATGCGCATGGCTTCTTTAAAGGTGCTGGCACCGATGGGCAGGATCATGAACTCCTGCATGGCAAGCTTGTTGCCTGCATGGGAGCCGCCATTGATCACATTGAAGGCCTGATGGAGGAGGAGAGGAAGGAAATGAGAGCTGTGACTTCACAATAAATTGGTCCGTGAACTGAATAAGAGAAAAGATATGAAGAAATGTATGCATATCATTTGCTAAGCAAAGGCTCACCGGCACAGGCAAGATGACCTTTGGGTTTCCTGCCAGGTCAGCAATATGACGATACAGGGGGACTCCTTTCTCTGCTGCACCAGCCTTGCAAACAGCCAGGGACACACCCAGAATAGCGTTTGCTCCAAATTGGGCTGTTTGAAAAAAACATTTTTTTAGTTGTAGAGCTGCAACAATTGATTAAATGATTGACAGATAAGTAAATAGTAAATGGACTGCAGTTATATATAGTTATTATATCGCTTTCCTAGTCATTATGACTACTCAAAGCGCTTTTACACTACATGTCTCATGCACACATTCAAATACTGGGCTACCACGCAGGGTGCCAACCTGCTCATCAGGAGGAAACTAACCATTTCATACACATTCACACGCCGTTGACACAGCAACTGGAGCAATTTGGGGTTAAGTATCTTGCCCAAGGACACATCGAAAACTATGAGTGTGGGAAATTCCTAAATAAATGGTATTGTATGAAGCCCTGTTTGTTTAGATTTTTGTTTGTTGGCATTTTTCTATGAAGAGGGCAGACAAGAGGGTGGAAGGTAAGTAAAAAAACCTTGTCTGGACCACTGGGTCACCATGAAGCATCTATGTCATTTCTTTTAAGCTTTGATACAATAATAATTGATAACGTCACAGCTGATGGCAGCAGGGAGATACATTTAAAGTATACAGTAAACATTTAGAAACATGACAGATTCCAACATGTGCATCAAATCTCATTGTAAAAGATTAATGATGCTTTTAGGGCCAAACAGTGAAACATTCCTGAGTGGTCAAGTTAGTCACCTGACCTTCATCCAACCGAGCAGCGTCATCACCAGCTGAAGATCAGACTGTAGCCACAAATGCCCCAAAACAAGCAAGAAGTTACAGCAGCTGAATTATGATTCTCACTTACATTTGTTCTCTGTACCATCCATGTCAATCATCATCTGGTCAATTTTTTCTTGCTCAACCACAGACACATCCTGAGGAGATGAGAAGTGATTCACATTAGCATTACAAACAGAAAGAAAACCTTCTGAAATGTTATTAATACAAAATCAGGAAAACGAAACAGAGTGGCAATTATTTTCTTACTTGGCCAACAAGTGCAGGTCCAATAGTTGAATTTATGTGGTTTACAGCCTGTGAGACTCCTGTGACAGAGAGATTAGTGTGATTACTCTTTCACAACATTCTGGGCAAAGCAAATAGTAAAGCCATATGTTCAGCAAAACATGCAACCCTTATTTCTTAAATACATACACCAAAATAGAGAAGCATGCACTGGGATAAATTATTATATTTTTATTGTTTTACACATTTAATTACTCCTGTTTAAGATGTCAACACAGTTTTATTTCACAGTCAATCAATCCACATGCTCAACACCGTTATTAGGATGAGAGCATGCTTCACAGACAATTCAGCATGCACATCATATCTGCTCGATTGCCAAAAGCATCGACTGAATTTTCATGACAGTGTAATCAATAAGTCTACTGTCAACCGCATAACACTTAGTTGTTAATTAAGAGAGACGGGCGGTGGAAACTCACTAACCCTTTCACATCTGGTAAAGAGGAAGGGAGAGAAGGGAGAGTAAAGATGACACAGAAAAACAGGGGAATTTTCCTTTATAGTAAATTCTTCTTCAAACTGAGAACACAAACCCTGCTATTAAAAAGGAAAAGCAAAAAACGTTGCACAAACCTTTCCCAAGGTAGTGAGACTTGTCATTATCCCTGAGCTCCAAAGCTTCATAGATGCCAGTAGAAGCACCGCTTGGTACAGCTGCCCTGAACAAGCCTAAAAAATGTACAAGAGAGCAGAAAGAAGACAGAGTTATGACTTATTAACGAATGTGGTGAAATTAATTTTGTTATTGAGGCATGTGGGAACATAGAATCATATATAACAAATGTATTAATTTTACCTGCATCCCACAATGAACAGTCTAACATTTACCCCTACCTTTGTCAGTGTAGAGGTCGACCTCCACAGTGGGGTTTCCACGGGAGTCGAAGATCTCTCGGGCGTGGATCTTAACAATGGACATGTTGCAGGACCTTGAGATGAGACAGAGAGGTTGGACTTGATATTTGGCAATCAAAGACACACAGTAGCCTGTAATAACTTGAGACAGAATAATAATGCAAAAACTAGCTTAAACCATCTAAAAGTCCAATTTTCCTGTTACAGAAATGCATCTGACGTACCTTTTTTTCCGCTCTTTCCTCCTTGAGGCTTACTCACAAAAATATCCTGACCTAGCTGCAAGCTTAGGAGTGCTAACAGGCATGCTACTATCCTAATTGGATTAGGCCTTCTCATCTGATTAATCACATGGCAGTTTGGATGAAGAAATTGCTGCATCTGTCAAAGCAAGGGTAAGCTTGCAGTTACAGCCAGCCTGTGTCGCTGCAGTAAAAATGTATATGAATTGAAATTTGAGTGCGCAGTTGTGACACTACCTTGATTACAACAGAATATCTGGAACGCAAAGTCACTCTGCTATGAACCACATGACATCCGCTGTAATCCTGTCCTTTGCCAGATAAACAAGCAAGCTAACGACCCAATGCAATGACTCTTCCTGCAGACCGGGTTTGCACGCCAGACAAAAGGCCCATTAAGGAAATAGCGATTCCTGTTCCAGCTTCCAAAATGAATAAACACGAGATTAAAGGCAAGACAGACACACCTAATCTGACACTCACATTTCTCACTGGCAATGAAGACTCACTCCAAGAAATCCAACAGGTTAAATACAACCTGAGCTACACAGTTATGTTATATTACTTGTTGGGGATCAATTGAATTTTAATAGAAACAAAAACTCTTAACTGGGTATTTTTGGCAAAACCTCAAAACCTTTTGTACCACCTGGGATTCAGGTTAAATGATAGTGAAAGAGGAATTTTCTCCTATGATGGTGGGC
The DNA here is from genome assembly GCF_963691925.1 of Scomber scombrus. NCBI lineage: Eukaryota > Metazoa > Chordata > Actinopteri > Scombriformes > Scombridae > Scomber > Scomber scombrus. The sequence goes on from NC_084972.1 coordinate 18,628,250, forward strand.
AAATTAAACGTCATGTATAAATACAAGCACAATCTTTTTAAGAGTGGACACCTAAAAAAAAAAGTTACTAATAATGCTTTTGCCATTCTGTTTTTCATACTGTAATTTTGTTGTCTTAGTCTACTCAGTACACACAACATCAATCACACTTCTGTCCATTGTTCTTCTCTGTTAAAAGGGTTTTTTTCTTACTCAAACAAAGAGTCTTAGGATAGAGGATATTTTATACAGACTGGAAAGCCTCCCAAGGCAAATTTGTGATACTGAGAAATATAAATAAAAGTAGAAACAAGTAGACTGAAAAACAGACATCTTCACTTCAGGTTATCTGGGAGTTCAGGCCTTCAGGGGGACCCTTGGTTACTTTGGTCCTGCTCTCTGGAACAAACTACCAGGTGAGCTGAGATCAGTCGCTACTGTTTCCACATTTAAAAGTAAACTTAAAACATTTTCTAAGGTTTATGAAGGAATGTCTGACTGTGTGTGGTTTGTCATAGGCTTGGGACCAGTTAATTAGGGATGGCTTGTCCAACTGGGGACAAAAGCCATGTCCCCAATTGAGAGAAAACTGATTTTTGGGTCAGTGGTTTACGGTTGGGTTTAGGCAATTAGTGGTGATGATGGTTATGGTTATGGTAAGTCTCTTGGGAAAGGGTGCACGTCTACGTAATGTCCCTAAAAGTGTGCATGTTTGATTTGATTTGTTCATTTTCAGTTGTTGTAAGTCTACATTTTTAAACTTTGCTTAAAAGTTTAAAAATGTAGACCACTTGCTATCATGCTGATGTTAAACACACCTGTAAGTGCCAATTGTGTATGACAAGTTATTTACAAATAAAATGGACTTGATTTGAGTAACACAACTTTACATAATATACAAAAAAACATGCATCAGGAAATAAAACCATTTCCTACCAAACCAGAAGTTGCCAGTTCGGTACATCACTAAATTCCCATGAGGAAAATATCAGTTCATTCATGACCTTTTTTTCCACTTGTTAGTGGATAAAACAATCAATTACTGCTTATCTGGGATGATAAACCTTAACAAATATTAAACAGATGAACACACACTTTTATTGGAAACTGGTTTGGTCGGTTGTTTAACGGGAGCTAATTACTGACAGGATGAACAGATTAATTAAATAATCCTTAAGAACAAAGAAAGTCCAAAGAGTCTACCTGCTGACAAGTTGAGACAAAACCGCTGAAGTGAAGCGCTGACGGAGCAAAGACACCGGTGAGTGAGCCGCGAAGCGTGTGCCAAAGAAGAGGAAGAGGAAGAAGAGGAGGAGGAGGAAGAAGAAGGAGAGGAGTTTATTCTTCTTCTTGTACTTTTCTGGCGCCTTTGTTTACATGTTGCTGCCCCCTATTGTTCAAACTGTGAGCTACACTGTAGATATAAGTATTTACTGTGAAGGATGTGAAACTGACTGATGAAAAGCAACTAACTACATTTACTCAAGCACTGTATTTGAGTGTAAATGTAATATACTTGTACTTTACTACTTGAGTATTTCCATGTTATGCCACTTTATACTTCCACTCTGCTACATTTCAGAGGGAAATATTGTACTTTATTGTACAGTCTAAAAGTAGATTTGTGTATTAGAACATTGTTTTTTCTTCTTCCTCTACCATTAATCATCTCAAGACCTCTCAGATTTATCTGGTGTACCTTTGGAAGAGCCCAACCCCTAGATTGGGAACCACTTGACTAAACTAGCTAACTATATATAATGTAATTTAAAATAGATAAAGTTTAATAACAGTAAAATTCATACTCTGTATATATGTCTATATACATATACACACTGGTGCTTCACTATTAATAATGTAATGATGTCATATATCATAATAAATCAGTCAGAGGGAAAAAACAAGTACTGTAATGTGTTAAACATTAACATAAGTAAAAGTCATGCATGAACATTGATTTTAATATATTACATCTTACTGAGTACTCTTGCACTTTCATGTCTGTAGTTCACTTCACTTTCCTTTTTTTAAACAAGAGACTAAAACTCTCTTACATGTTTTCACATCTGCTTTTTTCACTTTAAATGTCATATAAAATAGGCTACTGTCTTGTTTTCCCATATAATACTGCTTAAAAGGATGAGTTGATTAGCCGATTTACAGAGTTCTATTGTCAGTATGTGTCGGTCTTGTTTTTATCATGTTGCCACACTAATAAGGCTTTTAACTTTTACACCTTAAAGAAACATTGAGCCTTGACGTTTTGGGGAGCTCATTGTCCTTTTGTGTGGGATGTAACTAAATCTCTTTAGTTTTAGGACTGTTGGTCCAGTAGAGTATAGTAGGCCTGTTGATAGCAGAGTCAGCTCAAGACCAATCAACACTAAGCAGAGGTGGAACAAAGTCACTGTTTTGCAAATCACAACTAAATATCATGTCTTGGCTGTGAAGTCCGAAGTCAAGTACCAAGTCAATATCGATGAGTCTGAAGTCAAAACCAAATGAATTATTTTAGAGGTCAAAGGTCCAGGAGACTGCTGCAGGGTCCTTTTGGTTACTTTTACTGTGGATAATAACAACTTCTGAATTTCCTAGAAAACCCAAGCAGTCTCTAAGGTTACTGAATTTGCTGAGATCATCATGGCCTACGGCAAATACCTTTAATGTGAACATCTTTTCCCTTCAGGCCTTCCACTTCCAGACATATGTGAGCTTGTTGTTCAGACTTCATATATGAGTTCACATATGTTCCATCTGTGATAATGACAGAGCTGTGTGTCATGCTATCAGTACTTTTGCCTGCAGGTTTGTACAGTAAGTTAAATTCCAACTGTGTTGGCACCTGTCCTGTTACTGACACCCTTTATCTACAGATCAGAGCCCTATAATTTACAACCTATCTTAATTATCCAATCAGCTCCTCAAATTAATAACTTTTTCACACTTTGCTGCATGCTCTAGACAAACTCGTGAAGTTTATCTCTCATCAAAGTCAAGTCACGTCATTTTTAATTCTTGCTCTTACATGAACAAACTTTGACAGTTTTTTTTGCCCTTGCTGATCTAAACCTGCAACCTCGCCCTGCAGCATGGCAGAGCTTTATTATCAGCCTATACTCTCAGCTGATCCCAGACAGATGTGTGTTTAGCTCAACAGTGTTTGGAAGAAATAAATGTCACATGCTTTTAACATCATTGCATCGAGAACAAAAGCAGCTGTTCATTGGACTCAAGACAGCAGCATGACTCCTCACTGACACCCAAATTTGTCCCGTACACCCAAACAAGAGGACATTCTGGTTGACGTGGTGCTTCCTGGCCTATTGTATGTGCTGTCTTAGTCTTGAGGGTATATTAAAATTATTATTAAGTTAGAATGCCCATTCGTTTTTTTTAGGGTTTCATTTAAAATTCATATTAGCTTCAACACTTCTCTGAAACTGCCTCAACAAAACCATGTAGAGTTGTTGAACTGAATGCATTAAAAATGTTTCCAGGTGTTTGGTCCTTGGCCTTTTTCTCAGAGGAACAGCAAACTGTTGAGAAAAGACACAAAATAAAGTTAACTAAAAAGCATATTACAGAGAGGCCAAGGCTCAACAGAAACACATACGTGCTTTTACGTGTGTGTTTACATGATTTTATTATTATAATGGGTTTACTTGATTTGAATGTGATATTCTGGTATGTGTTAATTGTTCTTGCTGTAATATTCATATTTTTTCTGAAAAGCACTTTGCCATAAATATCTCTAGTATTAGTTAATTTATATTTAAGCATTGTGGGGGTGGGGGGGGGGGGGCAGCTGCAAAACGGTTGTGTTAATGTAAAATGTTACTTACAGGTAAACGTCCCCAAGATCTCATTATGTGCAGAGCCTTCTCATATTTTCGTCCAACAGGGGGCAGTCAGCTACAGCTGTAGCCGTCCAACACACGGAAGAAATGAGCGGCAACCACAGAAGAAGAAACCCCCCCTGACATGATTGAATGAAATTGCTACAAGTCACCTGCTTTTTATTGAAAAAACATTAATTTAAAGACTACTGACGGTCAAACTTTGGACATATAATGTCAGGGATACCTCCAGACACATGGCAGCCGCCCACAGTTTCTCTTGAAACGACGTAAGTTTGTTTTAAAACTGATAAAGGCTAACTGAGTTAGCTTCCAGTAACGTGTGGTCGGTTTCGTGTAATGTTGTTGGGTTAAAGTAGCTTTAAAGATACCATCTTATCTTTCAGGGCTTTAGGTGTTTTCTGTAAGACTGTTGCTAAGTGTGAATACGAAGTCTGCAAACTGTGCTTTGTTTCTTTGTCATCATGCTGGTTTTCTTTGGATGCGTATTTAAAAACTAAAAAACAAAACCTAGTATAATAGATAAACCTTTATTTACTCAGGGAAAACCAACCAACCAAACAAGTCATATAATGAAAAGTGTAAAAGCAACAGTCATATAATTTTCAAACAATCAACACAAACGCAGGATAAATTACTTATAAAATACAAAAGAACAAGGAAAATGACAGTAATATAAGGACATTACACAGTGATAAAACAGACACATTAAGAAACACAGGAGCATACATTTGATAAAACATTGGCTAACATAATGTTAAAATGTTATTGGGATTAAAAATGTGTTAAATGTAAGTGTCCTGAAGGTTTTCCACCTATGAAGCGTAGTAGCAGTTACCTGCAGTTCTGTGTCCATGTCCAATATTGTTGTGAATGGGTACATTATTCCATATTTCTAAGTCTTAAAAGTGATGATAAATATAATAGTTGTTTATTTAGTGTGGGTTTATAAATATAAACAAGACAGTGTTGTTCCCTTCAAATGGTAAGTGATGGACACCCTGCAGAAAGTGTACACGTCATTAAGCTCTTAAAATCTGAGTTCAACTTGTATTATATATTCCTTATTTCATTGCATGTTTTACATTGTTGAGGAATTGCATCTCTGTCCCACCCCCAGCTTTTGGTTATCTATAATTAGGTTTGCTCTGTCTGGTGTTTATAAAACAGTGTTGGTGTGAGACTGGTCAGTCTGTGTGTAAGAGGGAGAAGTTGGTCTCAGCACATAGGGAGTCATAGGGGACTCTTTTCTGGGCTCAACGCTTGAGATTCCTCTTTACTCAGTTTGCTTGTTGATCACAAACACCTTTTTTTAGGTTCATACTGCAACCTAATGTTGTTAAACTACACTCTCCACAAACTAAGTTAAATATGCTGTAAAATCTCTCTTTTGAAAATGCCTAAAAGCTTCTCTTAACAACTGCTGCACACCTACAGAAACCACTCCCAGATATCTCCCTAATGCATCCACAATTATGTCCGTATGAGCCTTTGCTGCTCACAGAGGCTGCTCTTAAACAAGACGTGTGTTGACTGTGCTTTGCAGGATGGGGACAGTTGTGGTGGAGCTTTACTGGAGACATGCACCAAAGACCTGCAAGAACTTTGCAGAGCTGTCCAGAAGAGGCTACTACAACAACACAAAGTTTCACAGAATAATCAAAGATTTCATGGTGCAGGGTGGAGACCCTACAGGGACAGGTGGGTTCATCACATACACAATAAAGCCAGAAATGTTCACATTATTCTCCTCATTAATTTATTGTACATGTCCATAAATTCCCAGGAAGCTTCCCGGAAAGAACTGTGAAATTTGGCACTACTTATGTCAGAATGAGAAATTTGAGAAATAAAAATAACCCCCCCCCCCCAGAAACATAGAAAGAGAGAGAAATAAAATACTAGAATAGAGCATTAAATATAAGGTTGAAGTATAAAATAATGATTTGCTTTAAAATCATTAAAAGGACATAGAGTGCAAATGAAAGATTACAATTTAAAGTGCTTTGAAAGAGCTCAATCATAAGCACAGGAGAAGAGAAGTGTTTTTAACCTGGATTTAAAAATATTCACAGTTGGGGCTGATTTCAGTTCTGCTGGTAGTGTGTTCCAGTTTTGTGCAGCATGACAGCTAAAAGCTGCTTCACCATGTTTACATTTTTATAACTTTAGCTTTCTAACAGTGGACCTTATGCCGTTAGTGAGGATCATACCTTGTTTATGAGCTTTTTTGTATAATTTTAAGTGTGTGATTACTCTTTTTTTCTTGTAGTGGCAGTACCTCCACATCGCCTCTTTCAAAAAAAAAAAAACTTAATTTATATTGTCCATATTAAAAATAACAATTATTACACCACATCTAAAATGTCAGGCAGACACGTGCAGCCTGATGTAGAAACACTGAGCCCAAGAAAAATGTCCCTAAGGGGATAATAAAATCTTATCTTATCTTTTCACACCTCTTGGAGATTATGAATCACATGCACTTAAAGATAGTAATGCTGTCACTCTAAAACGCTTTCATAATTTCCATCTGACCTGTTCTTAGATAAAAAGCCCATCTTGCTTGAATACGTTTTTTGTGAAATATACACAGGACATTTTAAATTTTAATTCAGTGGCAAAATACCAGTCTCTTAAACTAAAGTGTGACATGTTCATTGTTTTATTTTATCTTGTTCAGTTACATTTCACATGAGAGTTAATCTCTAGTTTGGGGTATCTTTGTTTTTCCTAACAGGTCGGGGTGGTGCCTCCATATTCGGCAAACAGTTTGAAGATGAACTGAACCCGGAACTGAAATTCACAGGTAATTATGGGTGGGAAAAATCTACAAGGTGGCACATGTGGAGGAGAAGGAAAGAAGGCTGGTAATTAAAGAAAAGGCTCATGCACACTTTTCAATTAACTTATCATGTGTGCCAGTACTTGTTATTGTACGTGTTACATATACTGTGTTATTTTTACAGAAATAGTAGTGAAGCATCTCATTTATGTTGTAACCAGGTAAATACTAAATACTTCAATACAAATAATTTCTTTTAAAGATATTAGAATACGAAATATATGCATAATAAACCTGTTTCACCCATCAGCAGTGCTAGCTTGATGCTGAAAATAATACACAAAAGCTCCTAACTTGATGTTAAAGTTTGAGTCTGCCTCTTAGAATGTGTCTCTAAAGAAAAGAGGGAAGAAAATACTGACAAACATGTCCTGAAGACAGATGCAATATACACAATGTATACATTTAGGACTCTGATCCTTAGTGGTAGAATTGTCTCTGTTGTGGTGCTGATTATTTGTGTTGCAGTACACTAGTGTTTCTAATATTTTTTGTAATGAAGATTGTCAAAAAACTAATTGTCTAATTCCTTTATTTTATCTATGTGCCTGTTAGGTGCCGGTATTCTGGCGATGGCCAACGCTGGACCGGACACTAATGGAAGCCAGTTCTTCCTCACTCTTGGTCCCACTCAGTGGTTAGATGGAAAGCACACTATTTTTGGAAGAGTGTACCAGGGGATGGGAGTGCTGAACCGGATTGGGATGGTGGAGACCAACGGTCAAGATCGTCCAATTGATGATATCAAAATAGTCCGAACTAGTGTGCCCAATTAAATGAATACTGATTCTTTTTTTCTTTCTTTTTTTTAATATACTGATTCTTTTTCTTTTTTTTTTAAATAAATAAATAAATATCTGTTAAATGTTTCTTATATAATTTGTTGTTGTTGTTTTTAAGTTTAACAACCAATAGAAATGATCAATCCATGAAAGTATAGCTCTAGTCCGAACTCAAAAGTTGGAGAAACCGACAAAAAGTCAAACTGGTTGGAATTAAGACAATGGGCCAGATGCAAGAACCACTCGTACGCACAGATTCGTTCTTAAACCATGCGTACGATCATATACTATAAGCAAGATATGATAATCATTTATGATAAACACAACACCTCCACACGAGTATCAAGACCAAACAACACTGTATGATACAATACAGCCAAGCACGATACGGTAGCTATACTCTACAGAGTGATGTAACCTACTGTAGTTTATCAACACAAAACACACAGAGAGGTCGAGCTGTTGAACTGTTACCCTCATCTCCAACTTCTTCTGCCGGCTTGCCCTGCGTTGTCATCCCAGGTGTTAGCAGGTCTGTGCTGACAGCAGTCCGGCAGCAGGTGTAACATCAGCAGTTGAGCTTCAGAGTCAACTGACTTGGATTTTCTTTTTAACATCACTGTATGCTGACTACCACTTAACAGAGAAATGAATAATGTCGATCTGCAGGCTGAGCGTATATTATATTGTCAGTATTTTAGAGACCCCTGAGTAATGGGTGTGAACTACAGGGGATGTAGGCAATGAGCAAGTGTATGCTATGTCCCGTTCATTAAATTGCACTTCTGAATCCATAATCATGATGACATTACTCTGTTTGTAAAATTATTAAGCTATTTAGTATTAAGAAGTAAGCTATTTAACAATTTAGGTAGATATATCAGTCATTTAAATTGACAATTGAAACTATGATATAATGCAAGCGTACAATATAAATACTAGCGGCAGAAACTACAACGCCACTTGTCCACAGCTACTTTTCCACAATATAAACTGACTATTTATTAATAACTGTTGTTCATTTAATTAAAATATTGCTTATCGAAGTAATAGTTCCCTCCCTGGCTGATGACATCCTCTGGCATAATTCATGTTCAGTCATTTTTGTTTTTATTTCTGAGATGCTGCGCGCAACAGCTGAGACAGCGTTCACAGCACGGGTCATTTTTCCTCATTCTTTGTCTTTCTCAGGACCTTTAATTCCACCACTTACACACTAAATAATAATATGTGTTTCTGTTGATCTATTTCTGAGAGCGGGACCTCAGTCTGAGAGCTCGTAAAGTTCTTATTCTTAGTCTTTAGTGCCATTTTCATGAATGGAGCTTCTCTACAACCTGCAGGTCGTCTGACCTTATATGGTATTTTGGGGGCATCATTCATCGACTGTTTCCTGGTGATACGAGTGTTTGGTGAATCCGACGTGGCTCACTCGTAAATTCCACCTCACGAAAAAAGTACGACAGATTTAAGAAGAAAAATACGAACATATTCTTGCATCTGGCCCATTGTCAAATAATTTTATAGTGCAAAGTTTGAGGGCTGCTGTTAAAAATACTGTGAACTACCTTTTGTTTTTTTGCTTAACATTTAGACATAACTAAAAAGAACAGTGAGAATGGACAAGATGAAATGGCAGGTAAATTTAAAAAATCCAATAAATGATAGCATTTATAAATACACAGTCAGGTCCAATGTGGACTGTTTTTTTGGTTTTCTCGGCACCAGGCCTGGTGGGTTGTTGCTGTTTGTTTGTCAGGAATGATTTAAGATTGACATTTTGTTTGGCTGACTACTTTACTTGTGTTTAAACAGAGCTTTACTGGGCTAATTGTAAAGCAACAAGAAATGTTGTGCTAACATTTTAAGGAAGAGAATAATAGCTGCATACACAATGACACTGGAAAGTATTTAGACTTCTTCACCTGTTGCACGCTACTAATTAAAAATTGATTAAATCTACTTTTTTGGAAATTCTAAAATCAAACTTTAAAGACAAAAAGGAAACACTTATTTTATCCCTTGGCACCAGAGGCATCTGTGACTGGCACTATGTTTTCGGGTTGTATATCCATCACATTGTGATTCTTTTTATATGTCAAAGGCCCAGGTCACTATGTCTTCACAAATCACATTTTTGGCCATAACTCAAGAATTCATACAAGTTTCACACAAATAAAATTATGAAGTGATGATATTTTATATCCAAAAGGTCAACTTCACTGTGACATTGGGCCAAAAACACTTTCAGCTGTAACATATGGGAACATATTTCACATTTGGTTAGATACTGCAGGCCCACCTTGAAACTGGTGATTGTATAGATCATCTGTGCCGCCAGGTTGAAGCTGTGTGAAGCAGCCATGTTTTTTTGGTAAGATTTATTTTGGGCTTTTTTGCTCTTATTTATATAGTAACTGGGGGAGAGAGAGATGGGAACAACATGCAGCATATGTCCCTGGCCAGGGACACTGCTACCATGCAGCATGCACTCTAACCACTCGACCACCAGGGCACTCCATGCAGCCATGTTTTGTATTAAATTCCTTCACTACAGATATACAACTCTGGACAGGCATGGATGTAAACTGCAACTTGACTGGTTGATTGAGAAGGTATTTCTTATTAGATTAACAACCCTCCTCTTGCCTGGTTTGTCCAGATGTTCTCAACTTTTTCCATTCCACAATAAAGGGTGATCAATAAAGGCTGAGAAAGGCTTCTGTGTCGGAACGACGGCGTAGGGCTCCGCGTCGAGGCAAAGACCTGATGTGCGCCTCCAAAAAATCCTAACTACGTGTCGAGGTGACGCAGACCACAAGGGCTGTGATTGGTTTGCTTGGTAGCGACGTATTTCCGGTATCGTGAACTTCCGGTCGCCTGCCTATACCCCGCCATTGGATCAGGGAGGTAAACACAACGAAAATGGCCCAAGTAGAAGAGCGTCTTATTGAACAAGTGCAATAAAAGCATATTTTCTTCAACATTCAAAAACTGCAGCACGATCCTCTCTTTCGGTTGCCATTGTTGTTTACTATGACCGGAAAAGCCGGAAGCTAAACAAAGAATCAACTAGAGACACCGATAACCATTCAGGAAAGGAGCACATCCCCCTACCGCTCTGGCGGTGAATTGCAACGCAAATTGCACCGCAACAAAACACGACGCATTCCCTCAAAGCATAAATCAGGCTAAAGGGAGCCAAATGTGCTCCTGGAAACATTCAAAGCATCAGAAATGATTTATGTCCTTGCCAGATCTGACATGCCTTGCAAATGTAATGCAGAGAGTTATTTGAACTTTAGGACTTAGGTTTTGGTCTGACAAGCCGAGGTTAGCTGTGGGACCCTATACACACATGTGCGTACAGTGCATCCGGAAAGTATTCACACCCCTTTACTTCCCCACATTTTGTTATGTTACAGCCTTATACCAAAATTGATTAAATTCCTTTTTTTCCCTCAACAATCTACACACAATACCCTATAATGACAAAGTGAAAAAGGTTTTAGAAATTTTTGCAAATGTATTAAAAATAAAAAACTGAAATATCGCATAAGTATTCACAGCCTTTACTCAGTACTTTGTTGAGGCACCCTTGGCAGCGATTACAGCCTCAAGTCTTCTTGGATATGAAGCTACAAGCTTGGCACACCTGTATTTGGTGTATTTCTCCCATTCTTTTATGCAGATCCTCTCAAGCTCTGGGAAGCCCTTTTTGGCTTCATGTGCCACTTAGCAACTTTTATAAGAGTGAACGGGGTCCCACCCTCGACACTGTATCCAGTTTTCTTCATAGATCAGTGTTGGGTGCAACATGAAAATGAGATTCACCTCTCCCAAGAACCACAATCAACAAGGGGTTTGCAGCCCTTTAAATGTTTATTTAATTATTTTGGCATCGGGGTGGGTTAAAAGCAAGAAACAAAAACAAAATGGAACTAAAGCTGATCAACTTAAAATTATTCCTCAAACAAGCAAAAATACAAATTATTGATATAACTTGCAACTTAACAGAAACAGGAGAAAAGAGATGAGATGAAAGAAAAATGCTATCCACCCCTAAAGATTCTGGGCTGTTTTATGTATATACAGTACCAGTCAAAAGTTTGGACACACTTTCTCATTGATGTGAATGGTAAAGTGTGTCCAAACTTTTGACTGGTACTGTATATGTGTATATTTATAAGACAGTATGTACATGTAACAGTATCTGCACTGTATGAGAATTCAGAGTCAGGTTAACAACCAACTCATTGTCAGAATGAAAGTGCTCTGCTATTATCAACAACTTAAAGAAAAAAAACACCCTTAAAACTTTTGATGATATTGCTTTTTGTTGTGTGACAATCTGGTACAAAACTTAAAAATGATCCATCTCTCCTCTGAACCACAGAAATTATTGATGCATGGTAATCACTCATTTGTTCACATATCAGTTCACTCACCATACTTACATACATACATAATTAAAAGGAATTATCCATATTACCCCATAAAGTATTATATTATATGAATTTAAAGTATGTATAGAATCACAAGTTGTATAAAAACATCCCTCATCAATATATTTATCCAAGGAAATACTATTGCTATATAAAATATTTAAAGGTGCAATATTTAACATTGTTTGTCATTAAGGCCACCAGTGGCTGTAAAGTGAACTGCAGTCAGCACCATGTTGGTTGCGTGCATGCTCACACTCCGTCAGCATGAGAATAGCAGCGCTAATATTAACTGAAACCAAAATATCACAATATATTTAACATGCTTTGCATTAATGTGAGTGTACCTGTTCAATAGCAAGAAAGCTAGCTTGGGATCAGACGTTAGCAGACTCGATTTCTAAGCTAATGTTATCTAGAGTTGCACCCTGTTGGTGCTGTAAGATGTTGGACACGTTGCAGCCTTTTCTTTTATTCCATGGATAAAACAGTCTTTCTTAAATTTCAAACTGATAGACACCGAGGCTGCCTCACTCCTGACCCCAAACTGACCTCTTTGCCAAGTGTGTGTCTGTCAGCAGGACATCACCCAAAAAATTAATTTCTGAACAATAACAGAATTATAAACTGAACTGTACTGTAAATACACAAAGAATGGTATAACTTTCATAGTTGTGTGGTAATCGGGAGATATTAAATGCTGATTTTATTAACTTTTACTACACATGACAATACTGCCTTTGAGTGGTAAGATTTTGAATTTCTTCATTTTAAGAGCTAATGAATGTTTATATGGTAACTATGCAATCATATTTTTAAATTCACCTGAGTATTTAACTTTTCATATTTTAGTAGTTAAATTAGATAAATATTGTATTTTAAAAAGGAAGCTTTCCAAAGTAATAGTAATGTAAAAAATATAATGTGTGAAGAATGTCAAGTTGAGGTTTGCTTGTATTGTTAAACAATATTTATATTGATTGTTGTTCGTACTGAACACTATTGTGAAAGAAGAGTTGAATTTATATTTGAATATGTTTCTGAACGTTTAATCCAGCCACACAGTTATGGCTTTAACTTTTCACTTCAGTATTAAAACTTTTATTTCAAACTTGATAGTTTGAGAAAGTTGAATCAATTAAGGTTGGATACCTAGACCTAGACATCATGAGAAGTGTTAATGTTTGATATGGTGATAGAAGAATTGACTTATTATAAAATGATAATACTACTGCTTTTCTGAATGGTCTTACAATAATGAGCTGACATGAAATGTTCAGAGATAGTGACTTAAGAGTGAATTTGCATTTAAAACTCAAAACTTAATTCCCTAGTGTAAACAAGTTTTTTACCATCTCATGTAGAAGTTAACCACACCTTAAAAGTCCCTGAAAAAAAGAAATAATGAATATTCATCAGTCAAAAATGTTAAAACACACCCAAGGCACCACCTACCTTAATAATAAAAACAACCTCAGAGGAATTTTTCTCTAAGCCGGCCTCCAGAATACTCATGAGTCCAGACAATTTTCTCTTTTATGTGTATTTTAATTTTTATTGAGACAAGTTTAGCTGTTTTTGTTTTTATTTGTAACATAACATCTTGTGTTTCCACATATAGTAGTTTAATTTTTGTATAAATGCCACTGAAGATTTGAGCGTAGTCCGATTAAATCTTATTTGGCATTAAACTAAGGTTACTCCAAGCCAACCAAAGCCTAAATCTTCGACTGAAGAAGAAACTGATGCTTTAACTGGATCTCTGTCTGCTTGCTGAGAGCACTACGGTAAACTGGGAGCTGAGCCAACTTAAAGGTTTGTTCCTGAGTAGCCTGAAACGGCTTGACTCTTCTTCTCCAGTGGCTCAGTATTAATGTATCACAAAGTGTCATCTGTAACACGGACCACACTGCACCCCCCAAGCTGCAGCTAACTACTTAAACAACACTGGACCTGCTGAGACGAAATATCTGCAGCAATGCAACTCGTCAACAATAAGGCATAACTTGACTTTGTGATCATGAGTTGATGTCTAATAATGTTAAAATTAAAAAGACACTTTCTTCAGAGATGTTGAATTAGGTTTCTGTTAGCATTCCCTGTTGCAATACACACAGCCACTATTCCTGAATTCTTCATTATTTTATTTTATTATCATTTATAGGCATTATTTTATCGTGTAGCCTCTAGACATTTAGCTATGAATAAATGTCTTCATATATCCCACAAAACTAGCTGTGGTTTTCTCTGAATAGCAGTAAACAGATGTCACTGTTTGGACAAGAACTTACAGTTATGAGACTGATTCATTGATCAAGTTGAATAAAGGGTGTCCCTGCTTTCCCTGGCAATAACGAATTCTAACAAAAAAGGGAGGTGGTGCCCAGACAAGGTTATGTTTTATATTAATAAAAGTGTTGAGAGTGTTATGAGAGGGGCAAGGTACTCAGGATTATGCATTTCTCAGCAAAACCACCCTGAGTCCTTTACATGGAAATGAGTCTAAAGGCTGTTATAGGCAACCAAAAAAGTCTGGGAAAATCTCTTTTTATTATTTCCTCCATATTCTGGAGGAACCATATATATAACCATATTCTGTTGATAATTGCAATTAATTTTTGAATGTTTTAAACTAAAATTCTTACATATTGCACATCAAAACCTCAGATGATAGACATCATCAGGACAGTGTGGGAATAGTTTGATCAGATTTGTATTGCATTTGCATCAATCTATTAATATACAACCCCCAAACTCTTGCTTTTAAATTCTGATTGGCGCAAGGAAATGCAAGACATAAACTTTTTGTGTATTCATGTAGTAAGAGGTTGTTTGAGAAAACATATTTGTATGGCCTTTCAGGAAATATGTGGTTGTAATGAGTATTGAGGGGTTAGTAGACCTGGCATAGTAACACACAGTGTTGGGAAGATTACTTTGGAAATGTAGTTGGTTACAATTACAAGTTACCCTGTTGAAAATGTAATAGTAGTATAACTATTTCAATTACTTTCTCAAAGTAATGTAACTAATTACATTTGATTACATTTTGATTACTTTTCTTCATTTTGAATGAATGCTCTCGACTGTTAATCATTGTCACATTTTAGACCTGACAGTGTTAACCTTTCAGCAGTACTGTTTCGACGTCGACAGCACCTTCACCATTGGCAAACACTCTTTGCATTGTACTACAATGTTAGGGCCCTTGTCTGCTTTCTGTTACGAAGTGGTGTTTGTATTTCCAACACAGGAACGTATTCTTCTGCGCCTCCGACATGTTGCTGTCTGACTGAATGGCACATGACCAGAGATAGCCAATCAGAAGCGTCAGTATCCAACTTGCGGCTTTGGAAGGAGGATGTTGATATGAAAAAACTATTTGATAAATCCGAGCTTTTGTAAATTTCCAAAAGCAACTGTAATTTAATTGCACATTTTCTCCCAGTAATGTGACGGATTACAATTATGTAAATTTTGTAATTAAATTATGTAACGTAGTTACATGTAATTCGTTACTCCCCAACACTGGTAGCACAGTCCTGTTAGTTTTACCTCATTGCACCTAAAACCTAAGAGATTATCAACAGGCTTCAACAATGCTGCCTTTGATGTCAGAGACCTCAATTCAGACTCATGACTGTGCTGCATACCTCTGTGACCTCTATGACCTCTGGAGTTCTTCTGCTTTTTCCGCTCCTTTGATCTCTTTAAGCTCCTGTCTTTCAAACTAAACAGACCTGAGCAGCATTCTGTCTTATTATATCTGACTGAGTCATTTTTTTATTTAAACACACTTGTGAATCCTAATCCAATGTTTTTTGTATTTACCTTCATTGTCTGTGCCTAGCATTGACTTATTAACTGAAATTAATAAGTCAGTGTTGATAGTCTAATATTTTATATATATATATAGTGTATATTTGATAATTTTTAAAGACATTCAAGCCAAATAAATATACCTCCTCAGGCTGTAATAAGGTTTAAGCTACTTGCTGCTTGAATTTATAAATCCTATAGTACTTTTGATTCGACTTAAAGGTGTGATGTGTAAGAATTAGGTAAGAATTTTAGTTTAAGACTTTTTAAAAATTAATATATTTATGGAATGTGAAAAGATGATGAAATCAGACCTTTCCTGAATTTCTCGGTTGCCTTTAAAAGCCTGTGGACTGATTTCTATGTAAAGGATTCAGGACAGTAACTCTTAATATAAAAAAGGCATGTTTCCTTTTCTTTTGCTTATTTAGTCATGAATATTTCTTATGTCACTACATCACTACTCTGTTCCTTAACGGTTTTCATGAGCTTTAACAATAATGTAAACATACTCTTAGTATAAATACTTTTTTATCTTCACATTCTTAAAATGTACAGTAATGCCCTGCTTATGGTCAGCAATAAAAAGAATGTTTAAGTAAATGCAATTTGTAGCGACTCAAATGCTAAAATACGCAGAAAATATCAGTCCTCTAAGTTTTAAGATACAGAAAAATTGTTGCAACTCAGTATAATATTTTGTACATTCAGTGTCTGCAACAAACCCAAACATAATTTAATGATAGAAAACACCTATAATAGACATTTAACATACTGCATTACCTGACCTCAATAACATGTAAACCTATATAGTAAATAACCTGCCCTAAACATCTTTTAAAAATAAAAATACATTTCAAAGTAGCTATGGGGTGGCCTTTAGAGCCGCAGCCCAAAATATTTTCTCAAAAGCCCTGAATCTATTAAAAAAAAAAAATCTGGTTAGTCACTTTTTCCTAACAGTGACTTCAACTAGTTTATAACAATTGTGATTAATAATGAAACTTCTGAAGACATTTCAGTTGAGGCAGTGTTACAAAGTGAAATTAAATTAAAAATGTAATAATTAATATCAAATTTAATATAAATGTAATATTTTTGTTTTCCTTTTGATCTAATTCCTTATTATTATGTATTTATTTATTTCTATGTGCATTGTTTTTGGGAAATTGTTGATAAGGCCCAAATTAAATGACTACTACTACTACTACTACTACTAATGTTTGCAGTAGGGTGGATTAGGGTAATGTGGGACATTGTCTAATGTGGGACAACTAGGCTCCAGTGCATTTATCTCTTTTTCTATTCAGTTATTTTAAAGCTAACTAGTATATGGTAACACATGTGAACATACAGGCTACTAATTGTTTAACCTATCTGATGCAGAAAGCAAAAAAACATTTCTAAGCCTAAAAAATAGCGCCCCAGATTACAGAATCTACTAATTCTGAAAATATTTGACACAAGGAACATTAATATATGTACAGTACAGTATCTAAAAATTGTCTTCTGATTTAACAAGGAAACATCTCAGGGATTTCATAATGATATTAGGTGCTGATATAATTCATAATGCATACGTACATATGGTGAACAAATCAGAATTGCAAAAAGTGGCCCACATTACCCTAATCCACCCTACATACAAAGCAGTAAAATTAAATTCTGTGCATATAAAAAAAAAAAGACCCTGGCTCTAGGTGCTCTGGGCTTAGTCCTGGATTTTGTCAACCCCTAAATCTGCCCCTGTTTCAAAGGATTGGCATTTCATCAGATATTGCTGTTTTTTCAATCATCAATGACAGGCATTGGAGCACTGATGCTTGCCAGTTCCTTTGACACCACTGAAAGGTCATCTGCAGGTTGGGAGCTTGTCTTGAGACGCTAGGGGAAGACATCAGTTTTGTTAAAAAATATAACAGCCATGCAGTCGCAAATGCTTCTTAAAAATGTCAATTAATCACAAGTCACCCATTCACAACACCACTGACCTGCCAGAATGTCCCTTTTCCTTTGGCCAGTTTGCAGATCATAGTGACTGGAATCAGAGTAACAGATGACATGGCCAAAAACCAGCCGATCCAATATGCCCATGAAGGGTACACATAGGAGTTGTTGAACTTCAGGGGGGTGTATCTCAGGAGCAAAAATACAAGTGTTCCCTATAAGAATATATATAAAATCAGTATATAAACACTGTGGGAACAAAAGTAAAGATTATTCATATTAATGTCATGTGTTCTGGCCCTCTTTAGACACTCACACTGCAAATAGTAGGGGTGGCATAGAGCCAACAGTACTTGATCAGGAATAGAGGTTTGTACCCAATCATGTCTTCAATGTTGTCATAAAAGCGTTCAGCACCTACGAAAAAGACAAACACAGCATATGAACTGTGGCCCAGCTTCATATTATACAATTATATGAGGGGAACTCTCTATTTTTCTTATAATTTACATACTGTAACATACACAACATAAAGTTACCCAGTAGTTATACATTTCTATTGTGTTTGCCATTGGTCTATAATAATATAATATAATATAATATGATATAATATGATATAATATGATATAATATGATATAATATAATATAATATAATATAATATAATATAATATAATATAATATAATATAATATAATATAATATAATATAATATAATATATGACTATGTTGGTCATGGGTTTCATAGACTTTCTGTAGTAAAACATCTAAAAGCAAAAATCTTATATCTTGATTAATCCGTTTTGCCATCATGCTAAGCTGTATGAGCTAAATGTGTTGCTAAGGCAACATTAATATATTCTGAATTTACTGTTTGGTTAACTGACTGTTGATGTATCACTGTGAATGTGATGCAAACAAGCTTCAGTGCCAAAACCAGTTTGATTGCTTTGTTTTCTATTGGAATGTCCTACCTGGCTGCAAGCGACATAGCGCTTGGCAGTGCAATGCGGTGCGCCATTATGTGCTGAACTTTTGTTGGATGCCCTTTTTCTATTTCCCTTATGTTGAAAGCACGTCATGGGTAAGGAACAGATGATGATTAATTTAGTTGAAATGAAGAATCATCTCTGTGACTGGAGGGAGATAGCCAGGGAACTGAAGGTTTCTGGTTAAGTTGCTGTTGGCTATATTGTGTTTCATTTTCATTAAAGAAACATCTAAAAATCTAAATGTCTCCTGTCTGATCTTGAATGCACAGATGATATGGTTTGTTTACATGAAGTAGCAGAAGTTCATATTTAATGGATTCAGTGTGGACTGAGAGTGTCTGATGTCATGCAATGCAACGTGAAAGTCGGATGCTTGCATACTGTTAGGACACTGTGTAATGTATTTTATTTCTCTAGACTCTGTCAGTGTTTACTACATAAATTATTGTGTTGTATATAATGTTATTCTTTCCTTTGTGGTACTTTATTTCTTTTGGGTATGTAACCTAACAGATGGACAATGTAACTAATTGGACAGTTAGTCCAATAGTACATTTCATTTACACTTTCACAACTGGTTCCAGTGAGATCTTTAGAGGACATTTACTGCCGTCTATTTAATTGCATAGTTGCACACTTTCACAGACAGTGAGGAGTGAGAAAATGATTTAGATGTCTGCTGACAGACATGTTTCTTCAACACCTGCACGCCCCCAGGATGTGAGGGTGCATTATTTATGGAAAGGCAAATTCCCTGTATAATAAGAATAATAATGATAATGATGATGATGATGACCTTACAAGACACACACAAAACAACAACAACAGTACATCAAACAATATAAACCAGCTAACATTGATGTGGAAGTTAGTAAGTGCACAATCTTACATACTGTTACATAAATCAACTTATTTTTTTCATTTTTTCAAACCCTTGATAGATATAGCACATAGCATGGAAGTGAGACACAGCTTTGGTTATAAGGCTCTACAATTAGTGTTAAGTTATTGTTGCATATAAACATTATCTTACCATAAATCCATCCAATAATCACTGACTGGAAGATTGCCATCAGAAGAAGAGTGGGACCACTGCATACATAGTGATCAAAAATCTGCAGAATGTATGCACCAGCCTATAATTGAAGTAGACAAATTTATTTGGATATCAGTCATCTAAGCAGACAGCTCCTCCTGATGTTAGTGTTTCATTCACAATAATTGCTCGTATTATCACATGATACATTTCTTGCAAGACAACCAGTGAATTAATTCTCAAAGCTCACCTCTGACACCAAGAGCAAGCCGAACAGATAGCAAAAAACACAGATCAGCATCAGAAGAAGCTCTCTGCAGTAACCTTTTCGGATCTGAGACGGGTAGACATCTGTTATAGAAGTCATGATGCTTTCAAGCCCAGCAAACTGAAAAATGACAGAAAGAAAAGATAGTAATGAGTTAACAAAAGAAGAAACATGGGCAGAAATCTTTGGAGAGACATATGTAAGTCTGCAGCTGACCTGGCCGTCTATTCCTAGCATGATGATCATGCTAAAGAAGCACACGGACCAGACCTGAGGCCACGGCAGAAGGGTCACAGCTTGTGGGTAAACTATGAACACAAGTCCAGGCCCTGCAGAGTGAAACCAACAGTGAGTACACCACAACTGCCACAGTGTCTTTTTTGATACTACCAAATGAATATGACATGTTTGGCTTTAGATGCATTAAGTTTTGTAGCCCATTCAGTCATTCAAAAATATTCCGCATGAGCTCCTGAATAAAAATATAGACCTAGATATGTGTTAGGCTGATGCACCACTGTACCTGACTCAGCAACTGAAGAAATATCGACACCCTGCTGTTGTGACATGTAGCCCAGAATTGAGAAAATGGCTAAGCCAGAGATAAAGCTGGTCCCGCTGTTCAACAGGCAAAGATGGAAGGAGTCTCTGCAAATCAGAAACAAAGCACTTTCATTATTATTTTGTTTCTTTGTAACACAGATGAATCAAGGACTGATAATGGTAGTGGTTAATCTGTATATAACTGTGTTTAAAAAAAGTATGCAATCAGTGCAAAACATGCAATATTCCAACGCAGTTAACTTAAGTTAGGCAAAAAAAAAAAAAAGAATAAAATAGTGACATGAAGCATTTTTGTTAATGTTATGTAAATGTGACAGCAAGTCACATAGCTGTCTAGCAGTCATTAACGTAACCACAAAGAGATATCAAAGAACAAAATCAAGCTTTAAAACATTTGAAATTGAATGGCTACTATTGACTAGATTATTTCCAGTGTTATGATAATGTTTATTGTTGCCCCTTAAAATTCTGCAAACCATTTGGAGGCTTAAACGTCATCTTTTTATCTTTAAAAAGTGCTCACCTGTAGCAGTTGTTGTTGTACTTGTTGTAGCTCCCAAGTGTAGTCAGACATCCCAAACATATGGCATAGGAATAAAATATCTGGGTTCCAGCATCCATCCAAACCTAAAATCCAGTAAAAAAAAATTTGAGTGTCAACACTTTTGCTATGATCATAAATTTGAACACCAAAGAGATCATAGGCTGAATGATACCTGTGGGTCGGCCAAACGTGCAGGATTGGGATAGAGGTAGTACTTGATACCATGGAAAGCTCCAGGAAGGGTAATTCCTCTTACAAGCAGCACCACTAACATGATGAAGGGGAATGTAGCTGTGATGTAGGTGGCCTGCATTTGAGCAAAAAAAAAAATTGTCAGAAAGTAAATAATACCTACCTGTACAAGCCACAGCTGTGTTGTTCATAATTTGCAGAGACTCTTTCTATATATAGTATAATGTACACTATGTGTCTACAGTACAATGACAAATTTGCTTGGGATATGTGAGATGCTTTGATGTCAGTTGGTAATTGTTTTTTATTGTTTTTAAACACACCAAAACACAATATTGTAACTAAACTGCATCGCCAGTACTGTGACTTTTTTATTTTACTGCCTTGATATGTCAACACACCCTAGACAAAGCTGTCAGAATCATGAAACACATTACTCCTTATGTTACTGAGGACTTTCCAGAGGAAAAAAATTAGAAAGAAATCTAATTTCTGGGTACTAGAAATTTAGGGTAGAAGAGTGTCATACAAAAACTGGTTTACCAAGGGTGAAGGAAGGCAAGAAGATACCAGTGAAACTCTTATATTATCTATATATTATTAAAAGATCCATTTATATAATTTGAATCACGGCATCTGGGCAGAAATACAAGAGATTGCAGTGACTCACACTAGGCACAGGCGCCCAGTATCCATTGCTAACATTTCTCTCACAGGGCAGACTGCCAGTCTGCGTTTCCAGTTCACTTTCTCAGAATCACAGACCTCACACCAGTGAAGAGAATTTTGGCTTGTAGCTAACTTTTCACACCATTGTGAAAAATATCCGTCATTAATACCGTCTTCCAATGCTCAGGGCATAACAGAGAATGACAAGACTTAACTGCATGTGGCTGCAGGTCAGGTCTGTATCCTCCTAAAGACTCTTGCACAGATGTGTTTTTGGCTGATTCCAGCACACAATGTGTTCAGACATGTGCACACGTAAGAGCCAAATGATTCTTTGTCACCCGTCCAAAGTGCCACTTAAGCCTGCATAACCAGAATATGCCTGCATGCTTTGAGCTTTTCATAATTTTTTATGTAATAGATTTACAGTGAATAAAATGGGTTTGGTTTGATGTTTGGTAATTCAGTAGGTGATGTAACCCTTAAGTTACATCAGTGGTGTCAAACATACAGCCCGTGGGCCAGGACCGGCCCATTAAGGGGTCTAGTCTGGCCCCCACTGGATAACTTTGCAAAGAATTAAAATTGCAGAAAAGTACTTCCAATTTTTCTGCTTGAGACGTTTTTCCAACCTGACCAGAATACAATCTTTGAAAAAATAATGAATACATATTGTGGTCATATTTAAACCATTCAGATATTGAAAATTTTACAAAATGTTGTCAATCAGCAGCTTCTGTGCAAAATATTCTTTAAAAGACTTAGACATGTTGTTGAAAGTGCACACATTTTTCTTGATAAATCTGTGGCTGTTCATCTGTTTTGTAAATAGATGGTTTATTACAGTGAAGTTATAATACATATAAATTGTATATTATTTGTAAGTTATTATGCAATGGTTTTACTGGTCTGGCCCATCTGAGATCAAATTGGGCTGTATGTCGCCCTTGAACTTAAATGAGTTGCATCATGTACAATATGTAAGCATCAAGTTACATCACCTACTGAGATCACTGAACGGGTGACATTCAACTTTTAAACTATTTTCATAAGAGTTTTCATAAAAGTGAGGGAAACAAAAGTGACAATAGTTGACAAATCTATGTTGGAGGAGATACAAATGCACAGGATCAGAGTGGCTTTCCTTGTACCTTCATGAACTCCAAATGTAGGGTAAATGAAATGTAAATGAACATATTACATATTAGATTTCAATGCAGGGGAGTGGCAGCCTCCTGAAAATACCTCTAATCTCACAGAATCACCAACATAAGAATAAAGTAATTGAAGACACATGAAGATTACAGTAACACTATATGCAATACATTTCTGAATTAGGATTTGGAATTCCAAACTCACTTTTCCGGTGGATTTCACTCCCTTCCAGACACAGAAGTAGCAGATGACCCAGGCCAGAAGAAGACACAAAGAAAGGTCCCACTGTATGTTTCCCAACGTCTCTATGCCGGTGGATATATTTAGGACCCGTCGTCTGTAGGGACCAATGTACTGTCACTCCACATGAAAGTAATTTAAGGCGATAAACATCTTAACATGTCCTTTAGCAGCTTTTATTGCGTTGTTTCCTACAACAGTTAAAAAACTGAAAAACATGGTACAACACAAACACTATGCACTGTCTGCGGTACAGCTTATGCTTGCCATGGTTTGTTATTTCTAATGTTTCTGAGTTATTTACATTTTTCCAAGTTTTAGTGATGACACCTCGGTCGTATGCAACTTTTTCTCATGAAGTAAATTTCCTAAGCTTGTGGAATTTTAGGAAAAGGCCAACCAACCTACAATTTTTTTATAATTTGAAAATGCACATTACACGTTACACTTATAACGATGGCTGGTGAGCCAGCGTGTGCAACTCCAGAGTCCTGGCACAGGCTCACTTAAAAGGAATGCGTATATTATATTATATATATATGTTATTAGTTTACATTTGTGATTGAAAAGTCAAAAAGTCCCTCGATAAAGGTCTGCTGAGGTTAAAGCTCAGCAATGTATTCATAATGATCATGCTTGAATGTGCAATTAAAGGTCTTTTGATATCGCTGGTACACAGCTGTTTTCACTTATTCTGGTTGATTAGATCTGGGGGTTTGCGTCAGGAGTATACTGTCCCGCCCTAACAGACAGAACAGAACGATCGGGGGATTGATGAAAATGTCTATCAAACACAGTCTGTACATGCCCTCCCAGTCCAGAAAAGGGATTTAATCAACCAAAAAAAAAAAAATCCCTGTGTGTGTATATAACATTAGTGTGTGCGGAATTTAACATTTAACAGAAAAAGTCAGTGAGAAAGGCTAATGCTGCGTTCCCGTAAAATGGGATGGATTTTAGAGATGGGAAACATACTCATGTTGGTATAAGGGTAAAAATACTGTGCAGTAACAATATAGCACTATATCCATTAAAACTTTATGTTTAACTTTATGTTAATTACCATTAACAAAGACCTTTGACTGATGTGACTCATCATCAATACTTGTTTGCCTTTTCATACACACATTTTATGTCACATGTTCAAGTTGAAATAACTGTGATTATAATATCCAGCTAAAAGTTGTATAACTCAAAGTTAGTTGAAAGTCGTTACAGTCACCACAGGTGTGTTTATTTTGGCTAATTAGACCTCCTCTCAAGTTAAAGTTGGAAGTGGCTACGGCTGATGTTACGTGACTTTAAAAAAACAAATGGTAAAATTGGCCTGCCCCAACATGCACGACATGAGGTGTCGATCACAGATGCCTATACAAAATCCACACTGAATGAAATTCTCTGCATTTTTTGCCAAAATCTAGAGAAACTATTAGACTTAGCCAGATTAGCGTGGATATGTTCCTGGTTTAGAGTTTGATAGATATTATGGCAGCACAACAAGCAGCTAAAGTCAGAAGAAAGATGTATAGTTTATCAGCAAATGTGAGTACAAGGCTTTGCAAGATTATCATTATAAAATCTGTTCACTGAGATGTGGTACTGCTACTGCTGGTACTTTGCTGCACTTTTGGGTAAAAACTTACTGCCAAAACTCTATAACAGATGATGTCACATTCACAGGCAAGGTCCGGTTAGCAGTGGCATTATAGTGGTTTAGTACTGCACAAGCATCTGAAATATATCAAAGTATTGTTATAGACAGTTAAAACTGAAAATGCACAGTCAGTTATACAATTATTAGATCTATATGTATCTGATACAGTCCCGGTTTACATAAGTTCCAATTGTTTAAACCATACATTTTAATTACGAATTTAATTCACCTGTATTCCATGTGTTATTGCAGCTGGCCCATGGCAACTCGCTGGAGAAGGAGGAGAAAAAGTAAAGAAAAGCCCAGGCTAAAATGACAATGTAGCTGATAGATCCATAGAAGAGGATCATTTGACCGGCGAATCCCATGCCTGAAAACAACATAGACTGTTAGCATAGTATTTCTTTTTTTAAATCTGCACAGTACATCACAGTCCTGGCAGGTACTTCACCTTCAAACAAGGGGCAGATCTTCCTCCAGCACATGATTCCCCCCTGACTGGTGTACTGGCCCAGTGCTGTCTCCAGGATGAACAGAGGAATGCCACAGGTCACAAGGAACAGGATGTAAGGAATGAAGAAGGCACCTGTGAGTGTTAATAAAGCCTTGTAACTTCACATATCCAAAGATTACCATATTCACACACAAAAGCACAGGTGTCAATAATCAAATGGGTGATGACTGAATCCCGTTAAGCTGCGTGAGTTTCAAAGTCCTGGTATTATGCATGCTGTCTCAAAGTCATGGCGTACTGGGCTTGAATAGAATCGAGGCATGTTAATTTTGTTAGTAACATGTGCTTTTCCCATGACATGTCAAAATGTCCACTGTGAAAAGGTCAAACTCTATATAACTGACACCTGGTAATCCACTCTGTAGTGTGCAGTAAAATGAGATTTCAGATACCTATGAATCATCCTCACAGTCACAGGTGCAAAGTTGAATGACTCATTTTCATATAATGAAAATGAGTCATGTATAAAAGTGCAGTGTGTCATATATGACACACTGCATTATGTGAATGTTAACAGACAGTAGCGTGTATTTTTTGTTCCATCGTGGGAATTTTAAGGGTGCTATATACTTCATTTCACACTGAGATTTTGGAGACCCACATAAAGTGGTGGACAGTGAATAGAGTTCAAGTTATTACTGGGAAAAATGTTTCCCAAAAAGGTCTGATATATCCGACTTGGAAGTGCCTGAAAACCAAACAAATATGAATCCTTTATGCTGCCCAAATGCCTTAGTCAATGCAATTAAATCAAGATTAAAAGCATATGGCGTTATATTGCAATATTGCACAATATTTTAAACTTTACACGACCAATTGAGGAATCACAAAACCATTGTGATGACATGAACACTTAATCCTCATTTAACCACCCTATATGAAATAAATGTGTAATGGGACGGATTACATATTGGTTTTATGACATTCAACAAAGGTCTTTGGCTAATGTGAAGCATGTATACCCGATTGTTTTTTTAGGGTCTGCACAGTGAAGTGTCAGTAGATAAATGAGATAGATATGAACGTTATTTACAAGTCAGAAAATCAAAAAATAATTAAAGCTGCAAGCAACGATGAACGGGCCCTCGCGCCCCCATGCATGTCAGGCTGTGGCGCAGTCGGAGGGCGCGCAGGTAGACGTCTTCATACGCAGGCTTTTATTTGACGTTGCATGATGTGGTGAAATATCACTGCCTGTGTCCACTATGTGGCGCTAGAGATCACCCACCAATTATATGTCATGTTGTAGTGTATGATGTGGAGAACACATCCTGTAAATTTCATATAAATCGGATAATGTTTGTCATATGAGGCTGACTTCCTGTGTCCAGTAGGTGGCGCTGTGTATAAGACACAGTATTGATGCATAGACGTGTTCAGGGCGGGACCCTCTACATGCGTGATTAATTTGGTGTAGATCGGATGATGTCTGTAGGAGTTATAAGGATTTCCTGCTTTTTGGTGAAGGATCGAATGGCGAATGAAATTGTCGGCACCACCACGCCCAAACCGAATCCCTAATCAGAAAGTTTTTGATATATTTTCATCTCCAATGTCTCAAGATGGTTCTGTGCCAATTTGAAGTGGTGGGATGACTAGTTGCTTCAAATATGATGTGTGGAAATGGAAAAAAATGCCAATTTCGATTCAAAATGGCCGAATTCCTGTTGGAGTGACGTCATGGGTCCAAGAGACTTTTTAGTGCGTCTTTACACGATACATGTGTTTACCGAATTTCGTTTGTCTACGCCAATCTGAGTCGAGGGGCTCGATTTTTTAAATTTTCTAGGGGGCGCTATTGATCCATTTTGCGTCGCCCATTTCCGCGATCTTTAAAATATCAAATTTTTCGCCAGATCAGACACAATTGCAAGTTTTGGGGCACGTTTAGGCTGTCAAAAAGGCGTTTGTTTTATAGGAACTATAATAATAATAATAATAATAATAATAATAATAATAATAATAATAATAATAATAATAATAATAATAATAATAATCAGGACAGATACAATAGGGCCTCGCACTAGTCAGTGCTCGGGCCCTAATGATAACCCTGAAATGACGCCACGAAGCACGATTTTCAGTGTAAAATAAAACAAATAAACAAACAAACAGAGAACCTTGTCACGGGGTGAACATTTGCAGTAAAGTGAGTGAGTGTTAGGGTCGAAGCAAGAGCAGAGAAATTGTCCTCCTCACTTTATCAGACGTGGATTTTGCTTCCGACATTGAGCCAAGAAGCGTTTTGACGAGAAGCGTCTGAAACAGCAAGTGGGTAAGTTAACTGCAGGTAGCCTAAGTTAACTAAAGTGTCAAAAGATGAAGTCTTGACATGTACGTATGAATATTTTTGGCAGCTAACCTAGCTATAATGCTGTGAAAATGGCTAGTCAGTGATGTCCAGTGCTACAAGTTAGGGGAAATAATGATATTTAGCAACCGATTCTCCGTTTTCTCACCACTTACATTAATGTGTTGTTGTGTTATTTTTTGATTTGTGAAACCTTTATTTCGTACGGAGCCCGTAAAGGATCATGCAATATCTTTTTAATGCTGACGGAATCGAGCGCACGTTTTATTAACTTGTTCACACGATTTAATAAAACGTGAGCACATTTAATTAACTCGTGCTAACGTTTTATTAACTTGTGTGCACGTTTTATTAACTCGTGTGCACGTTTTATTGAATTGTGACCACAATATAGCTATAACGTGCGCACGAAATACTAATACGTGGCCACGAAATACTAATTTGTGGCCACGAAATAGGTATAACGTGAGCACGAAATACTAATTCATAATATAAATATCATTCCTGGACAGCTGGGTAAGCAAATCGAGCGCACCTTCTCTAGAACCTGCAATAGCCTACGTCCGGACCAAATTCTGTTCACAGTTTCAGCTTGAAATGATCTTAAAAACTAAGTATTCATGTGTTTTGGTAAAAACAGCTGGAACACTTTTCTCATAACTTGTCTTTCCTTCCCTCCACTCACAGTTGTGTTAATCTTGGATGCGTGAATATCATCCACACACTGACTGTAGCCAGCATTTTTTCAACTAATTGTGGCTTAGTGACTGCAGCCAAGATTCCTTTTCGAGGATGTTACATATTTATGTGTTTACATAATTTAGGTTTGAGCTGGAGAGCTGCATAGTGAATGCAATTGCATAAATATAATGCTAAACTACAAACACATAAATGATATTGAAGCCAGATCTAAAAGCCACGTGTGGTTATGAAATCGCAAATATAGCACATGACCTTCTCAAAGGACAGAGTCTACATTTAGAGATCACCACCTGGCATACTTGAAACCTCTGGGAGTGCTGGATTATAAATTTATGAAACCAAAGATGGGGTTGGTGGAGGGAAAATATGAAAATACAGTGAACACCTCAACATTAGCACCAAATAAAATTAGTCAATTAGTCATTAACATAAACATATAGTTTCATTTCCAAAGTGCCCATTTTTATGTGAAAGGTAGAATATGTCTATCTTTGCTGTCTGAACAACCCATCAACTTCTATTCTAGTCAGACAGTTGGTCCAAATCACAAGCGGTCTGTTGGGTATTTCATGCTGAAAAGTTGCGGTAATTTAGCATAACTGTGAACTTTCGCAAATATTATATAAACATAAAGATTGATATGAATATAAAATAGTAATATGTGTATATTAATATATAAATATTATATAATTTTGAGATTTCGTAAATTTTCATTAATTATTGCAATTGCAAAATCTAAGTCCTAAAAAAGCTGAAATCTCACAGTCAACAGTTGTCTTAATTTCAGCTGGGCAGGTTCAGAGGTAGATGGGGTCAGGGAACAACTGGGAAGGTTTTAATTTGCCAATATTAAATAATGGTCTTAAAACAATTAATTATTTTGTAACTTCTTAGCAGGTTGTTTTACAGTGTAAATAATGTTTTGTTTGATTGTGATATGACTCATAAATTACCCTGGAGCATCCCGACCTGACTTGATTACAAAACTGGTAGAAATTGTGTAATTGATTTATCTGTTATGCAAGTGAACTGTCTTTTCCAGTGAAAGAAATGACAAGGTCCCCTCTTGATTATCCTGTGCTCTTCACTTCACATATAAAAGCAGGATCATGATTTAATTTGTAGAAAAAAAAAAAAAACAGCTCAAAGTTATCTATTAATTATAACCAGTCAAACAGAATGTTGATATTGAGACTAATTAACATCATATTTTAGAGTATGTGAAACACTCACTTCACCATCTGGTTTACTAAAACTTATTGTGTTTAAAAATCTGTTCGATTGCAGGGGTGTGGAATCCTCTTTGCAAATAAAAACAGAAAAGAATGTGACTCTCCGTTTTGCACAGACACAGGCAGTACAATATTTTCATAGCCTTTCATAACCTGTCATATCCTTACCCATCAGTTGTGGATCGGAGAGAAAGACAGAAAGGGAAGTTTTATACTGGACATCTTTCAGCTATTATGACTAAATACAGCAGTTTAACAGTTTGTATGACATTTTTAAATGTTCCAGTTATAACTAGAACAATATTCTTTCAATTCATTTTACAGCAAAAGTTTCTACAGGAAACCCAACATAAAATAAAACAAATAAAAGCTTAAATTGTACCTTGATAAATAATACAAATTATCAATGTACCACCAGTTTCTTTATTGCTCTAGTTCACAGGCTACAAAAAGTTACAAAAGAGGTTTGCATGCATGCTCTAACGCTTCTCTTCATTTTTACTCATGGTTAGTTAGGGTTTTTGTTACTAACCTGAGAGATTAAAAAAGTAGAAAAAACTTACCACCACCATTCTTGTAGCACAGATATGGAAATCTCCACACATTTCCCAGACCAATAATAGCCCCAGCCACAGACAGAATAAACTCCCTTTTGCTCCCCCACTTGCCACGCTCTTTGACAGTTTGTGGAGTGGTCTTTGGAAGGAAATGGCACAGCTGGCCCGAAAAGTCTGCCATATTGTTGAGGGAGAAGTGATCCACTGACATTAATTCTTGGGTTACCAGACTGACTGGCTGGGGACTGTCTGATGCATATTTGAATGTGACTACCTAATTGACAGACTGCAAGGTATTTTAGCCACAAGGGGGACCTCTAGGTGTAAACCGGGAAGTAATTTGCCAGCATATAGATGACAAACAGGGCTTTGAAGTTAGGGTTCTTTTCTTGTGACAGGGTGTGAATGAGTGATTTAGACAAAATGCTTCGAGGCAAAACTCATTTTAACACAGTCACAAATACAGATTAACTTGTCAGTCTCAACTCAAATATTGTTAAAGTTGTTTCATAAAAAAAAACAAGTCCGGGATTTTAGATAATTACTCATTAAAGCTCCAAAGTGAGTTGTTGTCAGGGGACCAAGGTTTTTTTTTTGCTTCTTTTTTTTTTGCTGTATGCACTGCCTGTATAGATCACTTTCCACGTGCTTCTCCTCCTTAAAGTCAAGCTTAAAGTACAAGTACTAACTTGCCTTCATATATACAGTACCTTTTATAGTAAAGACATATTTATATACTGTTTATTTATAGAGGTAAATAGTTGAAGTATGTATTGCTGTATTGTTTCAAGTTATGAGCAGAATAACAAAAAAACTGCTGTTGTGTGAGTGTTAAACTATTTTAAATTAAGCATTTTAGGGTCAAAACTGACAGGTACATCAATCATTATATGTAATATAAGTGTTCACCACAATGAATCAGCAGGGGAACACCACAGGGATTGGCAAATAGCAAGTATATCACTTTACCGACAGCAATACTCATTTAACAAACCATTACTCAGGTAGTCACGTGTTATTTTTACAGTCTGCTGTTTGTGACAGAACACTTAGACATGTCATTTTTAAATTACAACCATCAAGTTGTACAATCCTGAAAATCGGTGAGACGCTCCTTTCCTAGAAGTTACTATGGAGTTGTTTTGTTGTTTTTTTAAAAACCTGAATAGCCCCTTTTATAGTTTTGTTTTCATGTAGTCGTCCTATCTGAACTTTAACTTAAAAGTATAAAGTTGTTTTCAAGTATGCTGCTTGCTTATACAACATGAGCTCTTACTCAAATGCAGTTGTAAAACCCTGTTGTGCCTTTCCACCCTCGCTGCTCCTCGAGGATTATTTCTGTGTAGCTCAGTATTTAAAGAACACAACAGGGGGCACTTCTGGATCTTTGTTCCTCATCTGAGTGCAGAGTGACACTTAGAGCAGCTTATATAGTTTGTTGGTTACTAATGTGGTCGTTTCAGCTTTCACACAAGGAGGATTTTTCTTTTTCCAGCCAAAGCTCTTTTAGATATTAAAAGAGCTACTATTATCAGTGTTGAAAGAAGTATTTAGACTATTTACACAAGTAAAAGTAGCAAAACTACACTACAAAATACATTTTTTTTACAAATGAAAGTCCTGAAGTACAAAAGTATCAGCAACAAAATCCACGTAAAGTGTAAAAAGTTCAGTATAAAAGCAATTATTTAATTAAAGCTGCAAGCAGCGATGAACGGGCCCTCGCCCCCCCATGCACGTCGGGCTGTGGCGCAGTCGGAGGGCGCGCAGGTAGACGTCTTCATTCGCAGGCTTTTATTTGACGTTGCATGATGTGGTGAAATATCACTGCCTGTGTCCACTATGTGGCGCTAGAGTTCACCCACCAATTATATGTCATGTTGTAGTTTGTGATGTGGAGGACACATCCTGTAAATGTCATATAAATCGGATAATGTTTTTCATATGAGCCTGACTTCCTGTGTCCAGTAGGTGGCGCTAGAGATCACCCACCAATTATATGTCATGTTGTAGTGTATGATGTGGAGAACACATCCTGTAAATTTCATATAAATCGGATAATGTTTGTCATATGAGGCAAGGCAAGGCAAGGCAGTTTATATTTATATAGCGCATTTCATACACAGTGGCAACTCAATGTGCTTTACATAAAACAAACATTTAACAGAAAAAATTGGAAATAAAAAAAACCCCCATAAAAACATGGAATTTGAGAAATAAAAATAAAACCCAATTAAAACTGCAAGCAGTGTCGAAGGGCCCTCGCACCCCACCGGTTTCCCCCCGACTGTAACGCCGTACGTGCACGTCGGTGCGTGCGGCATACATAGGCCTTGTGGATTTCATTTTTCTATGTCAATGTGGAAGGCGGGGCTTAAACTTTGAAATCTTCCAGGGGGCGCTGTGGAGTCATCTTCTCACTTAAAAATCCCAAACTTTGTCAGTAGTCAATATGTGTGACTGTTGACGTATGTGTACAATTTGGTGAGTGTAGGAGTCTGTGAAAATGTACAAAATGGATAAAGGCATTAGGGGGCGCTATTGAGCTGTTGTGCCACGCCCAGGGGCAGTTATGGTCTCAAATTAAAGTGCGCCTGAGTGTGAACCTATGTGGGCAATTTGGTGATTCTGTGAAGACGGGAAAGTCCTCTATATGCTGTGGGAAAAACGGAAAATTGACGCAGGAAATGCACAATAACTCACTTCCTGTTAGAGCGAAAAATTTGAAAAAAATAATTTGGGGGTTTACCCATGAGTGCTATGAGTCCTGTACATTTTACTAAGATCAGACAAAGTTTGTGGTCACATGACCTGCTGTTAGGGGGCGCTATGGAGACCACTTGCCACACCCACCCCCAATGATGTTGAAATTGAAACGGCTTCACCAGGTGTGACATTTTACGCACTGCATGTATTAACATCCGACAATGTATGGAGGAGTTATAAGGGGTTATAAGGAGTTGTTTGTTTATACAAAGTTGTTTGTTTATACAAACAAACAACAAACAAACAACTTTGTTTATACAAACAAACAACTGCCACGCCCACCTGGTATAACGTAGGTCAAATCTGTCATCAAGTTTACATAATCAAGGTATGAGGATGACACAGTTCGATTCTGAAGTCTGTGGAGTCAAAACTGCAGGAGGAGTTCGTTAAAGTACGAGGCCTGGAAATGGGGAAAATGGCGGAAAAAATGCACCTGTGATCCAAGATGGCCGACTTCCTGTTGGACTTAGGGTATGGGTCCAAGAGGCTTTTTCGTGCGTCTAGTCATGATATATATGAATCCTAAATTTCGTTCATGTACGTGCATGTAGAAGGCGGGGCTTCAACTTTTAATGTTCTAGGGGGCGCTGTAGAGTCATCTTGGCACTGAAAAGGTTGCGGTTATACCAAAAAATCATATTCGTGAGTCTTGATGAGTGTGTCCAATTTGGTGAGTTTTAGAGTTTGTCAGTGCATCCTAAGTGGGAAAAGGCATTAGGGGGCGCTACTGAGCTGTTGGGGCAAAATGTTGGGCAAATGTGGTATCAGATGAAAGAGCTCATGATTTGAAACCTACGTGGCAGGTTTCATGATTCTGTGAACATCATAAAGTCCTCAAAGCGGTGTTCGAAAAATGAAAATCGGTGCACGCCACGCCGCGTGGGCGACTTCCTGTTTGGTAAAAAAAATTCCACAAAATTAATTTCCCCATGATCCAATGAGAGCTATGACATATAAAAATTTCATGCAGATCCGAGAACATTTTTGGTCACATGACCCGACGTGTGGGGGCGCTAGCGAGTCCCCTCACCACGCTTGCGTCCAATCACATAGAATTATATACATTTTCACCAGATGTGACGTGTGTGCAGAATTTCATGAGTTTTCATGCATGTTCAGGCCGCCAAAAATGCGATTGATTTGGCGGCACTTGATTAATAATAATAATAAGAATCTTGCCAAAAGCAATAGGTCCCTCACTGACTTGTCAGTGCTCGGGCCCTAATAATAGTAAACACATACATAACTTTTCATCTCCAATGTCTCAAGATGATTCTGTGCAAATTTGAAGTTGGTGTGATAAAATCCCTCGGCAGCAAAATCAATAATTTGATTCAAAATGGCTGACTTCCTGTTGGTGTTAGGGTATGGGTCCAAGAGACTTTTTGGTGCGTCTTGACATGATGTACATGTGTACCGAGTTTCGTTTGTCTACGTCAATCTGTGGCGAGGGGCTCGATTTTATTCATTTGTCGCTATAGAGCCATTTTGCCACGGCCATTAATGCAAACCATTAAATCTAGAATTTTTCGCCAGGTCTGGCTTGCGTGCCAAATTTGGTGAGTTTTGGGGCACGTTTAGGCTGTCAAAAAGGCTATCATTGTGACAGAAAAATAAAAATAAAAACTAAAAGAAGAATCCTTACAGATACAATAGGGCCTCGCACTGGTAAGTGCTCGGGCCCTAATAAATTATATATAAGCAATAATTATACAAGCAATTTTTAAAATAATTATTACTGATGAGTGAAAATGTAAGCAGTACTATTTTGTTGTAGCTGGTCAAGGTGGCCCTGATTCATGCTATTGGGTAGTTTAATCTTTTATGAACTGATCTCATTATGTCAGGGCTGGGCAATGTGGCGATATTTTGGACCAAATACCTCTATATCAATATTGCAACAATATTGTAGGGTGCTATGGTGCTTTCACTTAATATTTACACTATGAGATTTTGGATAAATAATCATCAGTAATGTGGATATAATGACTAGGTGGGGAAGGACAAATAATAGAATAGCTAGAACAGTAAATTCATAAGATTATATCACTGTAACGTGGCCTTTAAAACCAAAATAACTCTATTTTATGATATTCAAAATCTAAGATGATATCTAGTCACATCTAGTATCACAATATCGATACAATATTGATATATTGCACAGCATTGTTATGTATGTAAAATCTTAATTAGACTAGTAAACTGCTAAATAAATGTAATAGCTATAAAAGTTAAATAAATATATAATAAATAATAAGCATAATAAGTAGCATAAAATGAAAATACACAAGTATCTCAAAATTGTACTTAAGTGTAGTATTAAAGTAAATAGGCTTTGTTACTCTACACCTTTGTCATTGTATAATTTCAATTCCCTTTCAGATTGTAATCAAGATATGTTAAACAGTGTAAGCACATCCACATTATTTGGATGAGGAATGGCGATGCTTTTAGTTGTGTTCAGTCAGGATATAACAGGATAATGAATGGAGAATTAAAAAAAACAATGTAAATGTAATTATACGGTGTATGAATACCTTGCAAAATGAATTCAAACTCACACAAGCTCAATATGAAATAATATTTATTGATTTCTCATAGCATGAAAATAATTTGTCAACAAAATGTTTTCTGATACAAAGTCCACATTGAATTGACATTTACTTATTGTGAGAACAGACCAACTTTAGGAAATCTTCAAATCAGCAACGTCATGTAAATTTAAAGTGATTTGTTTTTTTAAATTTCTATTTATTGTTATTTATTTAAGTAGCCTGATACATCCAGGGACATGAAAACAACGTTTTTCAGCTGTTTACTTCCAGTAACCATTTTTAATAGTATTTAATATATATAGTAGTATTAAAAAAAGTATAATTCTGTTTAGTTTTTTTGTGTTTTTGTTTTGTTTGTTTGTTGTTTTTTAGGTGAGTAAACTGATAAGCCAAAATCATTGCAAGCTCCGGCACTGAATAGAGTTATTATATACTACTATATACTATATATTATTGTTGTTATTACAGTGCATGGATTTGTGCTATAGGTAAAATGTTGTAACAACATTTTAGGGTTAATTTTGTACATTGCCATAATACATACTATGTCCGGGGCCCAAAAGTCTAAATCCACTACCAAATATTGTGCGTAGTGTGTTTTGTTTGCACAGCACTTACTAAAACATCTGTCAGAGCTGCAAGTTTCCACATTATAAATTCACATTGATTTTTCCCCCCCAATAATTTTAATGTTCCTCATCATACAACATTTGCAAAATTTTTCAACCTCATTTCAAATAATTATTTTTTCAGTTTGGTATTTCCAATTTTTACTACAGTACCCATAAGCCTCAGCCTCAGTTGTCGCTATGTATAGGGAGCTAGCTGGAGGCTCAAATCAGAAATGTAAAAAGTTCTTAATGCTTCACTTTTAAAATCAGGGTTGAAAGCCTCCACAATAGTTCTTGAATTTATCCTTTTGTGTTATTTATCCAAAAATGTATCCAGAATCTAAAGGTAAATTGATTTGAACTGCTGCATGTATTAAGTTGGTGCTACAAGGTGTAATTTCTAGTTCTAAAAAGCCGCTTTTGAGCTTGTAGAAGTAGACCTCTCTCTTTCCATGTACACAGTTTACTTTTTAGCTTTTGTGGTGATGCAAAGACAATTTTAATCCTTGGAAATCCTTCAAATGCAGGTCACCTCATATTCTCTATGCAGAGAGGGACTTGAATGCTTGAAATCACTCAATATATCTCAACTTTTCAGTAACCACCTACTAAGCAGAACAATCATTTTTCAAGGGGTGTCAACTGCAGTGCCATTTCGAAACTTAGCTCAGAAAAAACAGTATTACTAGCATTAAGTCTGTTGTGTTTTTAAGCAGAATGCTTGTGCTCAGTGAAACCACTCAAACTATTTCTCCATGTAATAAACTCTGAGTGTGAATACCCGTAAAATAAACCACATCACTGAGTGAGATGTGAAGACTGCTGCTTCAGCAGAACGTGATGTACGCTATGTACTGCCAGCAGTAGTTTGTTTCTTGGTAACAGACTCAGGTTTATGGTCTCCACTGTACTACAACAGATGATAGCTCAATTTGTGTCTGGAAATAAATGTAATAAAAGTAAATGTATAATATAGACAGCTAATAGAGCCAGAAAGTAGAAATTTAAATCTGCCCTGCAGCCGGACATGTAGCTGCAAAGCTTTTATAAGGCAAACCATTTCAAATATATGTTTCAAGCTTAAATTCACGAATAAAAAAGGCAACATTTTCCACTCATAAAGACCTTCTGCATTGTATCTATACATCAGCTGCCACTCAATTTGGATTTAAAAAAATGGTTTTGTTTTGTTGTTTTTTTGGGGGGGTTGGATTTTAGATTTTAATAGACAGTGAACATCAAGATTGGCGGTTCGGCTAGCTGGCATATGATGCATGGAATTGTTGATTTAACTTACCATACCTATTAAAATGCTTTACTTATTGCAATTTTCTCCTCTCAATACTGTGTTTACCAAATCATTGTAGGTCTACAGCAGAGGCATTTCACAGTGAGTCTGTCGTGCAGGTTGCAGACCTGATTAAGTAACTTAGTAGAGCTGGAAGAAATTATTGCTCATCATAACTCCTTAAAGATGCTTAGCTTGTAAAACTGGAGTTAAAAACTACATCCAAACACACAAAAATCTTAGAAATGTTCAGCATCTCAGACTTGCATCTCCATCTCAGCTCCACCACTTCCCTTGTATTCATTGGCAGCAGGAGAAAGAGTGTTGTCGGGGTTCAAAGGGCATTGCTCAGGCTGCTTTGCTGTGTTGTTGTGTGTCTTGATTTCCGGGCGGCAAAGCTGATTTAGGTTCTGTGGAGACAGATTTTTGATACAACAGTCCCATTAGACAAAAATACTTGCCAGTGCAGAAGGCTTCCCAAACCGATTAGCTGGGCCACACTGGAAAAAACAAGAACGACTATACACAAACAGTACAAAAGCTCATCAGTTTTCCTCCCTATTTCTTAGTCTTCAAATTAATTTATTCAACTGAACTCTGAGTTGCAGTGTGAACACATTCAGAAATAACTGATATTTAAGTTATCCAGTCCTTTTGTTGACAGTGTAAAAAAATACTTTAATGGTGTTCACACTGAATGTGAGTTTCACATACAAAATTACATACAAAGTCAGCGAATAAGCACAAATTCTCATCTATTCACACCAGTGATATGAATGGTGCAAATTATGTGACGCAAATGATGATTATTAATGATGGTGATTAATTGATATACATGACTTCAAAATTGAATGCATTCATGTATTATTGTGTGTTGAGAATATTCAACCTGAGCTAAAAATGTTTATATAGTTTTAAAGTTAGTGTGCAGATATGTGTATAAACATGTCGCTCAGTATTCAGGCCTTTACATGATCACTGTTGAGACAAAACAATAGGGCTGAAACGATTACTTGAGTAATTTGAGTAATTCGATTACAAAAAATGATCAAAGGCAATTTTTCTTGAATCGAAGCTTTGTTTAATTCATTTCACTCGCATTATATGAGATGCTCTCCTTGTGTTTCACACAGACGGTTATTACTGACTAGGGATGGGCATAATTAATCGATGATCGATAATTGATCGTTAAAAATGTTGTCGATCACATGAAATTTTTATCAATCAAACGGTTTCAAATATAAGTTGTGTTGCGTAGTGTGAGTCTTGAAGCAATGCAATGAATTTCACTATGTGGCAGCAATGAGACATCTTACCAACGGGGGGCGATATTTGACAGAGAAAACGGCTCAGCTACCTACCAGCTGCCATAGATATCAAACGTAAACATGAAGAGGTCATGGCATGGGACCTTTTCAAACTAAAAATGACGGAGATCATTGTAAATCCTGCACCTTGGCCAGGCTACCCAGGACAGCGCAACAATGCCTCTGCATCCCGGCTACTTCGGTCCCGTCAGAGCGTTTCAGCTGCTGGACTGACTGTCACCAGGCTGTGCTCACTGATCCCTGAGCATGCTAAAATGCTAACATGCTAATCAACAAGAATCAGTTAGCTGGAGTTACTTTACTTTGTTAGCAAAAAAACCCAAAACTTTACTTTGTTAGCAGTGGACAGTCACCACCGTAGCCTTTAGGTGAGTCACTCTTGTTGTTTTATGAGGCTCTAGTTAAATAAGCGTAATTGTGAAATAACACTATCTTTGTCACTCACTCTCCCTCTTTCTCTCTCGGCTCGGCTGGGTGCATTTTGTAGTCCTTTAACGTTATATTTTGGCAAAAACTGTCAGTCCGGAGTAATATTCTGTTTTTTGATAAAGTTGTTATTAGATTAGATTGTTTTTTTGGAAATGTTTCTTTTCTTGCACTACTTCCGGTGCCGGCGAGAGCGGGCGGTCCACCCAGTAGCTCTCGTTGTTACGTCTTTGTTTGTCTTTTTAACTACTTTTTTAAAACTACTTTTTAACTACTTTTCCGCTTGCAAACCGGACATGTTATATCCTATGGATATGGATACCACTCCGCAGGAAAGCAGCAGCACAAGGCGGATTTACTCGAGGAATCAGTTACTAGCGGTGAGAACAAAGGGAACTACAGACAACGCTTACGTTAACAGCATACCGAAGGAGTTGAGACGTCCCTACCGAGGCTGCAGAGCGGGGGCTAAAGTTAAGGCGAGGGTCCTGGCGAAGCGGTGGAAGTATAAACCGTCTATCCCTTTGTGTGTGATTGGTAACGTTAATTCACTCACAAACAAAACTGACGAACTGGAATCTCTGGTGAGGAACGTAAAACTGTACAGGGAATGCAGCTTGATGGTTCTTACGGAGACGTGGCTGAACAATAACACACTAGATGCTAACATTGAGCTTCCCGGTTTCTCACATGTGAGGGCGGACAGAGACCGGAGTTTGAGTGGAAAGAGCAAAGGTGGAGGGCTCGTACTTTACATCAACAACAGATGGTGTAACCCCGGAAATGTTACGGTGAAGGACATTATCTGCTGCCCGGATGTTGAACTGGTAGCGGTGAGTTTACGTCCATATTACTTGCCGCGAGAGTTCACAAACGCCATCATCGTCTGTGTTTACATACAGCGTCGAGCTAAGGCTGAAAACGCGTGTGACGTCATCCACTCAACTATCGCGAGACTCCAGGCTCAGCACCCCGATGCTTTCATTGCCATATCAGGGGATTTTAATCATGTCACATTGGACTCAACACTGCCCGCCTTTTACCAGTTTGTTAACTGCCCCACACGACAGAGCAGAACAATTGATCTTCTGTATGCCAATATTAAGGATGCTTATACTGCCACTGCACTACCACCACTGGGGAAATCAGATCACAATCTGGTCTCCCTACAACCACTGTACACTCCACGCGTCCGGA
The DNA here is from genome assembly GCF_963691925.1 of Scomber scombrus. Taxonomy (NCBI): domain Eukaryota; kingdom Metazoa; phylum Chordata; class Actinopteri; order Scombriformes; family Scombridae; genus Scomber; species Scomber scombrus. Next base: position 18,668,726 of record NC_084972.1, read on the forward strand.
GAGAACCAATCACAACACACACTTTCAGGATGTATTCCCTCCCAAACTCCTCGGGATGTTTTAACATTCTGTGGTCGCCAGCGTCCTCTTCTATGCGGTGGTGTGCTGGGGAGGAAGCACTAAGAAGAGGGATGCCGGGCGACTGGATAGGCTGGTAAAAAAAGCTGGCTCTGTTGTGGGAGCTGAACTGGAGAGCATCACTTCAGTAACAGACAAAAGGACCCTGAACAAACTGCTCACCATCATGGACAATGAAGGTCATCCACTTCAAAACACCATCATCCAGCAGAAGAGCATGATCAGCTGGAGACGATGCTCACTGTCATGCAAAACTGACAGACTGAGTAATTCATTTGTCCCCAGGGCCGTACAACTGTACAATCTGACAATAAAAGGACCCCCACAGCCTGGACTAAATTCACTTTAAATTGTATATTGCACTATATTTTTATTTTTGCACTTTATCACACAGCCTCAGCCTCAGACCTTGTTTTTTTATTTAGTATTGAGTATTTAATTATTTAGTATATTGTTCTTAATATTCTTATTCTTACCTTATTTGTATTCATACAGATTTTACTTTTTACATTCCTGTTTATGTTGTTTGTGTATGTCATGTGTGATGTCTTTGTGTATTAAGCTGCTGGACCCTAAATTTCCCCTAGGGGATCAATAAAGTTTACATCTATCTATCTATCTATCTATCTATCTAAAAGAGGCTCAATTGTGCTTAAGTGCGCTGTATTGATTGATATGTGAAGAGGTTTGGCCCGGAGCTTCGGGCTCAGCTGCTTTTACAAGCGTCCTGTATAATGTTATTTTTAAGATAAAAAATAATGATTAATCAATAATTGATCGTTCATTTTCCCGATGATCGATCAAGAAAATGTATTCAAATGCCCATCCCTATTACTGACGCACACTGTGTCCCTCGCTATGTCGCGGAGCAGTTTACTATAGAGTGAAAACTAGGTCTGCAGCTAATGATTATTTTTGTAATCGATCATTCTATCGATTATTTCATCGATTAATCAAGTAATCGAATAAATTATTATTATTATTTATTTTTTTTAGATTTTTTCTGGCATAGATGCATTTATTTGACAGTAGAGAGACAGGAAATTACGAGAGAGAGGGGGAGGTGTGTCATTACCAGGCAGGGAGTTCCGGTCCTCTGAAATGATGCCAACGCGGAAGTAACTTAAAACTGCATTCTATCAAAAGGCCACCAGGGGGCGACCGTTTTGGTGTCCAAAGGACTTCCGTCTCAATACAAGTCAATGGAGAATTCACCAACTTCTTACTTGATTTTCTAACCTCAGTTAACATTTTTAAAATGTGTTTATGGTCTCAATCGCTAGTTTAAAGCCTTCTTCAATGCAGTATGATGTTCATTTGTGAAATTTTGGCCTCCCTGATTTTATATTTGACGATAAAGCAGGGTATGCATTAGGGCGTGGCTACGTTGTGTTTGACAGGTTGATTGGTTCACAGGTTCAGGAGGGCGCCTCATGCCCCTCCTGATGCCCATATAAGTAGAATCCGTGTTTTTATTTTTCCCGGCATGCACCTGAAAATTTCAAGATGGCGCTGCTCAGATCTGATACTATTGGCTTCCGAGCAGCAGTCCACAAATCAATGGATGACGTCACGGATGTTACGTCCATTTCTTATATACAGTCTATGGTCATTACCCGATGTGAGTCGCTACCCAATTTGAGTCGCACATGCGCAGTTGAGTCTGCCAAGATCCACCATATTGGACAGTTACGTACGGCAACTCCGCTTGGAAAAAACACATTATTCACCCGAATCATCGCGATTCATGAGAAATATGAACTTTTGAGTGCTTTCTACATCCCCAAGGTTATAGTTTATATTGTATTTTAAATATGGTTTTGTCAGCTGCAGCACTGTGAGAAGAGTTATTTCTGTGTTTCCTCATGTTTTATGTGTATAATGTTAATCTAACAGCAGCAGTAGTGTTGTTGTAGTTACGGCAGGGCTCCAGCAGAGGGAGTGTAGAGCTGTCAGTCATTACACACTTGACCAGAGGAAAGTTTGTGTGTCTGTGTATTTTTCACATTAATACATAATAAGAAAAAAGTCCCAGTCACATCAGCCGCTAATTCAGATCAGGATATATTAAAGTTTATATTGAAAAAAACAAAAAAACACTATGCATGCGCAACTCACATTGGCTGCTTTGTCTGACTCACATTGGGTAGCGAAATTGCGCATGCGTGACAAATGGCTTGTGTATTAATACTTCTCTGGTTAGACACTGTCTCCCCTTGAGATAGTGGTAAGCAGTGAGTGTGCTCCTTTTGGGGAAAACAGGAGGCATTCTGATAGTGTTGCTATAGCAGCCAAGTTCAGATATGTGTTTGACTGTTTTCCCTGAATGGGGTAAAGGTAACTGGAGTCAGAGGTTTGATAAAGTGTTGGATGTAGGACAAAGGTCCTGAGTGAGGTCTAAGCAATGTTTTGTCTATAGACCAGTAGACTAAATTCTGTATATTGTAGATGTGTTGGATCTGCCCATATTTGGGCATGGCTCAACCTGTGGCATTATCTGTGTGTTTAAAGTCTATCCCCGGAGGAGAGAAACTTCAGAATTGAAGGGAGCATCAGAACGTGTACTGATCATTCATTCATTTTTCCTTGTACATTAAATAAACATTTTCAATACAAGACATCCTGGACTCCTGTCTACTCTCTCCATTGACGTATGGGCTGCATAATTAAAATCTCCAGCAGTTAGGACACTGTTAGGACAGTTAACACACTTAATTGTTCAGTGATGTCTATGGACATTAGGCTGTTATAATTTAGTTTTTGTTTTATTGTGAACTTGAATATCATTTAATATGAAGAGTGCACACTGCAGTTACTAAAGGGTCACTAGATGATTATTTTGTTTACAGTAAGTTTCCAATTGACTGCTGAAACAAGTTATTGTTACATTATATTGCTAATAAATTATTTAATTTTGACAGTGGGGCCTAAGTGTGGTACATTGCAAACAACTGATGGATATTATATCACTCATGATTAGTCTAAAAATGGCATAGGCATCTGTGCTAAAAGGATCCAAAAAAAGAGGGATTGAGAATCGAATCGAATCAAAACGTGACCTTAAAATCGAAATAAAATCGAATCGAGGATTTGGAGAATCGTGACACCCCTAGCAATTAGAGTAGGTGACTTTAATATTCATGTGGATGGTGATAATGACAGCCATTTATTTCATTATTAGATTCAGTTGGCTTCTCCCAAAATGTGAATGAACCCACTCACTGTTATAACAACACCCTCAACCATGTTCTGACATATGGTACTGTAGTTGTCCCTCATAATGATTTATCATTTATCATTTATTTTATCAGACCATTATTTAATAATAATTTGAATTTCTGTTACTGGACTATACACCATTGGACAGACATGTTCTTACTAGATGTCTGTCTGATGGTGTTGTCACTAAATTTAAGGAAATAATTCCATCTGTACTGAATTCAATACCATGTCTCAACACAACAGAGATTTCTTATTCTGATTTTAGTCCTTCCCATATTGACTGTATTGTTGATAGTGCTGCAGACTCACTGAGAACAACTCTGGATTCCATCGCCCCTTTAAAAAGGAAGGTAATAAAACAACAGAGAACAGCTCTGTGGTATAATTCTCAAACTCTGCAATTAAAGCAAACATCATGAAAATGAGAAAGAATATGGTGTTCCACCAAACTAGAAGAATCTCGCTTAGCCTGACAAAACAGTCTTAAAATATATAAGAAGGCCCTCTGTAACGCTACTCATCACTAATAGAAGAGAATAAAAACAGTCCAAGGTTTCTTTTCAGCACTTTGGCTAAGCTGACAAAGAGTCATAAAACTACTGATCCATGTATTACTATAACTCTCAGTAGTCATGACTTCATGAGTTTCTTTAATGATAAAATTCTAACTATTACGGACAAAATTAATCACCTCCGGCCCTCAGGCACTGATTTATCCTCAAACACATGAAACTTAGAAACCGCTGTTAAACATGATAAATATTTAGACTGTTTCTCTCCAGTCGACCTTACAGAATTAACCTCAATGATTACTTCATCCAAACCATCATCCTGTCTCTTAGACTCGATTCCAACTAGGCTGCCTAAGGAAGTCTTTCCCTCAGTTAGCACTTCCTTATCTATATGATCAATCTGTCTTTAGTAACAGGATATGTACCACAGTCCTTTAAGGTAGCTGTAATTAAACCACTTCTTAAGAAGCCTACTCTTGATTCAGAGGTTTTAGCCAACCATAGGCCTATATCTAACCTCCCCTTTCTCTCCGAGATCCTTGAGAAAGCAGTCGCCAATCAGCTGTGTAACTTTCTATATAGTAATAGTCTATTTGAGGATTTTCAGTCTGGATTTAGAGCCCATCATAGCACAGAGACAGCACTGGTAAAAGTTGCAAATGACCTCTTAATTTAATCAGACAATGGACTTCCCTCTGTCCTCGTCCTTTTAGACCTTAGTGCTGCCTTCGACACCATTGATCATCAAATCCTGTCACAGAGACTTGAACATTTACTTGGCATTAAAGGAACTGCATTAAACTGGTTTAAATCCTATTTATTAGATAGATTTCAGTTTGTACATGTTAATGATAAATCCTTCATGCAAACAAAAGTTAGACACAGTGTTCCTCAGGGTTCAGTGCTTGGACCAATACTATTCACCTTATATATGGTGCCTTTAGGTAATATTATTCGGAAACACTCAATAAATGTTCATTGTTATGCAGACGATACACAATTATATCTATCAATAAAGCCAGATGAAAACAACCAGTTAACCAAACTACAAACATACCTTAAGGACATAAAGGCCTGGATGACCTGCAACTTCCTGCTACTAAACTCAGAAAAAACTGAGGTTATTGTGCTTGGCCCCAAACACCTTAGAAACACATTATCTAATGACATAACTACTCTGGTTGGCATTACTTTTTTCCTCCAGCACCACTGTAAGGAATCTAGGAGTCATATTTGATCAGGATTTGTCCTTCAATTCACACATAAAACTAATTTCAAGGACTGCCTTTTTTCATCTGTGTAATATTACAGAAATCAGACACATCCTGTCTCAAAATAATGCTGAAAAACTTGTCGACGCATTTGTTACTTCTAGACTGGATTATTGTAATTCATTATTATCAGGCTGTCCTAACAAGTCTGTAAAGACTCTCCAGCTGGTCCAGAATGCAGCTGCACGCGTTCTGACAAAAACTAGAAAGAGAGATCATATGACTCTTGTTTTAGCTTCGCTGCATTGGCTTCCTGTAAAATTCTTCTCCTCACTTTCAAAGCTCTTAATGGTCAGGCTCCATCATATCTGAAAGAGCTCATAGTACCTTATGTACCTACCAGGACACTTCGCTCCCAGCATGCAGGCCTACTTGTGGTTCCTAGTATCTCTAAAAGTAGAATGGGAGGCAGAGCCTTCAGTTATCAGGCTCCTCTCCTGTGGAACCATCTTCCACTCATCATTCGTTCCGGGGGGCAGACACCCTCTCTACATTTAAGAGTAGGCTTAAAACTTTCCTTTTTGATAAAGCTTATAGTCAGGGCCGGCCAGGCGTGTCCTGGACCAGCTCCTAGTTTATGCTGCTATAAGCTTAGACTGCCTGTGGACTCCCATGATGCACTGAGCTCATTTCTCTTCTCTCCTCCTCCCTCTCTCTCTCTCTCTCTCCATCCATCTATCTATATCCATTAATATTCATGTACTATTAATGCATTCACTAACCTAAACTTCTTCCCTGGAGTACTTCCCTGTGCTTTCTCGTCTCACAGGTAATCCGGGCCTGTAGACGTCGGGATGACAGATTCCAGTCCCGGGCCTTCTAACTTCAATGTTGAGTTTCACTGTGCTTCTCTCTCCTATCCTTCCTCTCTCTCCTCTCTACCCCAACCGGTTGAGGCAGATGGCTGCCCACTTTGAGCCTGGTTCTGCCTGAGGTGTCTTCCCGTTAAAAGTTTTTTCTTGCCACTGTCGTCAAGTGCTTGCTCATGTGGGAATGTTGGGTCTCTTTAAGTTAAAGAGTATGGTCTAGACTTGCTCTATGTGTAAAGTGCCTTGAGATGACTTTTGTTGTGATTTGGCACTATATAAATAAAGATTGATTGATTGATTTTAACCTCCTATACGAATTAAGTGCACAAGATTACCTCGCTCCTCCTACCTCAAGCTTTCAGTGTAGAGACCTGAGGTCAACCTCCCCTGCTCCTCTCCTCGTCTCCTACCTCTGACTGTGAGATCTTCAAAGCAGAAGCTGTTAGTTCTCAAACTACAACAACAAGCAGGGACGGACTGGCCATCTGGCATACCGAGCATTTTCCCGGTGGGCCGACGTGCTATTTGGGCCAACAGTCCTGACACTTTAAAAAAAAAAATTATATTGGTCTGACCGGCCCATAAAACCAGTAAATCAGCGGCCCGATTAAGACTGGGCTGGCCCAATCACATTGTTAAACACTTTCGCTTTGGATTGCATTCAGCAATTTTTAAAAAATTATTTCTTTAAATCTTTAACTCACTTGCTTTTATTTTGAAAGCGCAATACAGCGTCTTGTCACCAGCCCGCCCCCAGAAGCGGGGGACACAGGCAGCGGCCTACAGCTGGCGACAGGACACAGGTTAAGATGAAAAGACAGCAGCAGCTCAGTTTAAGTGATTTCTTTCTCATGGGGAAGAAAAGAAAGAAAGGAAATATGAGTTGGTAATGACTTTGTCCAGAAGGATAATTATATTTTCTGTCTAACGTTAGACTTGTTGATGTTGTAGAGGCAGATATGTGTGCATCATAGTAAAATGAGAAAACAACAAGTGAGACGAAAGGTCAATAGTTGTACCAGTTTGGGATGTCGCAACTAGCCTGTGTAGGGAGTTTTTGCAATATCCATATCCCTAAAAGGAGTTTAGGAAGTCAACATCAAGAGAAAGTGTTAGGCTTCCAGGAAACCAGATCTTAGCTGGACACACCAGGTCAGCTTGATCTGGCACACACAAAATACCAAAGGACGCCTACGTGCCAAACCAGTAGTATAAATAGCCTGGAGAGGGGCTGAGGCGTGAGCTGTTTTCGATAGTCTTCGTTGATGTTTGCTGTGTTCACCGCATTTTCAATAAAAGTCCCAGTTGGCTGTTAAACGACTTCTGTTCTCAGTCTCTTATTTTAAAGGTTATTAAAGTTAAGTAATCAAGTAATTATCATACAATGTTAAGCTAATGTTGTGATTCAACAACTAGTACACTCTTCTAGGTAAACCTTGTTACTATTAACGTTACTAGCCAACGTTGGCTGGCAAAAATATGGCAGACTTTCCAAAAGCGATTTGACACTAAATACAGTATGGTTGTAAAATAACATGATTTTTCTATGAACTTAACCTATGTAACTTGAAAACGAGTAACGTTACACATCTCCCACACCTAGAAAGGAGTTAGTCTGTCTGTGTGTTTTTCGCTTGTTCTTGATATTCCCATCAGTATTTTTCTATACCTTATTCATGTCTACTGCTTTCATATTAGAGATCAGATGAAGTTCAGCTGGAAGCTAACAGTGGTGAGGGAGGGAGGGAGAGCCAGCACTGCTGAGTTGCAGGTAGGTGCTATATGAAGGGTCTAATGTCTTTTTCGTTTACCTTTACCTTCACACACCAGTTAGTTAGTGGAAATGTGGAAGGATATCACACTCAACAGTAAAAACAAGTTGGCTTATATGTTAACATTTTTGATGCTGTTTTTGCCTTTCACCTTTGCCTGTTCTACTAATTATTAAAAAACACAAAGTTGCACAATTTAAGTTAGTATTACTTCTCATTTTCTTGCACCATGGTTGGTGTGTTTTGTTCATTTTGTTGTATTTTACAACATTGTTAAAATGATTTATTTTTTGTTGATGAAAATTGAATTAATTCTTAGTGTGTTTTTCTTCACATCACATTCCATTAGATTCACTATAGTGACCCTACAATTGATCAATTTTCATACTGTCCTATATGAAGGATTGTACAGCTCTAAGGTCAGAATTTGAATTTGATTTAGTGTTGGCGAGAGACTTGAGACTTGACATGGACTTGCAAAAAATGACTTGTGAACACCTCTGGAGTTGCACAGTTGGTATACACATTCAAAAGACCGAAAAGGTGTGCGTTATCGAATGTAGTGGTCCGGTCTGGTCCAAAATGCCAGGACCGATTTTTTTGTCCCAGTCCGCCCTTGACAACAAGGGTAATGATCCACACAGTGACGTTATAAATAAGCCTGCTGAAAAGATCTCACAGTCAGATGTAGGAGATGAGGAGAGGAGCAGGGGGGATTGACCTCAGGTCTCTACACTGAAAGCCTGAAGTAGGAGGAGCGGGGTAATCTAGTGCACTTAATTTGTATGGGAAGTTAAAATCAGTCACACTAAAAGTAAGTAAGTTCATGTATTTGTTTCAGATGGCACTGACGTTAAATGCAATAAATGGGTTTAGTTTTGATCATTATTGCTATTTAATAGGGTTGTGAACGATAAACCGATGCGACCGGATATTCGGTTCAACAAGTGAGAGATACGGCTGCATCGGTAGCAGCCTCCTCAATCAATACGAATTAGCCATGAATTCCTAGATGAATCAGTTGTAGAGTCATGGATCGGGTATCGCGATACTTGGAAGCGGTTGACAGCGCGTGTGTGTGTGTTTGTGTGACTATAAATGCGTGTGTGAGAGCAAAGTGTCCTTATAGCTCTGTGTTACCGCTTATTAGCGTGATTGCCCCCCCCCGGACAGACAACGATCGCACCCCCGCCCCCGGACCACCAACACCTAGTGTAAGCTAGTGCTAGTTGAGATAATTGGCTTCTTTATTTTATAAAATATCTACAACAAATATTAACCGTAGAATCAAATCGTATCGTTCTTACACTGTATCGAATCGAATCGATTTGTATCGAATCGGTCTGTAATAAAAGGATATCGTTTTTGAATCGAATCGTAACCTGTGTATCTAGATGCATATCGAATCATTTATCACAGAGAAATGTGCAACCCTACTATTTAATAAGGCAAAATAATGTATTTGATTACTCGATTAATCAATGAAATAATTGATAGAATAATTAATTACAAAAATAATAGATAGCTGCAGCCTTACAAACAAGCCAATTGAATATGAAATATTTATGGGTATTTTTCATAATTTTTTTCAATCAATACAAATTACAAAAAATGTTAGTTGCTGCTCCAGTTCTTAATAACAGCTGGCAAACTTATAGAAAGCACTTTTACATTTTTAAGGATCATTAGTGTCATGTTGAGTATTTTCGTCAAGCATGTGGCATGTGCAGCTGCGTGTCCTTCAGCAGCATGTCTGCCTGGAGGGCCTCATTGACAAATTGTTCCCTTGCGTGTCGTACAACAGTACTTGAAATTGTTGCAATTTTTGACTTGAGTAACCAAACATTTTTCTCTGTGGCGTAGGAGTTGTTAACTCACTGATTCTCATGATATATGAGAATATATATATATATTACATATATATATATATATATAAAACTCATGATATATAAGAGAAAAAAGTTGATAGTTGTTATTCATTTGTGTTCTGTATTATTGTCACTACCTCAACTTAACCATAACATTAATTTCAAGACTTAAAAAGGTGGTACAGAAAGTACTATGTCTACTTAGTTTGGTTAGTGTTTCATAAATGCTACATTTTTAAAGACCAGAAGTAAGAATTAAAGAAATTGAAACTATAATAATTTATAACAGTAAAAAATGAACTAAGTTTCCTTAGTGGAAATGACAAGAAAGTTTGAAGTGTGACCCATCAGAAGTACATGAAAGTTAGGTTTTATGGGAAAAAAAAGAAGAGAAAAGCAATAATAAGGCTCAAAACACAATAGATTTACAGTACATATAAAAAACGTTTTTCATCTGAACTAATCTTATAGCTAGACAATAAATGCTAAATGAATCAACTTTTGATGAGAGATTAATCATTTGAATTATTTTATTAGTTCTGTAAATTTTCAGGTTGAATCATCCAGTTTCTTCTCTGTTTTACATCATTGTAAATGTGTGTTTTGGACTGGATTAAACAAGACATTTAAAGGTGTGATCTTGGAGTTGAAAAATTTAAATAATTAGTTTGTTACAGCCCTGCTAATAGCATAATGACTGTTAGGGAATTTTCCATCATTTTGCATGCACTGGGTCAAACTAGGCTTTGCGATCATCACAAGGCCACACCAAATCTTGGTTTAGACACTGTTTCCCTTTGAGATAGTGGTAAGCAGTGAGTCTGCTCCTTTTGGGGAAAACAGGCAGTGTTGCTATAGCAGCCAAGGTCAGATATGTGTTTGCCTGTTTTCCCTGAACAGGTTAAAGATAACTGTAGTCAGAGGTTTAATATTATGTTGGATGGAGGTTAAAGGTCCTGAATGTCGTCTAAGCCATGTTTTGTCTTTAGACCAGTAGACTACATTCTGTATGTTGTAGATGTGCTTGATCCGCCCATATTTGGGCTCAACCTGTGGCATTGTCTGTGTGGTTTAAGACTATCCCAGGAGGACAGAAACTTAAGAATTGAAAGGAGCATCAGAACATAACGTGTTGCTTGTTCTTTACGGAGTACATACCTGCCATATCGTTCCTTTCATCTGGGTTACTTTAAAGATGATCCAAAGAGGTACCAGTAGAACGCAGAACAGTCCAAGGAACCAGCCCAAAGCGTAGGCCCAGGTCGGGTAAACATAGGTTTTGTTGAACTTGAGAGGCTTGTATTTCACCACTGAAAAGATGAAGGTACCCTGGCAGCAACGACAACAGTTTTATTGACGACACTGAAATGACTGATAACGCTTTAATCTAAATATTTAATCGACACTAAGCTTTGCCACCAGTCCAGTGATGTCTACAAAGGTCTCAGTCTACCACAATTTATCAATTTATTTTATCTCTAAAGACTGTTTTGTTTATTTTTAAAAGCTTATAAGGACAACACTTCGGTCTACCACTTTAGACTGAAATATCTCAACAACTACTTGATGTTTTGTCATAAAATTTGACACAGACATTAATGCCCTCCTCAAGATAAAGTGTAATATAATGAAACTCCTAAAACTTTTCATTTAGCGCCACCATCAGGTCAAAATGTGAATTGGTCAAATAGTTTGATAACTGCATATCTGCAAAATTATTAACATTCCTATCATCCTCAGCTATTGTTTGTGTGAAGAACAAATGTGGACATGCTAACATGCTAAACTAAGATGGTGAACATGGGAAACATAAATGTTAAACATCTGCATGTTAGGATAGTCATTGTGAACATGCTTTAAATACGGCCTTGCAGAGCTGCTAACATGGCTGTAGACTCTGGTCTTGTTTTATTCCCCTCTCTCCATCATAATGTGTTATTATTGTTTGGTGTTGTATATTTGTTTACTTTACTACCCATGTTAATCCTCCACTTCATTGTTATTTATCTCACAGACTGTATTGGGGGAAAAGTGAGCTGTAAGGAAGAAGGGGTGATTGGTAATGGTGTCATAGAGAATATTTATTGTGTTAGATGGTAATAGTGTCAAAGAGAATATTTATTCTGTTAGATTTCAACATGTACCATGTCTTATGTTTCCTGAATTATATACTAAACACAGATGGCTATATGATTCTCTTTCTTTCTCTGCATGTTCACCACCTCACAGTAGGCATTTTCTTCTGTAAAAATACACCTATTTTCTTTTTTCACCCTAAATAACAAAGAAAACATTGTGCCAGTCCCCCCTCAAAGGAGACCTCTCTGAAATGGCATGTTTGTCAAAGTGAAATTCTCAGGAAACTCTTTAAATCCCCACTAATTAAATCCCCCACCTGCATCTCCTCATTCCTCAGCTCCTGCTGTAAGTGAGTGATAGGCAGTGATGAAATAGGACAGCAGCAGACTGGCAGTAACCTCTGCACATCAATAGATTTTGTGTGTTTAATATCAAGTTAACGGCCAAAAATAGGTTAGGCAGCCATTTTCATTTGTTCAATGTCACAGAAAAGTCTCACTAACTTTCCATGTTATAAACAAAATAAACAACTCACCAGACAAACACCAGGGGTAACGTAAAGCCAGCAGAACTTCATTAGTGGCCGCGGACGGTAACCTATCATGTCTTCAATGTTGTCAAACAGACGATCGGCACCTGTTCATAAAAGGAGAGTAATTAAGTGGTTTTAACTTCAAATCTGGAGAAATTAAAAAATCATTCTTCATTTAAAAATAGAAACTGATTTTGCAAATAAAATGAGCATACAAAAAGAGAACTGTGTGCATTATGATCAGTGTTGTGCAAGCTACTGAAAAGTAGTAATTTGTTACAGTTACTTGTCACTTCTCTCAAAAGTAATTGAATTAGTTAATGTCATGATGCTCTTAACTATCAATAGATTTCCTGAAGAAAAGCTTTCCGTTTGTCAAGCTGTCGTTATCACATTTAACTGTGAATGACACAACTGTTTCAGAGCTATGAGGAGTGATGTGACTGGTTGAGAGAGTATTTATTAATCAGCACACCTGCTGATCTATATTCACCTTCCCCCAGTGCTTTTACACGTTGAATTGCTGCACATGCATGAACCAAAATAGTAGGTGTGCACGGAGACGTTCACATAGTCTTCATCCACTTAAGACCTTCCACACTGCATTTAGTCTTATTCAAATGTTAACTGAGGGTGCAATGAATGCTTTTGCACCTTTGTAGAACCGAGCCTGGGAGGAACATTGACGAACATTTACTCTAAAATAAAGCAAGATAGATAGATGATCTATCAGTAAAGAAGCCATAGTCTGATTTCACCTATAGATTTCACATATCTCTGTTACTGACATGTAACCCAGTCTATATAGATAATACTTTAGCAAGTGGACAGGTCAGGCTATAATAGCACTACCATTTCAACACATCACCAGTGCGCTAGAATTGCAATCTGGTTGCCATGGTAATGGATTACGTCCAGCTTTTAACCATAGCCCCATTCTCTGTTTGAGAAAGAACCGTTTAACAGTAAATAACACTGACTGGGGTGGGGCTGTAAACCCCTCTGAAGCAGTATGTAAATGCCTGTTGACATGAGGGCAGCGTGAAGGACGCACATTTATATAGTGATTGTATAGAATTCTCTTGGATCCTTTGTATTTATTCACATTCACAGAAAAAAGACCAAACACCCCTCCTTAGGAGGATCTACAGCAATGGCTGTCAAGCTTAGATCCTCTTAAACATGAGTGATGGGTAGAACAAAGATGAATGTAAAAGAGAACTTATGAATTAGAGTGAGGAATAAATAAAGTGTATCGGTTAAAAGTGCATGCCAAGTCGGCACAGATGCACAAAAGCTGTATAAATTATGTAAGGAGCCCAAGCATTCACTTTTAGGTTTAAATCTCTGTGAACATCAACAGTAAAATGTAGGTGACTATGTCATTTAAAGGGATGGGTTCTCTGCTTTTCAATCCAGAAATGTGGTTTGTTCAATCATTTAGAGAATAATCGAAACCAGCGGCCTCGGTTTAGAGAAACTGGACACCCTTTTCAAGCTTCTCATGGGTTAAAAGAACTTAAAACACCAGGTTAAATTTATTTTCTGACAAGAGGAAGGCTCTCACTAATTCAATAGATTAAACAGAAGTCCAACATGTACAAAATAAAACATGTCTGAATTAGGTATTTCTGCCTAATGACTGATAGGATGACTCACCATATATCCATCCAATTGCTATTGACTGACACACCGAAAGAAGGAGAAGATTGTTGCCGCTACAAACATAATGATCAAACAGTTGAAGGAAATACAAGCCCCCCTGCAGAAAGATACAGTCAGTGTTTAGTCCACAACAAACATCACTCTTGTACATATTTAATTTATCTTAATTAGAATTAGATTAAGACTAAAACAATACAATGTGCTACAGTAACGACTATGTGCAAGTTTTTTTATTTAAATTGTGGATTGTTGGTCACTACCTCTTTCAGAAGGTATAGAGGCTAAATTTGAGTCATCAAAAGTGATAGGAAAATCAAAGTAGAGTTTTCACCTCTGTGACAAGAAGGAGACCAAGAAAGAAACAGACGGAGCAGAGACAAAGCAGCAGCAATTCTCGACGATAAGCTCTCCGAAAAACAGTGGGGAACATGTCCGTCACGGAGGTCATCAGGCACTCCAAACTCACAAACTGACAAAGACATGGACCAATGATCGAACTCAAACATTTCAACAAAAACCTAAGCATTCATATTTTTGATCATTAATGTCTGATTACTGCAGTACATTTTCATCTCACCTGTGTATCGGCACCCAGCAAGATGACCATGATGAAGAAGCATATAGCCCACAACTGAGGAAAAGGCATCATGGCCACTGCTCTCGGATAGGCAATAAATGCCAAACCAGGACCTGTATGTAGATAAATAATCAGTTATTTTAATGTTATTTTGTCTCTGTCATTGAACAGACAACCTTTTTATAATAATAAAATGTAGATTATTTGTAGAAAAACTATACTGAACTATACTTATATTTCTTAGTATTTATTGGCCAACAAATAGGGCAATACATATCTTTGATTATGTTGATTACAATTTGGTGCTTGCTTGGAGCAGAAACATTTGTCTGAACTACAAACAAACTACGTAATGTAACAGAGCAAAAGAAAGAGAAATCTACCGATACACCAAGGCAGAATTTTAAGTATTAGATTAGATTATTCCTCGTATAAGTAGAATTAATGATTTCCATAGAAACAAAATTTGGCAATTAATTGATCAGCAGCATTTTAGTGGAGAAAAGGATTTCTTAGTGGAAGGAGAGGACATTTGTCTTGAAAATTAGCATACAAATTCTAAGTATTTACCATTCCTAGTACATTGTATTAATCTTTTTTTAAAATTTTGAGCAATACATTAAAGATGAATTGATGAATATGAGCATTTTTAGTGGAATCAGGGTGAACTCATTCAAACTACAGATTTGACTGTTCAGTACCCTTATGAGTCATAGAAATGATAGCCATAGGGCCAGTCACAAACAACAGCCAAACTCTCCACTTTTATCTACAAGCTTTACAATTATTTAAAAGGAACTCTCTACATAAACAGAGATATATTTAATTTAAAGTGATTACTGAGCATATATACTGCAACACAAGTGGTGTTGTGGTGTTTTTACCAGAAGCAGCCACTTCAGATATTGGCAGTCCTTGTTCGTAGGACATAAAGCCCAAAACTGAAAAGATAGCAAACCCTGCCACAAAGCTCGACCCACCGTTCACCAAACACAGAACAAATGTGTCCCTGAGGGAAAAGAAAGACAAACATCAAGCATTAGAAAGTATTTAACATAAATGAACGAGGCTGTTGTAAATTTGGTTTTCCTCAATGAGAAGAAAGCAATAGCATGTTGAGCATGTTTTGTATCATGAGCATATTAGCGATAGTGCTGAAAGTGCACTATCGGATCAAATTTGGCTGCTCAAGACACAAAATATTGAGTCTTGAGAATGAAAATTATTGATACACTGAGGGCGGTAAGACATTTATACGTATACTGATGATAACTGATGTAAATGTTAATATCTGGTTAATTGTTCCTGTACAATTGTTAGTAAGCAAGACTGTGTTTAAACCTCTTTTAAAATGTTTTCACAAATTTGATTTGTTCACAGCATTTAGGATGTTGATGCAGGTCTGAGGGTATTTTACACACTGATTATGTGGATACACGTCCATGCACAGAACTGATAACTGAGACTTAACTGTAAATGAAGAAGAGTTTTCAGTTTGCAAAATGTTCTGCACGTTCTGATGATGCATATACATTAAAAGGGACAAAAAGCGAAACAAAAGAGCACTTACTTGTAACAATCATTGTTATACTGATTGTAACTGCCGAGAGCTGTCAAACTCCCCTGACAGATCCCAAAAGAGAAAAGGACTTGTGCACCTGCGTCCATCCAAACCTGACCAAATGTAAAAATGTAAATGTTACTTAATTTTCTGCTAATTAAACTAATGTAAGAATGAAGACCGTATTTGGGCTTGCAGTGGGAGGCAACTGTGCTGACAGCTTGTCTTGGTATTTATGTTGAATTGTTGACTTATCACTTACTTGAGGGTCCACCAACCTTGTCGGGTCAGGATAAAGGTAGAAAGCTACGCCATCCATAGCTCCTGGTAAAGTGAGTCCACGAGCCAACAGAACCACCAACATCAGGTAGGGGAAAGTGGCTGTAAAGTAAACTACCTGCCAACACGAGACAAAGGTATTTTTTTTTCTTTTAAAAACATTTATTAATGGAATCTGAGAAGAAGCTGCAACAGAACGGCTACAGTACAAACAATGATTAAATACAGGGTAACATTGAACTGTAAATCAATATCTGCACTGTATGCTGGGACTTCTCAAAGACTGATACAAAGTCCAGATCTGGACCAAACTGAAAATCATTCTGGATCAGGTGTCACTTACTACGTCGATCTTATGTCATGATATATTTTTGAATGTTTGAGTGATGCTGGTGTGATTGAGCATTCTTATTGGTGCACACATGTATAAAAATGTCAGGCGTTGCACACTGCGAGACTACACAAAGCTGCTGAATGTAGAGCTGCAAAGATTAGTCAATAAACAGAAAATTAAACAGATACTGATAATGGATTTCGTAATTTTAATGCAAAGATTTGCAAACCGACATTCCAGCTTCTCAAATGTCAAAATGTGATGCTTTTCCTTGTCTTACATGATAGCACCCTGAATATCTTTGGGTTTTGGACTATTGGTAGGACATTTGAAAATGTAATTGTGCACTGTAAGAAACTGTAACAGGCATTTTATAGACAAATAAATAGGCAATGACCAGCAGAATAGTTGATAATAACGATAAACGATTAGTTGCAGTCCTTTATATGATCGTGACCAGGAGCAGCATCAGTTTCTGTTTCCGTTTACTGCAAATAAGTCAGAAGAAGGGTAATGTGAAAAAAAAAATTTAATTGAAGAGCACAGAAGATTTAAAAAGAAATGGTGAGAGAAAAACACTTTCATCAGGGCACAAAATTAGCACCAGTCAAATGCTGGTAAAATATGCAAGTGTTTGGTAGATTTGCTTCGCACTTTTATGCTTCTTCTGGTTGTAGCTGGTAAAATTTGAACAGTCACTAGCCATGGGCCACTGGACAAAAAAGTTAATTTTGCAACCTGGCTTTCATGTTCCCATGTTACCAGCCCATTCATAAATGTTTCTTTTTAAAATGTTTGTTTTTCTTCGTCAACTTTTCTTTGGCAGCTGAATACGATCCCAAAATGAAATGCTATAACGAAAGGAAGAGACACACACCCACATATACAAAATCCTATGTCCTCAAATGAGAGTTTTTTACCTTTCCAGTGGACCTCACTCCTTTCCAAACACAGAAGTAGCACAGGATCCAAGCCAGTAAGAGACACAAGGCCAACTCCCACCTCAAGCTACCAATCTCATCAATCCCGTTAGATATACCAAGTACTCGTCTCCTGAAAAGAGAAACATCATACTGCAAAAACCGGGGCAGCCACATAGTTTGGAGACAAAAACACTGGAAACTTTGTTCAAGACTAATATAAACCAATAAAGAAGGTTAATATGATGGCGGGAAAAAACTGATCAATGTGACTGATCACATGATGGTATTATATTGCACCACATTCATATTAAAAATGATTTTAAAAAATCTTGTTTTGCCTTACAGAAGCAAAGTTTCACTTTCAGGTGAATGTAAGTAATTGAGATATTTCTGACAATACTTTAATACAGAAATCAAACTAATCCACATTAAACTTTCTACAGATTACTGATGCTGTGCACTCATGTTAGCTCATAAGCTAGCAGATAAATGTGATAAAGTGTTTCATTCTGTTGTATCTGGCTCATGTGAATTCGTTTTACTTTGTGTCATTTGTAGCTCAGGATATGAAAAGCAGAATGTAACACAGTGAAGTTGACAGGGAAGAAGGACTGATGAGAAATAATTTGTCAAAATGTAGCTTGCCAGTTAGTGTACAACAGTGTAAAGTATCAAACAGACTCCTTTCCTTAAATGATATCATGTATCCAAAGTCAACTTAATTAATAGCCATTCATAACCAAAACGGTTATGGGAAAGAAAATCCTACCAGAGAGATAAGTCAAAGTTGTCCCAACACAAAAAAATGTATCAACTTTGCAGAAAGATATGTTTTAAGTGAAATTGGGGGTGCCTGAAACTGCCTGATAAGATTATGAAAGTACTATGACTGAGCAATGCTGATCATGACTTGGCAAAAAGCAATGTGGGGACTTTCACGCCCTGATCAAGTATTATCTGCCAAATTGAACTGCCAAATACTTTGGAGTATTAAAACTCTGGTGAACCACAGACGTTATAGATGTGAAATATCTATCCAATATATTGGAGATATAAGATTCAATCTTTGGGATTTTGTCTGGAAGAAGAGGTAAATATTATTTTTTAAGGAAACTAAAAATGGCAGCCAAAATAATGGGTTTAAGTGCTGGGTGCGTCTTGACTCATAAGTTAATGTGGGGCCCTTTATCATGGAGGCGCAGAGGTACAAACTGTACCAAGGTTCATTCAGGGGTATTTAGGTGGAAACTGGGTCTGTGCTGAGAATAGCGTCAAGACCACGCCTGTTCCTGGCACAAAGTCAATCTATCCGCAACAGCAAACTAAATACTTGCCTTAAATATGTAGCAATAACGGAATAATGCTTAAAATCTAAATAAACTATTTCAATTAAACTCTACCTCCAGTAGATGTGTTTAAATAAAATACAATAATGTGGTTAAAGTAGAAATGTTGATCATCCAGTCTGTGTTGATCTGTGTTGACAGATATGGGTTATGTACTGCCATGCAATGCATTTACCTTCATGGATAAAGGTAAATGCATTTAAATGAAAACAACACCAAGCCTTCATACACACATCCATCTTGTCAGTCATAACTTTTTTTTTTCTTTTTATGTGCAAGATGTCTGAATACCAGGGGCTCATTACTCCTCCTGTGCATAGTTGTCTCCTTTCCAACTTTCTTTTGTACTAAATTAGTAAATGATGCGACTAATTAACAGATACAGTGGAATTAAAACTAAAAAACTGTTGGATTAAACATAATTTAAACAGCTTCAACAATATTTTTTGATATCAATTTCTCCCCTCAATATAGTAATCAACTGTATACAATTTCCAGTTGTCTTGCTTTTCATGTATTAATCATCATACCCTCCCATCTATATTCAACCTCGCCCAGCCCTTTTGCTCTTTGCACTGTGAGCCTACAGTAAATGATCTGAAATGACCCGAGACACCAAAAACAGTCTCTATGCTTGTCACTGTGCTTGAGTCACTAAAATAGGGCCCTCAAAAAAGGAAAGGTTTGTTATTGATACACAAAAGGTTTAAGAGTTACAGGCTCAAAAAGTGATTTGACTTTAGGACTTATGGTGGCACCAAAGGAACTTCTTTAAATGTGCAGATATCAGGTATGCTACAGTGGGGATTACAGAGCAGGTATGATTTGGAAAAAAGCACAGAGATACAGCTCACCACAGAACCAAAAATATGTTCCTAAAAACCTTTAGGACTGGCCTCTTTACATACTGAAGTTTATAGAAATAAAATGATTATAAGTTTTACAGGTTGCCATAGACAAAAAAATAAATAAAACAACATAATGCACTTTCTATCCTCCAAACATGTGATGTGTGAGTTTCACTTACTCCCAGAACTCTGTTGCAGGCGTTGTTGCATTTGCACCTGCTGTCCAATTAGCTGACACATTTGTTTTATCAAATTCAATGCAATACTCTAAGAGAAAAAAACAAAACAAACAATGAGATATTTAAATTGACCAAAGTAAAGAAAGAACAGTATCACAGTAATCGTCAATAAAAACCTAGCATGTTTATACTAGTTTGAGATTTGAAGGACCCTTCCTTTCTTAATGTTCCTAAATTCACCAGAAGTCTGATTAAAATCATTAGTGAAGGCAGAACACAGTGAAAACACTGTTGAACCTCATGACCTCTAGACACCACACCTACTGCTGGAATGAACAGTGTCTGTTTTAAGATGCTGTTGTGCCAGTTTCAGTTCAACTGTCAACTGTCTGCTCATTACAGAACTGCTGTGCAACCAATCACTTGATCTATTAGTCAATTAAGAGATCAAGCACTTTTCTCGGAATTCTGGTATTTCTGTGGTGATGCCTCTGTTACTGCAATTATAAAGAAGTGACAAAAACTCCCAGGCATCTGTTCTTCATGTAGTTAATCTTTGCATCTGTCTGCATGCATACCTGTGTTCCATGCGTTCCTGCAGCTGGCCCATGGGATCTCAGCACTAAAGGATGAGAAGAGGTAGAAGAAGGCCCAGGCCTGGATGACGATGTATGACACAGCAGCGTATGCAATCACTACCTGGGTGGCGTAACCAATACCTGAGGAGACAGACAAGGTGTGGTTAATATAAATTATTGATGGACAAAGTTCTACTGCTGCACACATGAAGTCTGTATTCTGTAAGAGGGTACATTTGTTGTAGTTTCAGCTGTGTTGGGTGTTTGGTCATTTAACCAAAAATATCAGTAGAACACACCGTTAAACTAGCTTGGTGACAGATGAGTGTCAGCTAGAGAGCCATTCTTAGGCTAGTAGATTGGCTCCAGACTGGCATACTCGCTCAGTGTGACAAACGGTAACTAATCGACCTGTCATAGCTAAGGTTAACTGACTGATGACAGGTAAAATTTCTTGTGACAGTCTTTGTCTGATCTTGTTCCAGAGAAAGAAAGGGAGGGTGCATCACAGAGGTATAAAGATACGGTCTACACACATTTTGTTTTCTGTGCTTGTTATATCACATTTATCTGTGTGGTATAGATCATATCCATCATACATCCTCCTGGTGTTGTAAATAAGCTAGCAAACCTATCACTTGAATCCTGAAAACAATCCCCAACAAATACACTTTTTATTTTTATTTTTTTTACTTCTGCTTGAGTAATTTTTTTTTTAAACTACAGTGTCCAGACATTACTTAGCTTTATAAAAAATGAAACTATGCATTTATTAACAGGTTTTAAACATGAACACCTTCAGCAGGAATAAATGAGTTTGAGGCTTAAGAGACAGGCTGACACAGTTGGTTTCGATCTTTTCATTTGACAGTGACATTGACAAAAAAAGCAAAACTGATAGGATTGATGCTAGCTCCGTCATTTAATAAATGCACTGACTGTGTGAACATATTTATTTGTTGTGTAAGAGCTTCAACACTTACAGAACACACTAATGAGTGAAAGGGATTTTGTTGGCGAAAGGCACTTGAACTCAATGACCTCAGCCCTCTGAGATTAGATAGGCTACATCTGTAACGTCTTTCAAATCTCTACATAACATGTTGTGGGTTTTTTTTAGTAAAAAGCATTTGTGCTTCTTCTGGCTGTATCTTTCCATGCTTGCAATTTTTCATTTTATTTTTAATCTTTATATGTTTTATATTTTTAAATGAAATGTTATTTCATTGTTTGTTTTTACTTGCCTTCCCCTTTATAATTTGGTTATTTTCTTTCCTCTGTAACACATGTCATAACCACTGGACAAATAGTCATTTTGACTTGTCATAGCAGGATAAGCAGGATAAGTTATTTTCTCTGCTCTTTTCAGTGTGCACAAAAACAAGACCCTGAAACTGAACCAGCTAAAAGGAATTCAGCGATCCTTCATTTTATTGTTTACACATTGACGATGTGATTTTCCCACTGTGACTGGCAAAAAACATTTTCTGTGAAAAGCACCAGTGTTCAGTACCAGTTCATTTAGGTTTCTCAGACAATTATAATTGATAATAATCATCTGTTAAGACACACAGGTATTGATCATGAGAGCTGATTCGGTTAGACAGTAGTGCTTTGTCTAACTGAGACAAAGCACTACTGTGCTTTTTTCCCCAGGTTTTTTGTTCTCAAGTTACCAACAATTTTATCCTCGACTGGCAAACATCTTGGTTCTTCAGCTGTGCTCTAGACAGTGTTTTGAGTTGAAGTTTTTGTTTTGTTTTGTTTGTTTAAATATACATTTACTTTGCCAACTAGATATTATGCCTCATTCATTTAATAAGTAAACTGTTATACTTTGCATTACAAAATACACGTTAATGTATACTTTTGTAGTTATTAATGTATCTGGAAATGACAATGAAACAACTCTGTAAAATAATCATAAATGTTATTCAGAAATTGTGGGAATGAAGAGGTACAGTAACTTGGATGAACACTGGAACACTTAAATGTTACACAATTCAGTTCCTCTTTCAACACTAACCTTCAAACAAGGGGCAGAAATGCCTCCAGCAAGTAATACATCCTTGAGATGTGAACTGTCCCATTGCTGTCTCCAGAAGGAACATTGGGATACCACATGAGAGCAGAAACAGGACATACGGAACCAGAAATGCACCTGGGAGCAATGAAGAAGGCTGTTTTTATTAAGTGCATCATTTTACAGAGTTAGAGTTGTTCATTACTTTTTCTTTGTTTTGTGTTGATACACCTGAAAACAGTATTAGTAAGGCCACATGGATCTTTGATTTTACTTAATCTTTTTTTTCCTAAACAAATGTATGTTAATTACTAACTTCCAGATTTGGCAAAAAAAAAAAGACATTAAGTCACACAAAGAAAAAAGAAGTTCAGTTTCTTTAATAATGAGCAGCAACTGTGTGCCATGTCTGAACAACCTCCTTATCATTTAAAACTATTTATATGCCAAGGTTATTTTTCCATGTGTTGACATTGCTTTTTGATTAACTGCAGTTGCTTGACTTGAAATGTAAAAGCATACATACAATTTATTGTCATCTGGAAAGCCCACTCACCTCCCCCATTTTTGTAGCACAAATATGGGAACCTCCAGAGGTTTCCAAGTCCCACCAGGGTTCCTGCAACAGCCAGCAGAAACTCCAACTTGTTCGCCCACTGGCCACGGTCCAACAGCTGAGTCTTCTTCACCAGACCGTTATCCCGATCAGGCACATCAAGGCTGTTTCCTTTGAGGAATTCCCTTGACATGGTCAAAAAGCAGATTAATGATGAATAGTACAACCTGAAAATTCCTTCCACCTCCTCTACATTTATAGGACAAGCACTGTCAAATATTTGTATATCTGGACTATGCACAGAGACAAAACTACTCAGCTGACTATTGTTTGGCAGTGCTCATAAGCTTTAATTATTTATTTGTTTGTTGAACTTAAGCTCGCCGGATTATGAGGAATGGAAAATTTCCACCCAGTGAGTGTTAAACAGAAAGCTGCACTTACTGCAGCACATTTCACAAGTTAAGCAATGCAGTTAGTGTCAAACAAAAACACAGTGAGTACTTACCCCTCCATCACAAAGCCCCCTCCCCCAAGAGTTGCTTACAGCAACAACAAACTGATCAGTATTCTTCTCAGCTGGGTACACCGCAGGATCTCCACACAAACAACTTGTCATGAGCAGAGCCAGAGTGAGAAACAAAGTAACTATGGTTTCCTTTTGGCTCCTCTATGACCTAATTATTGTCGGATTGGTCAGCACACCATGCAGTCTCACTTGAAAAAGTTTTTTGGCTCTGACAAAGGTTCAAGGTATACCACTTCCGTGCTGTATTTTTCCACTGAGACAGGAGCAGCTTGAGTCATTAAGATTAGCACAGTTGCTAGCAACTAAACCAAATCAGCTGAGTCCTTTCTGCTGTGTCACTGGCTGTACAGACTTCAGTCACCTGCCAGTTGGGAATTGGTAGCTTTGGCTCATAAATCAAGCGAAACAATATCAACAGGAGTTTCTGTGTGCAAACAGACATCTCATGTGAATAATCCTCACAACTGTACTGAACTAGTCTGAAAAGTGTTTTTTTTTGTTTACTGTATCACATCTTATTACTGTTAAACAGTTCATCTGCAGCTCTGGTCACTTTACATTTATATGTTTTCTCTGTGTATTTGTCTTATTTAATATACTTTATTTTTTATTATTGTACCTTTTTCTTTTTACTTATATACTACCATGTCTTATTGCTCATAAGCAACATATTTTAACTTGTTGTATTGTACTCACTTACCCTCTTCTAGTTTTTAAAGCCATCAACTTCGCTGGTGACTTTAATTTACAACTGTGGCATCAAGAAAGTTTATCTTATCTTAGTGTTACACAGTAAATAACACTTATTAGATATGAGATGTGGGATGTGCTGTTGTATATTTGTATACTTTTTAAGGGGATAATCAAAATGAAACAATAATTTGAAGCATTTAAAGAACTTGCAACGTTACCAATTTCATTTATGTTTAAACTATGAAAAAAAAGTACAAACAAAACTGTCTGTTAAAAAATAATTAAAATGTGTTATCGTTTCTTTATATTATAAAAAAATATCAATGCAATTACAAAAAGTTAAAAAAAAAAAAATCATATTCTATCCCATAATTGATTTGCTTCCACTTCCGCCAAATGAAATACAGTGTAGACTATAAGCTAATGTTACTCACCCAGGAACACATTTTATATTAAGTGGGCAGGTAAGGCTGAAGTCCAATTCTTATCATGCCTAATTAGTAAAGCTCTATCTAAGTGATATGAGCAGCACAAATAGAATTTCTCCAAACATGGATAAATAAGGTTCATTATATAGCAGTCGGAAGCAACAATTTTCCAAATTAAAACATTCAATAAGAGGATAAACTCCTTTAGATGGACCGTATTGTTTTCAAGGGGGTCCTCAGGCACAAAACATGAAAGGTAAATAAAAAACAAAAAATAAACACATAATAATAATGATAATAGATTTTTTTTTTTTTTTTTTTTTTTTTAAATCTAATGACCCAAAACAACATAATAACATCAACAATGACATACATATAAGGGCTCTCCTACATGCTAAACCACACCCACTGCATCTGTTACAAGTGTCATCTGTACAATGAATAGACCAATTGACATTAAGTTAAATACTGAGTTTAGATTCTACACACAATAATAAAAAAGGTTGTTGAGTTTGTCGAGTGAATATCGTGAACTGAATGAAACTAAAAGCTGTTTAAAGTATAAATGATAGGTAAAGTAAATGCATTTGAAAACAAAGAGCCAAAGAAAATATATGTCTTGGAGGGAAGTGGATCAGATGTGTATATAACCGTGTCATCTGCATATAACTGAACAGAACAATTAGAGCACATTTTTTGAAAATTATTAATAAAAATAGAGAAAAGTGAAGGTCCTAAAATAGACCCTGAGGTACAGCCTTTTCAACAGTTAAATACTCTGATTAATTGTGATGAAAAGAAACACACTGATGGTTGTGGAGTTAATTAAACCAAAATAGTGCCTAATGTTGAGAGAAACATAAAGTTCAAATAAAATCAAAAGCCTTGTTTACGTCAATAAAAATTGTACCTGTACATTAATGGTTGTCTAGGCATGAGAATAAGGCATTAAGGCATTAATTAGGCTAACCCTAACCCATAAGGCAGTAGCAGAAACTTAGAAACCAGAATGAAACAGGGATAAAATATTGAGATCATTAATATACTGGGATAATTGATTAAAAAATGTAATTCTCAAATATTTTAGCTGTAGAATAAGTAATAGAAATCGGATCTGATGGATCTCAACCTTAATGAAGTAAAATTACTTTAGCACGTTTCCAAATAGATGGACATTTTCACGTAGATAGGGACAGATACAATAGGTTGGCAAGTGGGAAAGAAAGAACCTGAGAAGCTAATATTACAAACTTAGCCTCTAAGCCGTCAGGTCCAGGAGTACAGCCAACATTTAGACAGAAACTACTTGCATTATTTCAGTGGGTAAAGAAGTCTTAAAGAAAATAAGCAAAAATGAGCCACTTGTAGTTGATTTGCTAATATGATGATTTAAGTTAGGTGAAACAACAGAGTAAGAACTATAACAACAGGAAGAATGATGATTGACAAATTTGGAGATAATGGCATCATTAACACAGATCTCAGAGCTTTTACTGAGCCTAAGGATACTTTTTACCCTGTTTTGAAACTGTTTAGGGTTATGAAAATCTTGAGAAATACTATAATATATATCTATAATAGCTGGACTTAGTATTCCTAGTTTTTGTTTTACAGAAATGTCTTAAATGTTTGTATGCTGCCCAATCAGCTGGATCTTTACTTGTTTGATATTTTGTCCAGGTTTTATCTCCCAAGTTTAAAAAGACAAATCTGAACTAATCCATGGTAAATGTCTGCCTTTAACTTTAATTTAATTTAATTTTCCAGGGGTCCTCAACATAAGTTAGCATCTGAAACCTATCCAAGTCTAAGGCAGTAACATTTTGAAAAGTAATTAATAAAGTAATTCATATTATTTAATTTTTTTTACATTGCTTCATACTTGCATGGAGTATCTCGGAGGAAGACACGGAATTTTAATCTCCCATACACAGAAAGTAACACAATGGTCATCGAAACAATCAGAAAGCACCCCTGACTTGATAATGCTATCAAGGTGAGAGAGAAAAATAACAAATCTAGCAGAGGTGGTGATGCCTCAGTATCTCTAAGTTCAGACATAAGTTGAATTAAATTTATGTCATAAAATTAGAGAGCGGCACACATACCACTTGCTTAGTCTCTCCTTTGATCCAGGCAATCAATTCTCATGAAGATCCAATTCCAAAAATAAAGTCCTGCATACACTTATTACCTATGCATTGATTTATTAAAAAGTGTCAACCGTTGTGTTATAAGGCCTTGAGAAAGGTCACTTTTTCAAGAGCTTGTGAATGAATCTTTGACACTTTTTAATTCATCAATGCAGAGGTGGGCGTGTGTGCGGGAATTGATTGTTTTCTGTGGAATTATGCTATAGGATAGGAACGATCCAAACAATCTTCATCAAAATCACCTAAAATAAATTTGGATGGACAATTAAGAGAGCTGATTGTAGACAGTATACACGTAGAAGTAATGTTCATTGCCACACCTACCCCTCTGCTGTCCCTATCTGTTTTAAACAAAACATTGTCCTCAATTTGGATTTCATAATCATAAATATACTGTTATATACTGTTAAATACTACTGTTTAACCAAGGTTCAGAAAGAGTGGTAACATTAGGTCTATAATGACAAACCAAGGCTGCAGTAGATTCCTAATGTTCAAATGAATAACACTTAAACCCTTTTTTGTATTAATGCCACAAAAAATAAAGTAGTAGCAATTGCATACATACATTTCTGGTCAGATGAGAGAGGGATGAAAAAAGGAAAGAGCCAGAAGATTAGGATATGCACATTCCCTCTCCCTGAATGATAACCTTTATCTGTGTAATTCATTTCCGTTACTAACAAAAAATTCCTTGTGAAAGCACTTCTGAGAATTTGGCAAGAGATCATGAGCCCAGGTAACCTGTATTAGCAGTTTTACGAGTCCTATGTTGTCTGTTACAGTATATGTGTAACAATCGACTTGAAATGCTGATCTATATTTTTTGACCCCATACATTTGAGTTCTGTCTCCACCAACCATAAAACCTGTCTGTTTTACTTGTTTGCAAACATTAATGATGTCACCAACCTTTAAGATTACTGGAAAATGAGAATAAATCTGTTTTGATTTTTGGAAGTGAAACCCTTTTGTTTACATTTGTCTGAGCCTTTAAGTCATTGTTTCCACCACTATTATGCTCCACCTAGAATCAACAACACCTAGAACAAGGAGACTTTCCCTCTAGTGCCACCATAAGGTTTACATTTCACATTTTGAATGAAATTCATCAAGAACTATTGGATGAATTGCCTACATTCACATCCCCCACAGGATGAGCTGTAATACATTTCATTACCAATTAATCTGTCCATTAGTTTTTCATTTAATCATTTAGTTCTTTGGTCCATAAAATTTCAATCAGTTTCCCAAAGCCCAAGGTGACATCCTAAATGTCTTGTTTGTCCAATATCCAAAGTTGTTCAGTTTAGTCATAGAACAAACCAGAAGGATTTGGAAAATTATTCAAAACAATTAATTATGAAAACAGTTGGCACTTAATCAATTAATCAAGTAATCATTGTAGCTCTAATAACTTTGATTATCCCCTGACTTTTCATCTACCACCAACGGAATAAAATCTTTTTTTGTCTATCATTTTGGTTTATGACCAAATACCTTCAAAACTAATACAATTCCCATGAACATGGTAACCATTAAACCTGCTGAATGTTAGCATTTTCACTCAGCATTTTATATATTTTGTGCAGTTAATACAGCCTCGCAGAACTTATAGTGTGGTTATAAACTTCATCTTGAGATTTATCTATGATGTCTGTATCTCACTTTACTTGATTTTAATTAGACTTACAACAACATAAATTAATCTCCAAGAGGATTGGAAATGGCCTCTCCTCTCTATAGAGACCAACATATTGATACTGATTATACTGATTTGATTGCTCTCAGTTATTTTAATACATATGTACTTATAAGACGGGCATAGTTGCAGGACCTACAGTTGTCTTTATACTCAATGGTTTGAAATTCCTGCCTCCTTTATATTTGTCACCTGCTCAACAGTAACAATAATTTGATGAGGACTGTACTTGAACCTGTAGTGTTTAAATCTATTGATGGGAGCCATCAATTCACGTCAGCTAGCTTTTCTACAGTTCAGAAACCGCCACAGCTTTTTAAATTTGTTTTAAAGCATGTTTCCTTCCTCTACCACAACCTCCTGCCATCTGTTTGCACCCATGTGAAACTCTAATCTGCTGTTTGTTACACAGTGAAGCAGCTCAACTGTTTGTAGTAAAAACTTCATCGAGAAACTGGAAATCACTCAAATGACAAACTGTCACACGAGTTTCCTGACGCAACATACAGGCATTGTGTGTCTGCCTGTGTTCTGTCACAACAAAATGAATTATTAGGCACTGTAGTTCACTTAAAAGCTTTCAGATTTAACATTACTGACGCCAAGTAGAGTAGAAACAATAAAAGCTCTGCTTTATTTGTGAGGCTCCTCTTTTGATACAATAATTCAGTAACCATAAAACAAGACAGACATACGAACACAGGACAGGACAGCTACTATTTAAGGCATATATTTACAGTTTGCTTTAACTCTAGAGCTAACAAGGACCATGCTCTCTGTACATCAAATTATTAAAATATTTTACACACAGGCAGACACTAAGCACATGCTCAAAAGAAGTTGATATTCAGCTGCAAAAGCAATTGTTGAATAAAATCTTGATTTAATTTCTGGTTTAAGCAAAAATGGGAAACATGATTATGTCCACTTGGATAATCAGTAATTTATCTTGGGCAATGTTGAACTACAGACAGCTGTATATATTCTCAACAAAATCTACTTTGAGGGGTGTTGTTCACACAGTTAATGTAACCTCAGGTACATATATCCCTCACACAGTAGAGTTTTTCTCAGCTGCCAGTCTGAAGGATGAACGATTATCTGCACAATATCTCTGAGTATTGTATTACACACTTTTAAACAGGCCTGTTTCACGTCTATCTTCAGTGTTCCCTCAGAAAATAATATAAAAGGCCAAAACAAACAAAGTCTTTCACCTCCAAGAGTGATCAGGTTTGATCATCAACAGCCAAAAATGTTCTGTGTTCACAAAAGCTGAAAAAAAAGATATACATATATATATATATATATATATATATATATATATATATATATATATATATATATATATATATATATATATATATATTATAGATCTCGTACTGTTCTGATTGTTGAGCAGCCTGTTCTGGTACATTTTATAAAAATATTCTAGGAATACCTTAAAAAATATCTTGCAAATGCTGTAATGTTAAACATTATGAACTGAGGAGGCACATGACCCTGGAAGGAAAGTGCTTTTTTCTCTCAAATATATTTATCTGTTCTTTAGTCATTAAAAGGTATGAAAAACAAAATCGACACTGTTTAACGCGCATTAAGATATTTTCATAGCTTCATTTTAATATTGGAATTACATTTACTTTTACATTTTGGACAAATCCACACTATAATTGATAAAATTCACCAAATGTCAGGCTAACTTTGTTTTTGGGACAGGGTGGGATGAAGAGGAGTGCAGATAACATACAACTCATCTCTGTGTGGAATGATTTAAGAATGGAAATGACCCAAATGTTTGTTTTGACAGTCCAACAAATGAAGCAAATCAGCTTTTTATATTCACTTCTAATGGCAGCATAAGACCATCACTGCATACTCATGTATAAGCCATGGATGGACACAGAAACATACAACAAATATTTGAAGAAACTTTTTTTTCAGATTTCAAAACTGAGACAAAACAAGATTTCCCTTTCAGCAAAAATATTAAGCATGGTTGAACCTTGAAGCTGCGAATTCCTATCTCAAGTAGAGTCTACAACAGCAATGAGTCACTGGAGTCTCACTCAGTGAGTCAGAGAGTACCTGCAGTTCCTTGTAGGTCCCGGATTTTGTCATGCTCGAGCATATTTGGCACTCATTTCAGAAATTGATATAATAGTTACAAAGTTAGGCCAATGCAACCTTTTATGTAAATACACAAATCTGTCACAAAAATGTACAGCTCAGACCCGTACGTGTACATCACCCTCTGGTGGCAGACAAAAACAATCCAGATAAAAAATACACAATAATAATAAGAGATATTACAGTTTTCTGATACTTTCAGTATTTTGACAGAAATCTATCTTGTAGCATGGACAGGAACTTGAGGTTTTACAATATGTCATTGAGATTATCTTCAGTGGGTGATATTTTGAGGATGATACAGAGTCACTGAAGTGATGATGATGATGATGATGAATACCACTGATGTAAATCTATGGTGCAAACCATGTTGCTGGCCTTCTTTCCGTTCTTATTGTATTTCTTGCAGACTGACTTACATGTACTGTGTATTAATCTTACACACTTTGAGACGTGGTAAATTGGAAAAGTACACAAACACTGAAAGAAATCACAAAGGAATTTTATTTCCACATTCTTCAGAACTATGAGAGCAAAAATGCAGCTGATGAGAAATCAGATAGTCTTGGAGTGCACCATAGTCACATGACATTATAATGACAAACACACATAATTAACATTATATGCTACAGAACATACAAGTCATGATTTAATACCTTCTCAGTCACATTGAGTTAGGCTATTTCACTGCATGTCCTTAACTACTGAACAGATTATTACAATTATCTTCTGTCTCATATCATCTCAACTAATTCTCATTTATTCTATGTTGAGTTGTACAACTTAAGGAATAAGTCGACATTTTGTAAAATAAACTTTTTCCATTTCTTGCTGAGAGTTTGATGAGAAAATTGATAACACTCATATGTGTAAGAGTGGTATCAATCTTCTCCTGTAATTCCAGGCAAGAAAACACACTTTTTACTCAAAATGTCAAACTATTCCTTGTACAGACGTCATCTTTAAATACAGTATGGTGACGGTGTAAAACAATCAGGAGTTGGCACAATACAGCTTCAAGTATGGAGAACGACTTGAAGTATGAAAACTACTTTGACTAAAGCCCCTTTCAACTTCATCAGTCTTAAACTTTCAACCAGGCGGTGATTTTTCTTTCTTTCTTTTAAAACAACAGGCCGCCCTCATAAACAGCAGTGAAAACATTTGTCCAGCTTGAATATGAAAGGCACAGTGAGAAATTTATTTGAATGGACTTCAATGTATGCTTTCATGTTTTGTACAGTAAACACTGAGCAAGCCCTTTTATTTAACAACCAATTCAATAAATTTGGTTTGGGGGAACTTAATGATGGGAGTTGTTATCTTGACGTGTGTCTCCTTGCCCTGCAGATCACACCAGCAGAACCAATCTTACCCATGAGTGGCGTTTAACGATTTCACAGACACCTGTGTGAGTAACGCCTGCGGCATAAACACTGAAGGTTATGAGAACAAAATGCTTGAGATAGCATCAACACTGAGCCAATCACAAAGAGTAATGGGATGGGAGCTGCAGTTCATTTGAACTCAGGTGCAACAAGTTCACACGAGTGCTGATCTGTAAAACAATTATTGAACATATCTACTTATTATTTTGATTATTAATCAGTAAACACAAGAGATGTGGTAATGCTGCTGTAATCACTGCTAATTGGTTTGGGTGGTGGTGAGGTTACTGCGTTATAACAAAGATAGTTAACACATTTCAACATGGATTTTCTTTTTTTTTTTAAATGACCATAAAACCACAGGTAACATTATTCTCAGAAATTAGATGAACATCTTGCTGATTTCTGTATGAAACATTGAAAAGTTGAATACAGTGAATAAAATGTAATTTAGGTACGGGCAATGGTCACCTACTGTATGGCACTGATAATGTGAGTTTAAGGAAACACAGTATCTGACAATCAACTTTTTTAAACTTTCATAGCTAAAATCGTACTATGAAGATTGAAAAGTAAAACATCATACCTGAAATAATAAGACTGCTGATTCACAGAAGAACAGGCGATTAAATACATTAAGCCCACAGCTCTATAGACTACTATTTAAAATTTCACACTTCACACATTGGTCTGATTTAGTTTGACAAAACAATAATTCACCTATTATTGCAAAAAATGTAAACATCCTTCCAGTGGATGATTAAAATATATCTGCAAATACGGCCAAAAAATGCCAGTATCAGGACAACCTAAAGTTGGCCTTTTTTTTTTATTAGAGAGAAGTAACTTTTAAAAAAATAAAAACAAAAACAAATGATCAGAGTATGATTATAAAGCAAAAACATGGACAGCAATTTTTTTATTTTATTATTTTTTTCAAGGCTTCTGTGTTAGGAATGCACACCTGAAACCAGACCAACAGCATTTCTGCCAATTTTCACATCAGCGTATCAAACCAGCAGTGCTAAAACAATGAATTTATTTTATTTTGAAAATAGTTGTTTCTGCTCAGATTTGCTGCTTTTCTTTGTGTTATATCACTGTAAAATGAATATATTTAGGTTTTGGACTGTCACTCTGAGTGAGACTACGATTAATACATTTCACATTTTTATGACATTTTTGGACTTAGACTTTTTAGACTACAGGTCACAAAATCAGCAAATAAAAGTCATAAAATGCAACTACCTTCTTATGCCATATCTAAAAATAAGATTGGCAACAGATTGAGTTTGGTTGTCATCTAGTGTTGTGAAGACCAGTTCATTGACGACTGAA
The DNA here is from genome assembly GCF_963691925.1 of Scomber scombrus. Taxonomy (NCBI): domain Eukaryota; kingdom Metazoa; phylum Chordata; class Actinopteri; order Scombriformes; family Scombridae; genus Scomber; species Scomber scombrus. The sequence continues at coordinate 18,702,099 of NC_084972.1, forward strand.
AGAAAATTGATTGCCAACAATTTGAGTAAATTATCAAACAAATATGCCAAACATCTACTGATTCCAGCTTCTTAAATGTGAGGATTTGCAGCTTTTCTCTGTTGAGTTTCATTGCATATTGAATACCTGCTGGGTTTTAGACAATTACTCAGACAAAACCTGACATTTGAGAACCATCATCAGCCGTGGGAAGATGTGACAGGTTTTTTTCATTATGTTCTGATATTTTATAGACTATAACAGGCAATTATTTAAGACTAAGAAAGCCCTGATGGCATTCATATGAGAGACTTCTGTCTGTGTGGTTTGTGGGAGAGGCTCCTTGGAGAATTGTTATATCATGAATAATCTGAGCACCAATCAGAAGCAGCCATTGCAGTTGCACAACTGAGTTTAGACACATATTTTTTTATCTTTGCACTTGAGTCATGTGACACAGAAGCCAAAAAAATAACTCCTTATCTAAGTTTAAGAATTTGTATTTGTGTCCTATATTCATTTCAATTTCCCAAAAAATTTGAAAAAAAAGACAAAAAAGACCAACTTCAGGTAATGGCCACAATACATCTGCATCTGAAGGCCTATACCTGTGTATATCTATTATATGCAGCCTTCCTCTGCCAGTTGAAAGGTTCAAATAAAGGATGACAGTGTCAGTGGGCCTGTGCTTGTGTTACCTCTCCTACTAGACAGCCAGCTTGTCAGGAAAACAATCTTGACTTAACGAAATATCGGCCAAATGAAACATTCTATGAAATGTCACGTTACATTTCTACTGCTCAGAAATGATCTTTGAAGAACACAACAACGCTACTTCTATTAGAGCTAACAATATGGTAAAAGATCTGACATCGCATAGGTTTGAACACATTATTTTTCATATTTGACAAGTACCTGTAGCTTACATGGGCTACTGTTAGTATGTACATGTAGCAGCATAAAACCACCCTAACTGTGATTATCAAACTACAAGATTACCATTCTCGTATCTCCCTCGAAATGGCTGTCGATGTGGATGAGGTGGAATGTGGAGGTTTTTTTTGTCGTTTTAATTTCTACTTCTTCTTCTTTTTTTTCTTTTTTTTTTTAAAAGTTTGTCTCCCGACCGCCGCCCTTGCTGTGTTATGACCTGATGCCTTTCTGTCGTATTTGTTGTCTACAAATCCTAATGGCACATTTGATTTTATTCATTATACAGTTTGCAATTAAGTTTTGGCACTTAAAATATAAATACAGTCTTTCTTTTTTTCTTTAAATATAATTAAGCACAGTTATAACAGTAATACACCAGTATCCAGTGATAATTTGAGGTGAAACTTTGGTCTCCATATTACCAACTGGATTACAAAATGCAGGTCATCACATGGAAAACAAAATTAATACAAAAAAAGAAAGAAAAAATAAATAATAAAATAAATATCTAACTAAAAAGGTTGATAAATAATAGCCTCACAAAAATCTTCACTGCACGACTTTGCGAAATACTTGATTACCCTTAAAAAACAGACCATTCACACCTGACAAATGATAGAATCAGCACATTTCATGTGAGGTTATAGCTTAATGCCACTTTCTGAGGTTATCAATGTCTCCATCAAAACATTTAAATAAATCTATTATCCAGACAAAGAATGTCCATGAAATTTTTGGCCCCCTGCTTTGGGTAAAAGGAGACAGTTGAACCTTGTGGCTCTAGTTTAATTTGGGTAGAGACAAGAGTTTCAGAGGCCTGGGGTCAAAAGTGCAATGTGACAAGCGTAAACCATGTGGACCCCCTGCAGGATGATACACAAGGGGCGTGAACGAGGATGATATGCTACTTTTTTTTTTCTTTTTCTTTTTTAATTGCTGCATGTGGATAGGAGAGAGCCGAAGCTCATTTAAACCATGTGTGCTACTTTCCCCTTCGGTTTAGTCTAATTCTCAAAATATCCCCATCTGTTCATTTCATTTCATTTGTCAATGTGAAAACTCAGATTGGACAAAACTATTTCTAAAACATGATAAATACAATTCCATAGGATTGTGTGCAAAATGCTCTTTAGGCATATATTAACAAATAATGGTCTCTTCTACCAGCCACAATATTAGACTTCGGTGCTTGTGATGAGGTATGAATATTGGCCAGTATCTTAAAGGAACCATTAACCATCTTTCATGCCAACAACTAGTCTCTTCACCTTCTGTAACGAGGGTTCTTGATTCTCATATTAAATCAAATTTAAACCAAAAACAAAAAACAAATGGGTGTAGTTAAGTTAAAGATGGGAACAATAAGATTTGTAGGTGGAGATGGGTTTAACAATCAAAATGTTCTAATACAGTATGGCAATGACTGCTTCCACTGAAAACAGAGGTCTCTGCTCTAAGCTAAACATAAAATCATATGGACATGATTTTATGCTTATAAATATATCCATATATCCAGCAAACAGTATTTGCAGTTGAAACCGCAGGCTTCTTGAGAGAGCTTCACACCACATATCTAATAAATAACACAGAATAAAATGGCAAATTCTCCTCAGAGATTTTCCTTTTATATGCACAGATAGGTTTCAGTAAGTTTCTAATTAGGTACCTGTACTGTATTAGACAGCCCGACAGTTGAATGGATGGATGACAGTGAAGGGTCCAGTGTGCTAAGATGAGGATAAGCCTTCATCTGTCTTCATCTTTCCTCTTCAGTTTGAACACCGTTTACAGAGGCAGGTCTGTGCTGTTGTGGCGAGTCTTTCTGGAAGTCCCATCATCCCTGGGCAGAGCTTTCTGCAGGTTGGACATGGCAGCGGTCTTCTTTAGGTCAATAACTGCGTAGCATTCACTGCGCCGGGGTGCCTGCTGGCCACATTTTTTGGGTGGTAGGCGCTGGTGCTGTGGCTGGTTCTGGGCACCCCCGCCGCTGAGGGCTTGGCAGGGAGGTTCTCCCTCTAGGTCCACCTGGATGTAGTTCAGCTGCCGTGATGGAGGCATGTGGCCATGCTCACAGCCTCCAACTCCTGACCTCGATCGTCTGCGGAAATCAAAGCTAAATATTCGGCCCCCTCTGTCTGGCTGACATGGCCGCGGATGTGGGGGGCAGGTGTGTCGGAGCCGAGGCGGCTGGACCTGCTCTGTGTTGACATAGTTCTGCAGGGCATCTCTGTGGATGCCCCGACCATCCTGGTGGTACCCATTGGGTGTCCCAGGGCCTTCTGAGAACTCATATTCATCAAAATCTTCCTCCTCTTCTTCATATTCATCCTCATCCTGTTCATCATCCTCATCTTCCTGCTCGTCGTCCCGCTGCAGAGCGCTGTACTCCCACACGGGGGGCAGAGACGGCAGGTTCTCGTAGTTGAGCAGAGCTGTCCGACGGTGACCTCCGCCCATGCCCCTCTCACAGGCGTAGCCCTGCGGAGGTAGAGACGATGGGCCATGGGCGTGTGGGTGCAGGAGAGAGTGTGAGTGACTGTCCCCAGTGCTGCTGCTGCTGCTCGACCCCACAGACTGCGACACGCTGCTGGGACTCAGCCGCTGCTTCCGGCCGCTCCTCAGGCCGTTGATGTTCTCATAAGTGAGCTCGCCACTCTGGCAGCCATCCGGGTGCTCGTGGCCTGGGTGGCGGTGTGCATGGTGATGGAAATGATGATAGGAGTGAGAGTTGCACACATGCATAGAGGGCTCGTCTCCTTCCGTCTCTGAGCCTGTTGCGCCCTCTACTGGCTGAATGCTGTGAGGATTGTGCCCATGCCTCTCCCTCTCTCTCTCCCTCTCCAGGAGATGGCGCTGTGCTGGAGTGGGGCCCAGCATGAATTTGACCTCCTGCGAGGACGGCTGTAAGAACACCTGAGGATCTTTATGCTCCTCCAGGGGACAGCACCGCAGGTTGGACTGCGTGTTTCCTTGGCCCCCGACGGGCATAGATCCCCGTGTTGTCTCAGGGAAAGTGCTGGGCCGCACCTCAGGTAGGGAGTGCACACAGTGACGCATAGAGAGATCCCCCTCCATACTAACAGTGTTTACATAGGTGTGGGTCTGTTGGGGAAAGTAAAAACAGGGTTAAACTGTGAACAGACACAACACACAGTAAGCAGACAGCAGCTTGGATACGTCTTACCTGGTCTTCCAAACCCATTAGGCTATGACCATGATCATCAGCAAGAGAGGGTTGAGAGGAATCACCTCTGATTGGATAACCAGGGTATCCATTGGGAAAAGCCTGGACAGGGAACGCTGGAGCTGCAAACACATTGATGTGACAATATAAAGACATGAATAAAGAACTGCAGGGTGGCAGTTTAATCGGATGGTGTTACAGTAAAATATTTTAAAAAGGCGCTTTGAATATACTTCAATCACTGTATTTTGTCTTTTATGCTCCAGTTCTTTAGTTTTCATGTTTGAATTATTTGATTTATTACAATTTTAAGAAGTATAATTCAAATGTCTTTAGTTTTCCTGACTGTAGTAAACACCTGACTTGATTCAAAGGATTTAGTAGTACTACAAAGTGCCCCAAAATGAAGAAATATACCATGTTCATCCAAATGTTTTTAGCCATCTTGCCTTCATTGGGTGGTCGAATACACAAACTAACAGGCATCATAAACAATAATGATGTTCTCTGAGGAAATAAAAATCACTTGTTTTGTGTTAGTTAATGTAGTTTCAAATAACAGCAGTCAAGTAATCGTAACCCAAGTGTTCACCCACTTTGCTCTATTAGGGCTAAACTCAGATACCAGAGGGGGAAAAAGTTTACAAGAGAGATATTTCAGATATCACCTTTGGCACCTTTAGACTTCTTGTCAGTGGCTTTTGAGACTAATAATTTCGAAGAGAATATAAATCATGCAAACAAAATTACAATTTTATACTACACAGCAGAATTCGAGTAGAGCATTTTGTTGGCAGAAAAAACTCCTGAAAGAATGCATCATAAAATATGAGTAGCACAGGTTTCGGTCACCAGTTTTTGGAGAATATGACACCAACTAAAAAGAGATGTATCCACACCAGAGCTTTATAACACTTTATAAGACCAGGAGCAGTACTTTTTGTTAGGACACATGTCCGTAGCGCCAACTGTCAAAAAATATCATAACATGATCAAAAATATCCAGTTCTACTCATTTATCGTCCATTTGTTCCATTAAATAAGGATTTCTACTTTATAACATTAGTTTTATTTATTTAGAATAAACATACGATGCGCAACATACAGCATTACCTTGACTAAAAAATATGCTACAATATCCATACAACTATTCCAAATCACATGATTAAAATTGCAGTGCATCCATTTAATTGCTGTATTGTGTTTTTGCTTAAACTCCTGAATTAAAAGCACATATACGCTGTAGATTATCTCAGTAATTAATCATCTCTCACTGTCAGATTACAGTAAGATTCCACCTGCTGTTATTTTGATACCTTCGTACCTCCGACTCAATTTAACCTGTGTCTATAAATAGGTTACAAAAAAATGACTGCTTTATTGCTGCATGCAAGTTCTACAATTAATCTCAAATGAGATGTATAATTAGCAGAACTCCGACGTGTGTGTGTGTGTGTGTGTGTGTGTGTGTGTGTGTGTGTGTGTGTGTGTGTGTGTGTGTGTGTGTGTGTGTGTGTGTGTGTGTGTGTGTGTGTGTGTGACTCACTGTTGGGAGTCTGGGGTGTGCGAGACATTTCCATCTCTGGTGTGTGACCACTGCGAGTCATCATCATCGACTCTTCCACCACGTTGATGCTGTTACATTGCATCAGCTCCTGGAGCAGATTGAAGATCTCCTCTGCCCGTGAACACTTGAATGCAAAGATTCCTGATAATGTGAGCAAAATGACAACATTTACAATTAGTCACAAATGTCAGAATCAATAATAAAACAATTACAACTTCATGAATAAAGGATAAATTATTGTATATATGATCAATAAATGCTGATGACTACAGCTATCTGGCAAATATATATATTTAATTTTGATTTTCCTTCTTGTGTAAAACAGTTCAAACCGGTCACCATCACACATGAACCCAGTCACAGATCAGACTACACGGTTTTTGTCTTTTGAGATTTGTGTCAGATTAGGCGATCATACAGATTCCTGCTGTGCGACGTGGGAGACGACACAGTGAGACTCAAACAATCATAGCTCACCATCTCAGGTGATCACTGACAGACTTGACCGGTCCACCTGGTAGCAATGTAATGTTTCCATGTGTAATAATGGTTTTATGAATCAAAGTGAAACTGGAACCATTCATTGTTGCTCGGTTAACGGTTCAGAGGTGTGTCTTTTCTCTTCCCAGTTGGTACAAAGAGGGTGAGTATATGTAAAATAAAACAGTATGTATGTAGAGGATGATGATGCTCCTGTGATTATTTGGTATAATGTTCCTGGAGGTGTCATCAAATAATAAAACATGATTCAACTCTGTTTTGTTGGGATGTGTTGTCTCTTATGTCGCGCCCAATGCTACTTTTCATTCCAGACGTCCCACGTTTGTCAGGTCAGACCAGTATCAAGCAGATACCTTTCAGTCTAAATTTGTCTTTTTCACAGCAGATATTTTGACTTGTCAACGTAGGAAAAGCACAAGTATTAACAAAATGAATCATGGCTGAAGTCCATTTAGTTGATTCAGTTTCAGAGTCCTGGTGTTTTGCATCAGCATTTGCTGGGTCACTTCAATAGGACAAAGCCATTGTTAAAAAATAAAAAATCATCAGCATACGTTAATATCTCTGTACAGGGGTGCAAACTCATCTGGGGTGAAAAAGGTGATAATGATGCACACCCTCAAGGGCAGTTGTCAAGAAGACATTTTTTAAATATCAGCTTTAAAGTGTAGATTTACAGTCAATTTTAGGATGAGGATATAGGGAAAAACTCCCCCCTGAATGAATGTAATCTTACTGCTAAAAAGTAGCTCAGGGCTCACAGTCAAAACTGAGCAGAGCAGGGTCCAAAATTGTATTAAAGTGCATTGCATCCACTATACAATAAAGTTAATCAAACAACAAAAAAACACTATATGCACATCACATGGAAAGCATGGCTTATGTTATATTTTGGTAGAAAGAGCGAGGGATTAAAGCAAAAATAAATAAATAAATAATGAAGTCGCAGTGAAGTCATATTTCCCATCTGCAATTTGTAAAACATGTTACAGGTTTCTTTACTTTGACACCTTAAATAACACAATATATACAATTATGAGATTTCAGCACCACTCCTCACATAACCATGTTCTCTAATGCAGCCATCAAGTTTAAATACTCGAGACCAGTAGTGTTTAAAGGGAAGATTGAACAGCTGTTCAGAAGGCTTCTGAAAAGCTTTTCTATCGCCAGTTTTCTTCTTTGCCATTTCAATGTTGTTTTCAATCTATGAAATAGTTTGTCTCAGTTTTTACTCTTTCAGCCATCTAAAACTGAGGTGGAGAAATAGAGAAAACTCACGTACCCTGCCCAGTCTGACAGCGGCGACCGCTCTCGAAAGAAAACAGGTTGGAGTCATAGCCGTAGCGTCGCAGGCAGAGATACGGCCACCGGATGGCGTCTCTCTTGCGTGTGTGAAGAATGAGTTCGGTCTGGGTGAGCTCCATGATCCCAGAGCCCAGCTCGTTGCCCTCATCGTCCACATTGATGACCTACGACAGGGAGACAAAAAAAACCATGAGAACCATGAGAATAAAGATTGTTAAAATATAACAGCGTGGAGGAAAACAGTGTGTAGATACGAAGATATTTTTGGAGCCTTGACCTTAAATTTGGTGAGATGGTTGTCTCGGATGGGGTCTCTGTACAGACAACTCCAACAGCTCCCCATAGCTTCAGCAGGCCAGCTGAAACCTGTTGTTCAGGAAGAAAACATCATCAACCATGGCCGAAAAAAATTAATAAAACAGCACAGAAGCGTCCGATACAGAGAACATGAACACAAAAACGTCTTACTCAGTCCAGGCCATCAGTGTAAATTTACTTCTCAATCCCAGGATCTTCTACCTGGCATCGTGGTCACAAGCCAGTTAGTTTGTTGGGCTGACATCTTCGAGTGAAGCCTGATGTTCTCCCCCCTGAAACCGTGAACGACATTCAGGTTTAGACAGAGAGCCTGTATCTGCGTGTCGCTACATGAATCTGACCTGCAGCCTGATATCAAACTTACATTTTGTTGATTTTAGCAGAAATAATCCCTCATTTCCTGGGCTTTCATGGACTTTACATGAGACGTCTATCATTTAGTTCTGTTCATCTAAATAGATAATCGAAAATGATGTACATGTCTTTTGTTAAAGGGCTTCAAATGTCTTAACTGCGGCTTACAAATATTTAAAATTATGATTATTAAACATTTTACATTATGAATATTTTTAGTGGCAAAGTTACAGCAACTGTTTGTGTTTTTGAGTTTGTCCCTGACTCTCCATGAATAAGTTATCTTCTCTGACGAAGACCATGAGATATGGTTGAAAGTAGGGATGCTCTGATCTGGGTCTGTATCAACTGAACATGAGATAACCAATCCGCATTAAATACAATTCACAATTCAAAAATGTATCGTGTCAACTTTTATTTACATTCTTTCACCCTCACTCGGTTGCTTTTAGTAATCACCATGATACCTTGCATAAAAATGATCTCAGTGGTGTCCACATTTTACATTTGGGAAATAAAGAGCACTGGTACTGTTTCGGCTTTAGTGGATGCACTGAGATAAGGTCTCAGCGTTGGTATCTGGATAAATATAAAGTTACTATTTTATCACACGTCCTTTAAAAAAAAACTCCAATACTACAAATTAATACAAGAATAATATGTCTAATATATATATAAATACAGTAAGTTTCCTGTAAAGTTACTGCAAACTATTAACTCAAAGTCTATGTGCTGGCTTCAGATGAGGATTGAAAAACATACACAGACAAAACAACCTCACACAATGTTGCACTGACAAGACAACAACAACATCTCCTGTTTGTTTGTTTGTATTTGTGTGTGTGCGCGTGTGTGTGCTCACATCTGCATCATGCTCACCCTGTGGTGATTTCTGTTGTGTTTGTGCTCCCTGTCAATCCTCACACAGGCTTTACAAACAGCTTTCAGATCAACACCACCGCATTATGTGTGTGCTCTAACCTGGGCCTCCACATCTGACTGGAGTACACACACACACACACACACACACACACACACACATACACACACACACACACACACACACACACACACAGCTACCTTGAACCAACGCGAGCAGACTGAAGAGCCCGGCTGCGTTACACACTTGTCATACAGCCAGTGATTGAATGGGCTTTCCCTCCATCTGAGCTATTTACAGCACATCATAATAAGAATAAGAATAACAACAACAATAATAATAAGAGCCCCCCTTTTTGGCTCAATTAGCCAAGCCGACGCAGAGCTCCCATAACAAGCCGACAGCGAGGCTTGATGTGCTCCCATCAGTGTGCACAGACTGGGTCCAGCTCAGCCATGCAGCCATGAAACCAGCACACTGACACTAAAATGCACAACAGCGCGGTTCAATGACCATTTGCCCCCCACCCCCCCTCCCCCGGTCGGTGTGCTCAGGATACGATAGCCTGAGCACATAACAGTCATAGCAGGAGAAGTGGAGAACAGAAAGCGATGGTTTGCTACTCACATGTCTGGCACGGTTTTTTTTTATTAACCCTAATGCGAAACAAGCATTGAGACAGCGGTGAGTTTTCGGCTGCTGCTGCTGCTGCTGCTGCTGGTAGCGGGATGTGGCACTTGCACGGCAGAGACACGAATAAAAAGATGCAGTGAGAGCAGTAAAAATGTTGTTATTTTTTTCTCTCTCTCTCTCTCTCTCTCTCTCTCTCTCTCTCTCTCTCTCTCTCTCTCTCTCTCTCTCTCACTCACTCTCAGTCTCTCTCTCTCTCAGTCTCTCTCTCTCTCTCTCACTCTCTCTCTCTCTCCCCTCCTATTACGCCCCCCTACTGCAGCACGGGCCTCTGCCTGTATGACATTTCCCAAGCAGCTGGGGTGAGAGTTCACAGCCAGACAACGAGGCTGAGGGAGCGACAAGAAGGTACAGAAACGCTGGAGGACCAAAGAGGAAAGGTGCGCCTGCCTGACAGACAAGAGGAGAGGCGAATAAACCCAGAGAGCAAGGAGGAAGAGCATCAAACACTGTCGGAATATTCCCCTCTGTGGGTTTTGGGGGAGCAATACTGTTTTATTTAATGCTCCATTCGTTTCCCATTGTAGCTCTTTTTTCTGTAATCAGTCCCCCTGTTAATACTGACCATCAGTGTTGAGGATGTTACATAATTTAATTACAAAGTAAATGTAACTGTAAATGTAATCTGTTACAGTTGCTGAGAAAAAATGTGAATAAATTACAGTTACTTATGAAAATGTTGACGATGACAAAAGGGGGTTACATCTGAAGTCAGACCTTCAAGATTTTGCTGAGAAGGAGGGTTTTTTCCCCTCATTTTTTAATATATAACATCTTACTGAATACATATATTGCTGTTTTGAATTTTTTGAAATCAATATTTTTTTGTAATGTGTCAATAAATCTTGACGTGGACCTTAATGGGAGCACACATGGGCTTAAATGATGTTACAGTACCAATTAAGCCCATGCCAGACTTTTGACTTTTTTTTTAATAAAATATTTTTATTTTATATTCCAAAATCTACATGAACTAAATAATACATTCTCAAATAAGAGATAAATCTTGCTTTATAAGAAATTATCTCCCTTATAAATCATGCAGTATCCATGAAAAACACCTGAACTTAGATTTTGGTGCTTAATGGGTACAGTTACCCTAACAGCTGAAAACATTGGTTAAAAAATTAGAAAAGTAATCAAATGTAATTAGTTACATTACTTTTTACATTTTAAATAGGGTAACTAGTAATCTGTAACCTATAACATTTCCAAAGAAACGTTCCCAACCCTGCTGACCATTGAGAGAACCCTTCACAATGCATATTCATTGTAAATGATGAGGGGTTAAAAAATCCACAGACCTCCTCCTGTGCGAAGTTTTATCATTTAGTTTATTATAAGATAACATGAAGCTTGAGCCATCCAAATGGGTCAGATCAAGTCAATATATTCTAACATGACTGTATTTTTAGTAACAACTCTCTTTTTGTTATGATCCATATACTGCAGCTGAACAGGAAAACACTGGCTGCTGAGCAGTGGTGGAAAGTAACTAAGCACATTTACTCAAGTACATGAATACAGATTTGAGGTACTTGTTAATTATTTGTGTATTTACATTTAATACTGTGTTATATTTCCACTTCACTACATTTCAGAGGGAAAAATGTTGCTTTTTACTCCACGTTTATTTGACAGCTTTAGTTACTTTTAAGATGAAGATTTTACATATTTGAATATTTGAATAGTCTTTAAACTGTCTGTTCTTTACGTTAATTAAAATGTGTTATGCAGTTTGAGTGAAAGGTGCTATATAAATAACATGTATTATTACTATTATTAAAAAACATGATATGTGTATATACTATGATGTGGAGGGGATCTTCTTATGGTCGGTATGAACAGAAGGAATGATAACAGCAAACAAAACGTGTCAATGTTCATTTGGGCACCTGACTGTTGTTTTAAGGCAGACTCGAAACAAAGAAATTGTGAACCTATTAGGTGTTTCACTAATGTTACTCCACTTGGATGTTTGAACTTTACTTTGCAGAATGATTTATGTGCAGAGTTTGACACTAGAAGGCTGTTTTCACGTTGATCTGAAGGAAAAAGTTTATCCATGCTCACCTTAAATCTGAGTTTAAGACATTGTACATAGGTCCAATATGCAACTTGCACACGTGTGATATGGAAACGTGAAGCCTCCAGTGCACAAACACTGGGACTGGACTCCTCAGGCATCTTGCATCCACTTGTTAAACTTTTGAAAGGAGACACATTTGTACGTTCACAGATTCTGGATTTTTCAATGAAGGAGAATTATTATATTTGCTTGTGTGCTGTGATTTGTACCTGCATTTTGGGAAATATCATATACTCTTTATTTTTCAAATCACAGTTAAACTATTTCTCCTCTTTGAAAGAAATGTGAGTGTGGTTATGGACAATTCTCACTTCTTCAAAGGACTGTTTGAAGGTTCAGACTTTTCTTTTTGGGTGAAGGTTAGAATTAGGTTTCGGGTATGAACTTTAAATAGCTGCATATTTACAGGATAGCATTTTTATCCGACCTGCTTTACAACTTGTCTCTCATTCACACTCATACAACAATGGCAGTGATTAACATGCAAGGTACTGGCCTAACTATTAGTTGGTTAACCAAGTTGAAGTAAAAAAAACAAAAACAATTTGGGGTGTCTTGTACATGTGGATCAATGTGGACTGGAGAAGCCCTGGATTGTGCCAGTCCTGTGATTAGTGGACCACCTACTGTGGTGTATATATTATACTCATAATGATAATTACTTTTTATAATGGCTATACTAGAGATTAAGATAAAGGGGTAAGATGAAGTATGTTTATTCCAAACCTGCTGATTTGAAGTGCACTGATTGAGTTTGCTGTATTGTTACCCACAAATGTGAAATGTAACAAAAAAAATTGTGTGTGAAACATGAAACCGAATATACATCATTTTTGCATTGTTTTTTAGAAATGCAGTAAGAGAAAGAACCAAGCATGGCAGTGTATTTTGAAGAGGGCGCTTGTATGAAAAGGGACTAGCGTCAAGGCCAGGCTTAGAGATAAGCGCCAGGTGCGGAGTGCTATTGCAAAAATTAGAGAAAACAAGTGTGCCTTGTATGAGAGAAATAAAAAACAGGATGGGCAAGATTGGAAATACACATGTCAGAAAAGGTTAGCAGGTGGGCATGAGATCATGGTAATGAGATCATTGGATGAGGTCCTAGCATTTTTTTAGCAAACATCAGCAAGATGGTAAATATAAAAGAGGGTACTGAAGTACTGAATTTTAGATCATTGTTCATAGACCTTGTCTGTATGTGATCTTGTGTTTTGCTGCCGGCAATAAAAGTCTACTGCACTCAACTCAGAAGACTCCTGGTGATTTTTGAGACTCTGAAGAACTTTTTAAATAACAGAAAAAGCAACAAAGTGTTATTTTGTCACTGCTCTACCTCCTGAAACTCAGCCGGCCTCGGTTAAGGTGCTAGAGGATGCACAAATAGAAAGTGTGTGTGTGTGTTTCACAGTGTGAATACCCCGTCAAAATTAACATACCACCCAGAGTCCTCCTCTCCTAACGGACCGATACTGAAAACTCCAAAAGCCACAAAACAACCAAACCTACAAACAATGCAGAGATCTTTGGGTCCCCAAACTGTCCTCTTATTCCAAGAATTACAGTACATATATCACAAATCAGCACCAGCATGGTTCTTCACCACCATCTTTCATCCTCTACTCAGCCTCATTAAGACACATTCCAGTGTCTTAAAATGAACTTTTTATTCAGAGGTTTGTTTGTGATCTTTAACCACATCCACAAACTTATGCTGGTGTTTAATAGTCTGTGTCTGTTATTAGATGTTAAGCCCTGTTAGCACTGTTAACAACTTTAGTGATTTAAAATGTCATATACTTAAATGGGTTATTTTATTGTAAGGAAAGGTGTAACATATCTTATTTTGTACAATCTGTAAGCAGGTCTGTTGTTGCTTAAAAAGATCATGGCAGTAGAATTTACATCTATAATCAACTCCTGATCTATCATAGCCATATGTAACAGTTTCTCTATTCAAGTTTTTTACAGGCATTAGATATTTAGAACCATAACCAAATACATTTTGATCTAGTAAGACACCTAAGTAAGTTTTGAAGATATGCCCTTTTCTACTGATGTAGCATTGCAATTAAGTAAGTTGTCCACTAGCCATGCACTTAATATACCATTTTTCTATGTCAAAGACACATGTTGAACCAACAAGAAAAAAGACAATTACTTCACATTACAGACACTATTCATCACTAGGCTATATGCACTTTACAAAATACATTATAACTGGCTGATATAAAACTATGTAGGCCTCCTGTTAGCATTCATGTACATCATAGCCTATACCTAAGGGTTGTCAAACATTCAGGTCCAATCTGGTCCACTGGATAACTTTGCAAAGTATGAAAATTGCAGAAAAGTAATTCAAGTTTTTCTGCTGCTTTTTCCCCCCTGACCAGAATGCAATCCTGTGAAAAAACACTTCATACATATTGTGGTCATATTCAAACCATTCATACATTGATCATTGTGCAAAATGTTGCCAATCAGCTGTGCAAAATAATCTGAAAGAAACTGAGGCATAATATTGTTGAAATTGCACTAATTTTTCTTAAGACATCTCAGGCTGTACACAGTATGTATATACTACATACATACATACAGATCAAATTGGGCTGTATGTGGCCCTTGCACTAAGATGAGTTTGACACCCCTGCTATCCGTTATCTAAGATTATTTGGGCTAAATGAATTCAAGATGTTTTTATTGACATTTTGCTTTTGCATTTCATATCAAAGAAACATGGCAGCTGTAGATGTTGAATGCTAACTAAATAATCTTTGTTAATATTACTAGGTTGTCACATTTTTACTGACCAGAAACATGTTTCCGTATTTCCAGTCATTATTTAATAAAACCCAGGACTTCAGCTGGGTGAAGTGAACTATCTTGACGGGTGTGTCATCTTTGCTGCCTGCTGCCTTCTAGTCACGTCTCCAGCTGTGTGTTGTGTGTGTGTGTGTGTGTGTGTGTGTGTGTGTGTGTGTGTGTGTGTGTGTGTGTGTGTGTGTGTGTGTGTGTGTGTGTGTGTGTGTGTGTGTGTGTGTGTGTGTGAGGAAATCATATGTAATAACTGGCTGAACAGGAAGCAAGGGGACGTTTAACTACTGTCATTTATTGACTTTTGGACCACGACAGCGTTTTACGACATTTTAAAGTAGCTACCCAAACCTGCACCGACGCACAGTTCTGTCCCGAGTACTGTCCTGGCGACCAATCGTTGCTAGGCACGCGTTACGTCACTTAGTGAGGGTCACAGGGAGTGTCTGCAGAGCGTTTCACTGACGGCTCCGATAAAACAGCCCTGCCCATGAAACACACTTCTATCACAATATAACAGCATGTCTAGCTGAGGGTTTCGCGGCAGCTGAAGTCCATACATACTGAACATACACACTGTATGCAGGAGCTGACCATTAACTGAGAGGTAAGCGAGGCATTTAAGCTGGTAACGTATCTAAAACAATAGCAGCAAACGAATCTTTATCGTAAACTTTGCCCCACTGAAAGTTTGACCTGAAGCTTATTATTATATAGCCTGTTTTGCCCCTACAGTAGCTGCGATAGACTGGCTTCCTACACATTTAACGAAGAAAGTAGAGATTAGCCTAAGGTTAGCACGTTTCCTAGTTGTGTTAAAACACATTTGATCGTTTTTATTGCACAGATCAGACCGACAGCTATGTGACCGCAAAGTGTTGATAAGGAGCCAGGAAGCTACCTGTCAGCGGGTTTATAAAGCACACAATTCTAGATGTTTTTTATTACCTTTTTTCTTTTTTTTTTTTTTAGCTTGCCGCCACTTCGTGTTGTTGGTTTCAAAGCTTGCATTTGTCAAAGTGAAGTCTGAAAAAAATTGAGTTGACCCGAACTCTCTTAAAATAACACCTGTCTCATATAGCTCAGCCAATATTGTATTTTTTTAGGGCCTAAACTGATGAAATATCATATTTTAACAGTAGATAACAGGCTGTAAACACAAGTAGCATATTATCACATTCAGAAGTAGTTGAACCTGTTATCAAACAATTGCATATTTACACTTCTTGCAGATATGGAGCAACACTCGCATTTATTTGGACTCATGTTTCAGAAGACCTAAGTTATGTATGCCCAATAGTCACTCTGTTTTTAGCTCAGCCTCTGTTTTTTAGTGTCCACCACCTGTGAGGGAAATATCTGGCGCTTAAAGTAACAATCTCAAAGATTTTCATTTAGATAAATGTCTGGTAAGTCACTATCACAGTGGTGATTTAGCGTGTGGCCTGTTATTAAAAGCCTTTGTATTTGCAGTATTCATGAGTATTACAAACTGGGTGTCTGTGGTGACATTTCTGGGAAAAATCAGGAGCAGCACACAGTTATGGCGCTTTTCCACTACACAGTTCCAGCACGACTCGCCTCGACTCGGCTTTTTTTGCGTTTCCACTAGGGATAGTACCTGGTAGCTGGTACTTTTTTAGTACCTGCTCTGGTGAGGTTCCAAGCGAGCCAAGCCGATACTAAATGTGACGTCAACAGACTGCCGGCCACTGATTGGTCAGAAGAGTTGTCGCTGGAAGAGTCATGAGCCGTCCCGGCATTTTTAAATACCGGCAGCAGCGTTACAACCATACGGCTCAATTTTCTTGCTTTGTGTGTGACAAAAAGCCACATACAGCAGCAAGTACACCACTGCCTCAATGTCCTCCATTGTTTATGTGTTTTGTGTCGCGTACAAAATGAAGTCACGGCAGTTTCGCAGAGCCATGCTATGACGACAACGCCCACGTTGAGTAGGTACTTTTTTGTAATGGAAAAGGTCTGTCCCGGTAGTACCAGGTACAAGGTACTTTCCCTAGTGGAAACGCAAAAAAACCTGAGGCGAGGCGAGTCGTGCTGGAACTGTGTAGTGGAAAAGAGCCATTAGTGACGTGACCAGCAGTGGTTGGTCCATCAGAGAGAATAGGCGGAGCTGTTTTTCACATTTCTGCTAGCATTGTGAGCAAACGATGGTGACGTCCTGCAGGCGACACTGTTTCATTTCTGGGAAGTGAGGTCCAAAAACACACCTGCGATTTAACGCCATAGTACCGCCAAAGAGAACGAAAGATCTTCGAGATTGTTACTTCAATTTGCTACATGCTCCACAATTGGCGCTTTTCCACTACACAGTTCCAGCACGACTCGCCTCGACTCGGGTTTTTTTGCGTTTCCACTAGGGAAAGTACCTGGTAGCTGGTACTTTTTTAGTAACTGCTCTGGTGAGGTTCCAAGCGAGCCAAGCCGATACTAAATGTGACGTCAACAGACTGTCGGCCACTGATTGGTCAGAAGAGTTGTCGCTGGAAGAGTCATGAGCCGTCCCACACAAGAATCAAACCCGGCATTTTTAAATACCGGCAACAGCGTTAAAGCCATACGGCTCAATTTTCTTGCTTAATGTGCGACAAAAAGCCACATACAGCAGCAAGTACACCACTGCCTCAATGTCCTCCATTGTTTATGTGTTTTGTGTCGCATATAAAACGAAGTCACGGCAGTTTCGCGGAGCCGTGCTATGACGACCCCGCCCACGTTGAGTAGGTACTTTTTTGTAATGGAAAAGGTCTGTTCTGGAACCATACCGAGCTCACGTTGTGAACAACTTTATCAGCGTTTATTTTAATAAACAGCTGCGTCTGGAAACAATGCTGATGAGAGACATGAGAGTGAAGCAAATCAGTGAAGTTGTGGGCCAGAAAATCCAAAACAATGTGCTGAAAGAAGCTAAAAATTTGCACAGATGAGGGAAACGACAGAGCTGGGTGTTAATTCTCCCTGGAGTCGTCAAAACAAATGACTCTTTTCACATACATGTGGTCATTTGATCCATTGTTAATACAGTAAGTTTGGAAGTTGATTTTCATAAACAGAATTAAATGTAAACCACTGGCTGCCTTGATAATAAAAAAAAACCCATTATGACCTGAAAACCATGACCAATATGTGTAATCAGTCAGTAGCCAGTTTGTTAGGTATACTTTGTTTAATAAAAGGAGACAAGCTTGCTTAAAATGATAAAAAATAATTGCAATGACCAAAAAGCTCAGAGTTTGATGCTCAGTCCTGGCAGAAGTTAAACAGCAATGCCGTGTGCTGCTCTTATCTCAGAACATGTGGCTGCCTATGCTTGGAATGACGGCCCTGCCGCATCTGGGAGGTTTCTATGGCGGTTATGTAACACGCAAAGAGGTGAAGACCTGGTACACTACCCTGGAGAAACCATCATGGAGGCCACCAAACGCAGCATTCCCAATCGCGTGGACCTGTCTGTATACAGGCATGGGGTAAGCATTGGTGTAAGCACCAGTTTCTTCACCGTGATACATCCTTCGTTTTGTAAAACTGTTATTTTAAATCTTGTCACGCAGATACGGCTCCTACCTGGTGTGGAAAGAGCTTGGAGGTTTCACTCAGGATGCACTGGTGCCACTGGGACTGTATGGGCTGCAGCTAGCTCTGAACTGGGCCTGGACTCCTATTTTCTTTGGTGCACACAAGCTGAAATGGGTACGTTAAACACATACATGTGATTATTTCTTTTAAATGGGAGGGCAATGGGAAAGATAACAGAAGGTGAAGCAAGTATGAGAGCTTTACTCCCTTTGTCTCCCTATTTAGGCACTTATTGAGATCGTTGTTCTCACTGGGACTGTTGGAGCCACCATGTTGTCGTGGTATCCCATCAACCGCACAGCATCTCTGCTGCTGGCACCTTACCTGTCCTGGCTGTGCCTTGCCACCAGCCTCAACTACTGCATATGGAGAGACAACCCAGAGAAAAAAGAAGAGTAGTGTGTGCTGTGAACAAACTACTGACAGATTGTGGTTTATTAAGAACAAATCTGATTCCACGATTTTGGCTATCAGACTATATTTATGAACCATTATGAATCTGAATGTGTTAAAATGACTCTTGTGTCTATGAAGTTCAAGCTTAACATCACAGTCTTATTTTGGTTTTAGAGCTTCGATTGTGAGGTTGATATTACTATGCTGACTATTCAAATATCAATCAATAACTGGGAATACTTTGTTGGCCATAAAAATGAAATACAAGTGAGGTCATTTAGAAATTGTGTTTTCATAATTTGTCCATCTACCCTTTTTTACAGTCCTCTGCAGCACCTGAGTTTGCGGTATATTACACCTGGACAGGTGTCGTTACTCCATCTGACTTAAATGCTTGACTGTACAACAACTTGCCTCTGGTACATATGTTTTTGATAGCCCTGTTAACAGAATTGCTTCCTTGCCAAAAAAAAAAGTGCATTCACTTAAAACTCTTAAAAATATTATCCAGTATAGTAAAAATGTAATATTGATTTAAAACTGCTCCTATTTGCTTTTTTAATGAATTTTTGTTATATTTACTTTTATGGCTCTATTAAAATAAAGATTTCTATCCAAGTTACAATTTTAAGGGTTGTCTTTAAAACAGCATGACATTTTTCATAGTTTACATGATAGGTCTGACATAAAGAGATCATTTTATCACTTGGTGAACAAATATGAAAGCTGTTGCATGAAATACTTTAGCACAGAGTTTACAATCTTTCATCTTCCTGGAAAAATCTGCACACTCCACTTAATGTACAATAACAGAAAATGTTTAGACATGTATCTGGATCTGATTAAAAATTACACACTACATACTGACAGAAAACTAAGATTCTGATTATTTTCATTGGAGGAAATTTTGTATTTGAGATTATTAAAGAATACCCTATTATATTTAAATATTAAAGAAAATGCATCACTTTTCTTCAGCCCATGACTTTATTTTTTCACCAAATTCAAATAAAATCAGTTGACACATTTGTGAGACTGCTGAACCAACAAAACAATTAGCACAATAACAAAACCTGTTGGAGGTAAATATTATCTTGCAATTTAAAAAAAATTTGTTAAAAGTATCTTTATTTCCTTTCACCTCATTCTTCTTTTTCTTTTGTGTCTTGTTCACCTCTGAAGCTACAGGCTGTATACAATTAACTGATTTACAACTGTTAAGCCCATCATAATAAAATGTATAAAGACAAAAGAGAACAGTCCAATACGATACCAATAATAAGCTTTATTTCTGTACATGCGATGGGAAAAGAAAAGAAAAAGCGTAAAAAAACATTTATTTTTCAGGAGCCTTCTCTGGACTTTCTTCTGGTGGTTTGGAGGAGAATCTCTTCATTAACGTCTTCCACAGCCCCTTTTTTTCCTCGTCCATATGTTGCATACTGCCTGTAAAATTAAAAAAGGGAAAAGTCAAAGTCAGTGAAGCTTTCTGGGATGTCATCATTTGATAACTGTAACAAAGGTGTGTTAATAGCTATGTGTGATTATCTTGGGTCCATACCTGTCAAAAGCACTTTGCACTCTTCCACTGTAACTCCAGTAAAGCTTGTGTCTCTTACACGAGGAAACTGTGACCAGACACACAGACATTTTTTAATATGATCAGATTTCACACAGCACAACATTAATTTGATATTTGAATCAACACAACGTTTGGTGTCATTTTTAATTTTCTGCATGTTTTCCATGTCTAAAGGTCAAGCGAAAAACTAACATTTCAACAAACAGTGATGTGACAAATAACCTTCTTCATCCTAGCCTATTATGAATGAATGTGGTCATAATAGTTAAAAAATATATCTGTTGGCAACATTAATATGGCGCTCTTCTGGTATAAAAATAATGAAACCTTTGTGCTAACTACAAACTGTTCTATTATCCTCATCGTAGAATAAATGTTAAAAAAGAAAAGAAAAGAAAAGGTAACTGCCGGAAGATGGAGAAGTTATTCTTTCAGCTGACAAATTTCATGGAGGTAATTGTCCACAGAGGGATTTGTTGCATTTAATGAAGAAGGACGGATTAAATACTCATTAACTTAAATGGCTCTAAATACACAGATGTAGCAGATACAGTGACAGGAGTACTTACTCTTTGTCTGTAGTAGTTGCTGTTAATGCGAGCCAAACTTTCGTACATCTGGTCGCACTTCTCTGGATCTGAGATCTGGTGGAAAACGTAAGATATCACAATTTGTCAATGTGAGCACAAAACAGCACTGTGGCTTACATATATTAAGTTGATTATTAGGTGTGGCCCTCTAAAAACCAGTGGCATAAGATACATTTAAATGTTGTACCAATATAAAATATCTCCATTGCAAGCAGGGCTGGGTATCGGTACTTGATACCTTTAATGTATCGACCAGAATAAATCGATACCAAGTGGTATTGAAACGTCTCCCGTCAAATGATACTTGCAGTGGATCCTTCTGGCACCCAGGACTAGAAAATATGTATATTTGTATGGACTTGCTCTCAGCCAATCAATGCAAGTGTTCAATTTAATGTGATGGGTATTGAATAAAGTACTCAATTGGTATCAGTATCACTTTAAGGAGTAAAAGTGATTGAGATCAGTCAATTAATCGATTAGTTGACCTACAAGCATTTATTCAGCAAATACTCTGATCTTTGAGTCAGTTAAAAAAATAAATATATATAAGATTTCAAATGTGAGGATTTTCTTCTGCTTTTCAGTTTCACATTATAGTAAATCTTTGGATTTTGGATTGTGGGTCAGAAAACAGAAAAAACACCTTCAGCTGTAGGAAAGAGCAACGGACATTTTGTCATTAATTGTTTTGGCCAAAAAAATGTTCTGAAAAACAACTTGTGACTATAGCTGTTAAATAAATACAGTAGCCTACTGTAAAAAAAAAAAAAAGTACATGTCAATGACATGTGCTTAGTTAAATATATGTACCCAGCAGCATAAGAATGCAAGTACCTAAAACAGTACTTGAGTACTTCTACTAGAGTAGATGTGCCTCTTATGAAACAGTGTTTACATGACTGAAGTCGTGCCTCTCACTGGTTAAATCAACTCATGCTATTCATTTACTAGCAGCTACAATCAGAGCGATTTACATTAGTCTGCATCAAGAGGCTTTACGGGTATCAATCAGCGACCAGGGCAAGCATGGCCCCCAGCTGTTAGCAGCGCTGTCCCCGGTTGTCCTCTCCCGGTTATCCCCTTAGCTTAGCTCGGTGAGGTAGCCGTGGTGTCCGGGCCTCGGTAACAGCTCACCTGCGTGTTTTCACCCTCACGGAAGGCCGCTGCCACTCTCTGCCGCAGCACCGTCCCCAAATCTTGGGCTTTCTTGGACTCGTCTCGGGGCCATTCTTCACACAGCCTCAAGAACCGACGGTACCGAGTGGCGGACATTTTCACACAACACGTAACTATACCGTGATGCGTTAAAGGACACTGGAAGTTTGAGCTTTACCGTTCGCCGTACTTGTGTCTCCTCTAAACTCTTCCCCCTTCCTGCCATCGCTGTTACCCTCGTTACCGCTGCAGCTGCTGTTAGCACGATGAGCGGACCAAACGTCAAAAAGGACTCTCCTGGGGCCGGAGGTGTGATGGACTGGGTCAGCTCGGCTTGTCGGTTCGCAACAGACAGAAACGACTTCAGGAGGTAAATTAATGTGAAAACGTAACGAGTTAAATATGTTTTAAAACTGCGTGCTCGTTAGCCTGCTAGCTCACGTTAGCTAGCAGGCTCTGCGTCAGCTCGTCCTTGGCTCGTTGAGTCCCTCTCCCGACTTCACAGATAAAACTGTTATAATTTGATTCATTAAGTCCTTATCACATTAATTTACAGCCATTATTTGTTTTCGTAATAAGATTTTCTGGAAGCTGACACATTTTCTGATTCCAGTTTCTCAAATGTGAGGAATTTCTTATGTTCTCTGTTAATCTTAATTATAAAGTGTTTTAAACGTTTATTTTTAATGCTTTATTTTGTACGTCCAACAGTCCAAAACTCCCTAAGATATTCAGTTTAACTACATCACAAGTGCTGAAAAAACTAGCTATCACTCAGCTTCATTTAAGAAGCTATAGTCACTGAATATTTGACACTTTTGGTTTAAAAAAAATCATACAGGATTATGAATTTATTAATCGATTAGTTGATTGAGTTATCGACTGATAATTTCAGCTCTGTTTTGGACTTCAAGTCAGACAGAACACCTTGGACATAAATTGGGAGTTTGCACCACTAAAGCACAACATCCACTGTAGGCCTGCAACTATCAATTACTTTCATTATTGATTAATCTGTTGATTATTTTCACGTCAAAAAGTCACATCTGACAAGCTGGAATCGGAGATTTGGACAATTAATTCTTAAAAATGACAGTGAAACGATTAATTGACTATCAAAATAATGTGCAATTCTAATAGTAGACAACTATTGTAATTGACTAATTGTTGCAGTGCTGATCCACTGACATAAGGTTCTTTATGTGCACCTATTTGATCGTGGAGTCCTGTCTTGAAGGGGACCAGAACCTGCTTTCAAGACCTTCATGATCATTGATGTTCATATGAGTTAAATTGCATAACAACACACACACACACCTGAGTCAAGAAGTGCATCTACCAATAAACTAAAATGTAAAACATAAAAAACACATTAACATAACATATTCTATTAGGTAATACTGTCAAGCAGCTGTCGTTTAGCTCTTCCCAGGAAAATTTGACTCAAACATGGCAGCGTAATTCCTTTGGTGGCACCAGCACTTAAATATATAAGGTTTTATGTTCATTACACTGACTCTGTAAGAATAGATCATCCCTTGAGATTCATTGCATTTCAAATGTTGTTTTTTTCTTTCTTTTTTTTCAGGAATCTTCTGGTCAACTTGGGCTTGTTTGCAGCCGGTGTTTGGGTTGCAAGAAATCTCTCTGATTTTGACCTGATGTCTCCTCAGCCTGTGACATAACCTGGTCCAAATTGGGATGAATGTGAGGGTTTATAATTCAGTTTATTATCATCTCTGCAAACTCTCAAAATGAACTGCAGTTAATATGTAGCCCAATGCCAAAATTACATATTACTTGCTGAAAGATGTACGCATTCATAACTTCTTTCTGTTTCTTTTTAGGTGTCTTGGACCAACAGTGAAGAAACAAGGGACATCAATAAAACGATCATGAATCTTTTATATTACTAGTTTAAAAACAAATCATCTTGTTGACCTGAATTCACTTTCCTGTAGAATTGTTTTTTTTTTCATGTTATTGTAGGAGGCCTAAAAACAAATAATTACATTCAACCAGTGTCTCCGTCTTATTGTCTTTGACTCATAGATTTTGAAATTGTGTTTAACGTTTTAGATCTTATTTATAATTGGTTGGACGATGTGCATCAGACACATGTCCAGTTACTGAAGGTTGTTGAGTTGTGTGATTTCTGCAGCCATGTCCACTGAGGATCTCTTTGTTGCTGCAGCTCGTAAATGTTTGTCTGCAAGAAGGAAATCTCTTTCTGTTCCTCAGAGTCTGGATCTTGCCGCACAGGTGTCGGCTGTTGATTTGGGCTTGAAACCAGCTCTGCTGTATGACAGTAACGGCACCAACACAGAGCGAGTGCAGCAGTATTTGAGCTCATTGCAGTCTTCTCAACTTGTGTCTAAATCGCTTCTCACGATGGATTTAAGTGGTAACACTCTCATTGTTAATCCAGTTTCAGTAAGATCAAATCTAGAAAGGCTGCTTCATGATAGTGGCGTGGTTGTGATTAATGTCTGCCACTCACTGGAGAAACCTGCCATCGCTGACAGAGGAGAGCTGAAGAGCATAGCGCAGGAATTACTGCTTCTCCTGAGAGAGTTTGAACAACTGAAGGAGGCCGAGAAACCTTTTTATGTTGGGGAGAAATCGGAGGAATGGAACCTGTGCACAGTGTTCGGTCTGTTATTGGGTTACCCTGTCACTTACTGGTTTGATCAGACCCAGAGCTTTGAAAACTGCCTGTCTATGACCCCCCTGATGGTGACCAAAGCTTCAGCGACGTGGCAGGCGGACACTGCAGGTCACGCAATTTGCCTGTTGTCCTTCAGCGTCCCAGCTGCTCTGCACAAAGAGACGCAGTCCAACCTGGAGGACTGGAAGCTTCGTCTTCAGGAAAGATTTCAGCAGCAACATGTCCTGAAAGATCTCACAGTCTGTCAAACCACAGTCACACTGCCCTCAGTCTGTTTGTGATGCTGGCATGAGTTTGGATTATGTGGATTTGTCATCGCTCCATTAAAATTGTCAAAACAGCTGTTTGATTATTTACATGTGATGATATTTAAGTTAACTGTTATCATAAGGGCTGCCTACATAATGGCAGAACTGATAAAACCTGTTGGGATGATTTTCAAATCATTGTAAAACCTCTAATAGAGTTACATTTCAATACACTGAATGAGGAAAAACTCAATCATGCCCGTATAAAAAAAAAAGCAGTAAAATACATTTAAACATTTCAAAAAGTCTCACAAAACAGACAGGCAGACAATTTTGTACGTCATAGGTAAAGCACAGGTATAATAATAAATCTCAGCTGTTTTCTGTTAATTTATGGCAGTTTGCAGAGAAATTTCAGCATAACTGAGATGTTCTTGTTGCACCTGTACTTTTCCTGCTATGATAAATTGCATATTTGGCTGTAAAAAAAGGATTATTGTGTCGGGTTGAGTAGGAAACAAAAATGCTTTCAACTTGCAGGGTAAAGAAATCTACAACTTAGATTTATTTGAATCATCCTTAGTTTGAGACAAACAGATGATAAATGGAATCGGGAACAGTTATCACCATTTCAGTATTTGATGACAAATTGTGATGTTTCAGTATATAAATATTACAAGATTTGGTTAAATTTTCATTTATTTCTTCAAATAAAATCTTCATTTGTGGGCTTCATTTAGAAGACGTCCTTCTCGATATGCAAGTGTTTATTTCAATTAAATAAAACATGAGATATCACATTTCCTCCATGATATTTCAAATATAAACGTTAATATCTGTTTTAGGTCAAACAAGATGTTCTTAACATCACATGACAAACTGAGAACCGTCCATTCAATCACCTGCATTAAAATACATGTATATGTTCAGTGCACCAAATGACTGAATATTATGATTCAAATCCATTGAACGCCACATTTTGTAGGATCTTGAATAGTTTCCACAACCTCAAAGGCCAATTTTCACATAAATAAAACACAGTTATAACTCCACTGAGCTATTGTGGTTTCAGGGTCCTGATATTGAGCATGCTGACTCTCTGTCAGGAACTGTTACTGTTAAAGATGAGAGTAAACATCGAGAATACTCCTGACAGATGTGCAGATGCTCAAATGTGCCCTGGTAAAAAAATAAAGTGAGTGTATTTGAGGTGTTTCTTGGCTCCTGAGTCAAACAGCACAGACAGAAATCCTGAAGTTGACGACACTGTTTGGTGTTTCTGAGGTAGTTTTGGGAGCCTTTTGACCAACTGAACACAGTTCTCCAAACTTCATATTAATGATAGTCAAAGACGTTGAAGGAGTGATAGCACTTCACCGCAGCGGCCAATCACTTTCAGCTCTGCCAGGTGGTCCGCCCTCGTAGTCCCAATGTTCAAGATGGTGATTGGTATTTTGCTCTCACTCGCTGCCAGTAAGAACCTGTATCCTGAATAAACCTTGGGAATAGCGAGAGAGGCTCAATTAAAATCAGGAAGTCAGAGAAATGAATGAGCTCTGCTGCACACTGCTGTTATTGTGACAGACAGATCACATCAGAGAGGTACCTCAGTAAAACTTACCTGCAACGAGGACCCCACAACCAACACTGCGTCTGACTCTGCCAGTCTGTCGTGCACAAAGTGCACTGTCGTTTTTTTCACAGTGTCTCCAAAAAACGTAACATCAGGTTTCAGTATCCCGCCACAGTCGTTGCAGGAGGGAACTCTGAAGTGGAGGACTTGCTCGTCCTCTATGAAGACGTCACCATCTGGAGCCACAGCGCCCGCCTGAGCCCTCCAGCTTGGGTTCAGAGCCTCAAATTTCCTCTGGAGGTCCTCCCTTGCCGAGATACCACCACAGCCTAAACACATCACCCTAGGGACACGCAAAGGGACATTTCAGCAGTCAGGCATGTGAACAGTGACTTAAAGGGTCAGTTCACCCAAATGACTAAAACATTTCCTCACTTATCCCCAGCTGTGTTGAGTCCTGCAGATAGCTTTAGTTTTATTCTCCCAGGTTTTAAGATATCGGTGTCATTTGTAGCTGATTCATTAAGAGCAACAGAAGTCTTCATAGAAAGAGCATCTCTGTTACTGTGGATAATCCACAAACCTCACTGTCAATGCTTTAATAGAGCTTCTTCCTACTGAAGAATTGAAATGTATCTGAAGCGTGTGCTGTCTGCTGTATTTTACTGACAATACAGATCAAAGGCTGCAATTAATAGCCAATTAGTTGATAAACAGAAAATGAATTGGCAGCCATTAATGGAATAATTGTATTACTACATTTTTAAGTAAAAATGTCAAACATTTGCTGGTTGCATCTTCTCACATGTGAGGCTTCTAAGCTTTTTTGTGCCATATGTGATAGCAAACTGAATATGTTTGAATTTTGCACTGTTGAACAGACGAAACACCTTGGGCTTCAAGATACACTTTTCACTACTTTCTGACATTATAGTAAATCTGTAGATTAAAGGATTGGTTTACAATTGTCAAGTCTGTCTTAATCTTAAAGCAACTGGCAGGTGTCCATAAGTGTATCTGAAGCTTATCTGAGACTTCTAGTATGCGTGAGTCATATCAAATATCTGCCACATTTACGTCTTTTTAGCATCGAATTCCTTCTTTGTGTTTCATCAGACAGTGTTTCCCTGTTGAGCAGTAGTGCAAGTTTAGTAACAAACAGAGGTACTTTGGCACTAAAAAGATGTTGATGTTGAAAAATGTCTGTTTGATTAGACTCATTTGGATGGCTGAAGCTTCATAATAGCATGCATTAAGTGTATTATGAAGGGATCTTCTAATGGTCAGAATGAACAGGAGGAATAACTGTGGCATGTTATTGTTGTTTTAAGAAAGACTTACATTTTGAAGCCCTCCTTTAACTGATAATGAACTTCTTTTTTTTTAAACCAACAAAACTTTTTTTTTTAACCTAAAACCTTCAGAACTTAACATGTATCAATGCAACAGGAAAGGTGTTCCCTTCTTAACAACTTAAAAGCAGAAAGTGTGACAGCCACCATCTGTTAGATCGGATTCATGTGACAGGTGATCTTTCTCACCTGTGGGTGCAGCCGTGGAGCTCAGTGAGTTTTTTCTGTCCGGCCTTTGAGTGAAGAGCATCCACATTTTGAGTGACCAGCCAGTGCAGCCTCCCGCTGTCCTCCCACCGCTGCAGGACCCTGTGAGCACAGTTGGGCTGGTGGGAGGAGAACTGCGGCCACCCCACAAAGTTCCTGGCCCAGTACCGCTGCCGGGACTTGGCACTGCGGATAAACTCTGCATGCTGCATGGGTCTCCTGTCAGTGCGAGCGTACAGCCCCACACCCTCAGAGCGGTAATCAGGGATCCCGGACTCAGTGGAGAGACCTGCACCGGTGATCACAAACAGGCGTCTGGATCGGGACACAAAGTCCTGCAGTAGCTCCAGGGAGGGGCCGTCTGTGCTACTGCAGGCCGGGACGAAGCTCGACACAGCTGCAGGTTCAGAGCACGTCCTCCTCACAGGGGCTGTGTGCAGGGTGAGGGTCCGCCATGGTAGTCTCATCTAGACCAGGACAAACACAGCCCCAAAGATTATAAAGAGAAACACACATGAACTTTTATAACATCTCATCACTGTTCTGTCAAGTATGCATAAACAGATAGTCGTAACGACTAGAAATGCGCTATATAAGTACAGTCCATTTACCACAGTCCATACACCTGAGTTATGTAAACCGTTAACGTTACATTATACAATCCTAACCCAAAACTTAACGAAACAAGAATACACTGAAATAAAATCTTAAAATACAACACAGCCAGTGAGCAGGCTACTTTCTAAAGCTGACTACAAGCTCACCAAGAACAACTGTGTGCTACTATACCTTATTAATTACTACAGCTGGACACAGTTCAACTTTATTATCGTAGTAAGCGGCACTGGAGGGTCATCAGCTGGTTGAATAACATGGGAACCTTAGTCGAAGCGTTGGTGCACAGCGACGGAATGTTCCGTGAAGGCCCGCCCTATGCTGCCTCTGAGTGGCTGGTGCTCGATCCCTTCGTTGGTTTTATTGGTTGGGTTTAGCTATGAGGTGCCCTATTGGCTAAGTTAGGTTAAGAATATCAGGTTCAGAGCCAATCAGAAGCAGAGTCAGGGCGGCTCATTCCGTCGCCATCCTAGGCAACGAACAGGAAACGTCAAGTTTCATGTAACACCAAATACAGTGGTACTGTAAACTGGGACTTGTAGTCAAATATTTTTGGTTTGAATTAACGACTGCGTTCAGTTTTATTTGTTTAGATGTACTTTTTGTTGTTTAAAAAATTTACGTTGTCCAAATTTACATTTAAATGACTGTATATTAATTAATAAAACTGGTAAAACAGGCTTATAACATTACCTTTATTCTTTAGGAGGAATTGTATCCTAAGAGAATCAATATACTTTTAATTAATTTTTTAATAGGAATTACCTAAAGAGTAAACACACAAATACATAATTAATAGGTACAGATATCTGCGTATGTCTCAGTAGATCTCTTGCAATCTAGCACTATATTCATTAAATTACTCCCCCCCCCCCCCCCCCCCCCTTTTTTTTTTTTTTTTTTTTACTTCTAATGGTGTTGTATGCCCAGTAAAAATGTCAAAATAACTATAAACCTAATTTTTGAGTTTTTTTTAACTCCTGCATTACATAATTTGTACAATAGTATAATACAGTAATCACGACTGGTACATTTTCTTTGCTGTGATCAACAAAGAGCGTGGATGCCTTTGTTGCAAACAAAATTTCATACCCAAATATTGTGCTAACAGCATAGATGTGTATAAATTTACAGCTTCCAAGGTTGAGGCTCTTTTATTTAGGTTAAATATGATAAAAAATGTTAAAAACACGGCTTTTAATCAACCATACATATCGCCTCATTTTGAGATTTATTAACAAATACAAAAACAAAATTGATATATGTGAACAATTAAGGCAAAACTTTGATAAATTTACACATGATTACATTTAAATTTTCTGCACAACTTGATGTTAAAGTTACATCCATATTTTACACGTGCATTCACATTTTTTGTGTTATTACCTCGATGCTGGGGTCATTTCAGGTTCTATATGTTAGGCCTCATGTTTGCACTTTGTTGCGGTTATGGCAGGAATTTGTTTTCAGGCTTGAACATATTATCACGGCAAATGTGTTTTGTACCTTTGAAAGACACGGAGATTGTACACGATTCAGCATTTTAAGTTATACTACCATCTGAAAGCTGCTTTTCTGTACCCAGTACACTACAGGTTGAACTTATATTTACATGTATGAAACAAGACTTGTGAAAACATGAAAACAACAGCAACGACTTAAGAAAAAATGCTGCAGTTGTCCTTTCATCAATGACTTCACGCAGAGTTTTGACTTTAATTTCTGGTTGAACAGGACAATACGGTAGATTGTTTGTGGTCATCAGATATGGGTAAAACAAACGTGTGGATGAAGAGTTCAAACGCTGAGTAGTACGAAAGTTTCCTTCTGTGTGTCCGTTAGAAAATGTGGCACACGTCCTGATTGCAAAACTCCAAGATATCTGTTATAAGGAAAATTGATGCACACATAAGTATTATTTATCATCACATGAGAGGGCGTGCATTTACATTCAAGTATGTGTGCTTGATCATCATGGTACCAGAATGTGTGCAGTTGAAGACGGTTTCTGCGTGATTGTAAAACTCCTCTCCCAGGATGGAGCGGTGGTCCATGTGGCTCGTGTGGACGAAACACTGCGTCGCGTCTTTGAACAGCAGATCGCTTTCTCCGTATTGCTGAGACTCAAAGAGCTTGAACTCTGTGTTTGGGTTGGCCGCCAAAGTTTCCTGTAAGATTAAAAAAATAGTTTTAAATCATAAAAGAGAGAACCACTGAGCCTTTCTGCAATGTTAAAGATCATATTATTAATGTTTGTCTTGATTTCCATCAGAAGAAGCATAAAGCTGGATTTTTGGAAACAGTCTCTACTGGTAATGTGGTTGCAAACCATAAAACCTCTGTAAATGTAATGGAAACATTATGGACTTTAGCATGAAACTTTCAGGACTTTCATACTTCGTCTGTTCAAGCTGCAGATTTCAGGTTTTACTTGAAGTTTTAAAAGGCGTCGGAACAAATGTCTTTCTTGATTTTGGTTCTTTTCTGAAGCTCAAGAAGGAAGCAGCAGTGGAGCTTTGAGCACTGTGAACTATCATCAAGATGTTCCACTATCTTTAAAAAGGACAGGTTTGCAGTTTTTCATTCAGGTGCCCAAACAATTATCTTCCTGTTATCAGTCTTCCTGTTCATACTCACCATTAGAAGATATGTGCTTTCATTTTAAGTGGTGGGAGACACAATGTTGTTTTGAGGAAATGAGAAAATGTATTTCAAATTTTATCTGAAAATAATATAAAGCATCAGATGTCAGAGTTAGTAAAAGCAAGTATATATCTTCCACAGTTGGTCTTTTTATTTAAATTTTCCATCTGTGTCTTGACACACTTTGTTTTCCTGTTCAGTTGCAGTTGAAGGATCGTAACACGAAGAGGAAATTTGGGACTAACAAGACAGTAAATTTGAAAGATATTTACTTGGTTTGACTGATTTGGATGGCTGAAGTAAACTGCATTGCTCACATTGAAAGTGCATTATGAAGATATCTGTTGGACAGTGTAAACAGTAGGATTAATTATGGGGGAAAAAAGTGCTGATGTTCATTAGGGTACCTGACTGTTGCTTTAAGACAGACTTGGAAAATTGTGAATGTGTCTTTTAACTACCTCCTTTCTTCGGTGGCGTCAAAGCCTTGTGTTTTAAAGACTGTCCACCAGGTTATTGAGCAGGTGACCACCCAGTGATCAGAAGGACAACATGACCGAAAAAACCCCCCTTTATTAAAGAACCTGACCTGTGACTTCATGAGGAAGTCGTATACTCGCGTCGTGAGCACCGGCCGTGTCATGATAGTGTTAGGCGGGATGACTCCCAGATTACAGCTCTCCCACTCTGACAGCGGGGCCCGACGACCGTCGCCACACAGAAGCTCAAAGTCTGATGTCGTCCACCCATCTGCCCAACCGGTGGAACTCAAACCTGAAGCAAACACACATTATTTGTAATTATCTGTATGTGTGTTCATTAAAATCTTCATCTTGAGTATCTCACTGAGAATATTAGCCTGAAGGTTGCGTTGCTCAAGGAAGGCCACGTCGCCGTAACTTTTACCACTGGGATCTCCAACCAGACACCTTTGAGTAATGGGAAGAAGGTCAGTTCAGAAAAATTACATTACATAAAAAAAAACAGTTTCTCATTTAGTTGTAGTAGCATCCAGCCACACAGATCTGCCTTCACTCTTATACGATGGAGGCAGAACAACTGAAAATGCTTCCTATGTTCAATGTTTTCCATGAATTACAATGTAATGAGCACACTGTTTTTACAAAGAGGTGTTGCTGTTTTTTTTATAAAAAATATAATTTTTACTATTTTCCACACAAATGCAAATCCATCCACAAATAAAATAAAATCAAAACAAAACTATACCATTAAGCATAAATTCTCACATTACAAGAAAGTTTCTTTAAAAGCTCCACGACAGTACCACAGCATACGACAGCATACCTGAACCCAAAATTTGGGTTCAGGTATGCTGTCATACGCCACTGCACATACTGTACCTCAAAGCCCCCATGTTGCCATAGTAACGCTCATTGTGGTTGTCGGCACAGCGTTTAGTTGCAGCCTCCCCTGTGCCGCCCATACACACTTTACACAGATTCCCCTGAGAGCCAGGAAGACAACCTTTCCAAAACACCCTGTTGTACACTGAGAGGATTGATAGTGACATAACACAGTTACGTTTGAGTGCAAAGGTCAAGAGGTTACTACAAACGGGGGATATAACATGATTTTTATTGTATAAGTTATATAAGTAAATCTCTTTGTGCAGGACTCGCTATGTATTTTTTTGAAACAGTACCTTGGTTTGGATCACAGGGGGAGCTGCTGTTATGCTCCAGACTTAAAGTGTGTCTGTATGGCAGCAGCCAGCCTGCAGGGCTGTACATGTGGCCATGACAGGAGCGACGGCCTCCGAGGTTCCCGATGAATATGCTTCTGCTGGATCGCTTTGCAACAGCGACACCCACCAATGAGGGCAACACTGAGGAGAAAGTTGATGTAATGATGTAATGTAAAGATTGTAAAGCTGTAAATTGGAAGGTTTTTTTTCTTTCTCCATCTTACCATCCGTCTCTAAGTGAGTCGATCCTTCAGCCAGCATGCATTTGCTTCCTGGGAGAGTCGAAGAAAACACGGAAAACACATTGTTTTTGTTATTATTAATCTGTCATGATCTGTTATTTTTTTCATAATTTTTTCAGTCAGTGTTTAATTCAGTAAACACAATGTCAGGAAAAAATGCAGATCATAAATCTCGCAGAGCCCCATGTAAAATCTTTAAATTGAATATTTGACTTAAACGATGAATCCATGATCAAAATTCTTAGCACTGAATTTCCAGTGTACTTTTCAATTAACTGACACATCGTTTCAACACTAATGAAGACCATCAGTAAATAATTAACAGAGATATGCTATGCTATATGTTCATTAAGAATATACCTCTGTAGATGATGTGAGAACCATGTCATACCATAATATTCTGTAACTACAGGGACGAGACCACACTTCCCTGCGATGAAAGAGTAAGTTGCATCCAGAGAGACTGCGTCCACCTCGTCCCTCTGTGGAATATTGCAACAGTGATGTTGGGATTGTTAAAAGAAAGCAGGTGATTGGATTTTGTATAGAAGTGCTCTCCCAGGTGTGATAAAAAAAGTGTGGTATATCCTGCAGTTTATATGATTTACCTTAATCTTTTCCACACAGTCACGCATTGAGACAGCTCTTATGCACACCAGCGGGTCGGACTTTATACTGAGAGCCCATTGCTCACATTTCTTCTGCTCTGCATGACTGATGCAGCACCACCGCACAACACTGTCCTCCAATGAGCTTCCTGCACACATGTACAGGTTCAGTGAAGCCAAACAGCTGGTCTCTTGTGAATATGGAACAATAACAACCACACACAGACAGATGGCGGTAAGCACCTTCATGTCCAAGACCTTTGAGGAGTGCAACATAATCCAGCCCCAGCACCTGACTGACATCCATATCATCTGCCAGAACTGCAAGTTTATCTGTCACATCTTTGAAGAGAAGGTCATTTTCACCAAAAATTGAAGAGTTGAAGAGTTGGAAGCGTTGTCTCTCTCTTCCTCGGTGGCCGAACAGCACCTAAGGATCAATGATAAATCAAAAAAATACAAAGAAGCTTTTAGAAACAAATACGGACATGGAAACAAAGTCTGACATTTGTGTG
This sequence comes from Scomber scombrus, assembly GCF_963691925.1. Taxonomy (NCBI): domain Eukaryota; kingdom Metazoa; phylum Chordata; class Actinopteri; order Scombriformes; family Scombridae; genus Scomber; species Scomber scombrus. Next base: position 18,736,412 of record NC_084972.1, read on the forward strand.
CAAAAGCAGGAAAAATAAGTTGGTATAAAAAAATATACCTGCACTGCCAACAGAAACTTGCGAGCAACCTTGCGAAAGTTAAATCTGGAGACCATGCCTGATCCTGGACCACGTCCCAGATTACAGTTTCTGTAGTGGCTGAGAGGAGCTTGTGTGCCATCTGTGCACAGTAACCTGAACTCATCTTGCTCATGCTCTGAGAGGACAAACAGAATATTTTGTTTTAAAGTTTTTTTGGAGCCTACGTTTGGGGTCATTTTACCTTTATTTAATAGACAGTGAGGAGCCATAATGACCCATAATAAGAAGCTGCTTACCTTCAATACTTTGAAGGGCTAAATGGTCCACAAATGCAACATCCCCTGCCCCGCTCCTGAGACATCTGCAGAAGAGGAAAAGCAGTAATATTAGTAGAGATTAAATGGTAACTTTTTGACTATTTACATATTTGAAATATAGCAAACAGGCGTCCTAAATCTTGCTAATCTTTTGGTGAGTCTGACCTGAGGGCTCCTTGGCTGTTGTAGAAGGGCTCGCTGTGGGACGTTTCACAGTGGTAATTCTTCTGGCGGATGTAGGACTTCTGGCCTTGGCACAGAGCGCACAGAGGTGCTGCCATGGTAGCCGCTCCAGGGATACAACTAGCACGGAAAAAAGTACTGACGTCTACCCAGACAGAGAGGAGAAAAACAAGTTGAGGCAGTGAGGAATCAGACTTCTTCATTTCATAATCTTTCCATTAATATTAAGGTGAAGACTTTCACATTATGTTTTTATTGGTTCCTAAACATTTGCTCTCATTACCCTGACTGAGCGGCTGCTCCTTTGACCAGCTCAGGTAGTTGCGGGACAGCAGGAAGCCGAGTGGAAGACTCCATCCAGCTGTCCATCGAACTCCACTGTGACAGCTCCTGTGACCTTTCAGGGATCTGATGTCTAAGCTGCTGTTTCTCACCACAGCCACAGACAGAATACAGCCTCCTGCAGGAATCATTGTAGAAACCGTGGACACACACAGACAGATACACGGGCTCAGATACCGACGCTGAAGATAAATGCTGAATTATACAAAAACCAGGAGTAAACCTACCTTCCTTGTATATCTCTTTGGCGATGGCAACGAGGCCAAACTGCTTCACAGCAGAATAAAGTTCTCCTGCATCTAATGTCACTATATCTGCACGGTTCCCCTGAAGCAAAGAGTTAACAGAGTGGTGTTCAATCAAGAAACCTTTAAATGTCCCAAGATAGATTATCTGTGCATGTCAATCTGTTTTCTGTTGCAAGTCATCAAAGCCTTTTACTCTTTTCAGATTTTGGGGTATTACAACATAAATTCAAAACAGATTTATACTGAAATACTGACAAGAAAAACCTTTGTTAACTTATTAGCAATAAAATACCATATTTACTCCAGGAAAGCTGCTGTAATAAACCCCAACTGTCTATCTGCTATTTGTAGAAGCACCTTGGCTTTTACTCAAACAGTACAACTTCACTTTGGCACATTTTCTCAACTTGTGTTAGAATTTATCTGTTTGGCTTCATTCATTGTTGTTTTAAAGCTTTCCAAGTCTCCATATCCTCAGCTGTACTGCTGGAAATGTCATCTGTGAGCCCCTACAGCATGGACTCGTCTGTGTTTTAATGATCTCAAGAACATCAAAAACAAAGGAAATCCACTTTTCCAGTTCTGACTGCCACTGCAAAAATGTTTTGATTTAAAACATTTTGAAAAACATCTGTTTCCTTTTTTATGCACATCTAAATTTTTTATCACTGACTAATGTCTGAGAATGTGTAAATAAGAAATGCATTTTACTGGGTTTTTTCGTTGTGTGCTTGTAAAGAAAATATTTTATTGCATGAATACAGGCTGTAAACACATAAAACGCACATACACAAACTTGTCCTTTCCTGTGCAGAACCTTTTGCTAAACTGCATTCAGGACTTGACTGTGAATGTTGCATTTCAGGTGAAGGGTGGCTCACCCTGATCCTATCGATGCAGTCAGTTGTGCTGGATGCACGAATGCATGAGAGTCTGGCAAAAGCTGCCACAGTGGCTGGCGGCAGCACTGCCACCAAAGCTTTAGCCAGTTCTGCACACTTCCGCTGTTCAGGATCTGACACTGTGCACCAACGCGTCTTCTTAGCTGTCATGCAAGGAGCAGTTCAAACAGTCAGAAGATGAATATACATTTAGTGCAGATCTTGGGTAACTGTTAACTTTGTGCATGTTCTACTAAGAAGAAATCATTTTCTCAGTTTACTCCTAAATAACAAAATCTAAAGTCAGAGTTGGATATTGGAAGGTTAAAATAATCATTTTACAGCATTTATAATGTCAGTTTTAATAATGTTCACAAAAAGCTCAAAAAATTGCCAGCAACAATCAAAACCAAACATCACCAAGACTTATGACATCAAGTGACACAATAAGACATCAACATAAAATAACTTAAATAAACCAGTTCAGAGGTAACACTTACCCCATATGCAGAAAACAAAGATGAATAAGAGTAAAATTGCATTAATTCCTCGCATTGTGGCCTGTTGTAGATCAAAGATTTGGACAAATCTGTCTTCACACAGTCTGCAGAGTGCAGCAGACAGCCGTCTTTTCTGTGAGTCTGAAATATCTGATATTCCTGCATAGATTTTCCAAAGTATTAGAGGGACGAGAGGCGCTGATACTAACAGGGAAATAGAAAAGGTATTGCGTAAGGGCAGCTCCTCTGAAAACAGTGAAGTGGCTTTTTTGCACACATATGGAAAATATTTAACACGCACCATCTGTCACAAGGACGACCCCTATCTAGCATTTTCATAGATTTGAAGTGTGGATGTAGTGCAGCTTTAACTTGACTTTAATCTTTCTGGATTGGCTGAGTCATACCAAAAAAAATGATAATAATGAAAGCCACGTCCTGAACATGAAGATATTAATCATTTCCATACAATCTGACTGCAGTAAAGGTATAAACGTTTAATCTTAAGAAAACAAGAGATCTCATGGCAAATATTTCTCATTTAGTTGTCAAAGTTTTCATGTTACTGTAAGAAATGTGATCTGTGCAGATGAACAGTCCAAACAATCAGCAGGTGCAAATAATTTAAGGATTATGTGACGAACTTCAATCTTTCTCGTCATGTTGTGAACACAGAGTGGCCCGTTTCCATCTCTTCTGATTGCAGACGGAGAAGAGAAACTCCTGAATTGTGAAGGACAGTCTGTAAATGTTGGATCCTTTCTGTGTGTAGCAGCATTGTCGGTTTCTGTTTTGCCAGTTCAGTGGACAGTCTCTCGATACGCTCCTCCAACTGTCAACGTCAAAAACATCAATTGTGACTCAAAATCCAATCAAGCACAGAGAAGGGAAAAAAAGTCAGTGACTTTTTCTCATTATGTCACGTTTGACAGCTTACTTTCTGCAGCCACTGATTGATTGTTCAAATGTGGCCTCAGAAGAATGCATGAAAAATGTTCAAAGGTGCTGTGTCCTTGTGTAATTTAAGAAACCTGGGCAGTTATGTGTTTCCATTCATCATACAGTTAAAATGTATACATTCTGGATGATAAGATCATCCCTTTTCCACCAAGTCAAGTTAGGAACAGTTATTTATAGTTTCAAGGGCTCATGTACATTGCTGCCATTAATTATTATATTATTTTCACTATTTTGTGAAAAAAATGCAAGATTTAAACACAATTAAGATGCACTTGATGACATCAACAGTGAGCTGAGAATGTATTTGTGGTGGGAAGCTTTAAGAACGTTATAATATCATCTTTATGATGTAAACTACTAATTTAGGTAAACATGTAAAAAGTTTATTAGTGGTGATATTAAATGTTAAGCACAAACTGTGGCAAACTTATTGAATCTTCTTACCTCCTTCAACTCTTCACAAATAGCATCTTTTTCCATTTGTTCGTCCTTTCCACTGGTCTGCAACCAACTTTGTAACACTTCTTTCAGTCTCTGCCAAGCCCTGAAGACACACACACACACACACACACACACACACACACACACACACACACACACACACACACACACACACACACACACACACACACACACACACACACACACACACACACAGAGTCAAACATCATCATCCACTATACACACACAACATGTTCAACATCACTGGAATAAAGAGACTTCTTACCTGAGCTGTTTCCTGTCCTGTTGAAAACTCTTCATGTCCAGCTGGATGTTCAGCAGTTCTCTTGTCAGCGATGAAATCGGATCATTGGCTGCATTTTTGCTCTCAGTTTTTTCACTGGATGCTTGAAGTAGAACCATAATAGCTGTTGTGACCATGGCATTTGTGATGTTCAACACAAAACAAACTTTTTCTTTCTTAATTAAAGAGTGTGAACTAGAACTGGTCAAATTCCTACACTTGGAAATAAAAGTGATGCTACTATACCTGTAAATACTGATGAGAGATGTTTAAAAGGGGGTATGAATGCAAGTGCAGCATCTCCAGGAGCTGAGCTGCAGGCCTTCCCCAACTTGGAAAGAGAAGAGTATAATCTTAGTCTTAGCTCACAATTACATCTTGCATCTTGATATCTGTCAATGTAAAAAAATATCTGATTATTACCGTATTTTGAGTCCCAGTGGTCATGAAAGCAGAAGGTGGTAAAAGAAGGTCTTGGTTTTGGGTTCTCGGAGGGGAGTCCAGTGTGGACGTGTGAGGTTCAGATGGTGACACAGCAGGAATGATGGTACTTCGAAGTGAGGAGGTGAGAGACACTAAAGCAGGACGGAAGCAGGACAACTCTGCATGGTGGTCTTTCTGTGAAGGACTGACCTCTGAGGGTTGTGGAGCTGTTTCAGTGCTGGTGACGGCAGACTGCTTTTGGGTGCTAGAAAAGAGAAGAGGGTTTTGTTAGTGCATTCTGTTGAGTGAGAAAGATTTTTAATGTTTAATTTTCAGCTGATTTCTAATTTTAATATGAAATACATTATATTTATCTGATATTTTAAAATAATGTGATCTATATTTGAATTTTTAAAAGTGGCTACTTTTCCAGTGCGGACCCAAACAGTTCCTCATAGCGAAGTGGCTGAGGTCTCGGCGTACGGGTTGGATGCCTGCAACAACAATGACAAGAAAAAGATAAAAGACAAATTGTATAAGTAAGCACGTGTTGAACACAGATTCACATCCTGCTGCAGGCTCAGACTGACGCACACACTCACAGCTTGCCAAATGCTCCATCTCCAGCTTCTAGCCCCACCGAGTCAGATGGAGAAACTCTGTTCAGTCCAGACGCAGGCAGACAGAAGGTCACACTCTTTTTCTGCGGTTGCTCTCTGACTTCTCGCCCTCTGCCTGGTTTACCGAGGGCTCGCTCCTTCCATCGCATGGCACAACGCCTCACCACTCTCTGAATATGTCGTGATCTCTGCAGGGCACAGATAGCATTGAAGAAATGATCTTCAAATGTAATGTACAAAATGACATAAACTTTACTCAACACACACACATAACCCACTTGCTCTTGGCTGTGTTGCGTTAGGCTCGTTGTGAGATCGTTCATGTGAGCGGCATATGTGAGGATGCACGTCACGCCCTCCCTCAGCAGCTGGTCTCTGTAGACCTGTGCCGCTCTGGCCGCCTGCTCTTGCTTCCTGCGCTGCTCTGTGACACACAGCCTCCATCCATGCAACACCTGCAGCAGGTTCACAGAACAACATCGAGACCAATTAAACCCTGTGAGTGCCTATTCTACATTCAGTGCTAAATTTTCTAGTGAGAGAAGATTGTTCACGCTGGTGTTACCTTGGCCTGGAGAGTGAGGGACCAGTGCCAGAGCGCTCGCTCTGTCTGCTTAGACTCTCTCCGTCTGTGCTGCAGCTGTTAGCAGGAAGTAGACCAGTCAGTTTACAACAGCAATAAATCAAACCACATATCAGTCTGACCCTTAATATTCACGCGTACTAATTCTCCATACAGGAAGCAGAACAAATAGCTGTTACTATAAACAACATCAAACAAATAAAACAGGATCAGTCCCTTCCTTTTTCCTTCTTCCTCTGGCTATACTTTAAACCTTTACTCCATCAATTTAATATTGCACTACTTTAAAGTTGGGACAACAATTTCAATAATGCATCATGGTTATTTTTTTAAAAGCAACAGAGGAATACAATTGTTTTCATGGGCTCAGCAGTACTCTTCATGTCAAATAAATATTCGGCCCATGAAAAAGAACAGACAAACCTTAGTTTTCCACAGTTCAAAGTAGGTCTGACACATCTTCAGTCTCAGCAACAAGATTCCTTGTCGTTTCATCACCTATGAAATAAGCAGTCAAGTATTCATGGGATAGGAAGAAGCCGCTGATATCACTTTTTATAGCAGATACAGGATGATAAAGTATCAACCTTATATTTCATGCACTGATAGTGATGCTTATTCCACGCTCTCAGCGCTTTAGAAAGCAGTTTGGAGTCATGGTGCCTTCTAGCTTTTTCCATGCACATCCTCTCCCTCCGAGCTGCTTTGGTTTGCTGCCTCCATTGACGAAAAGACCGCAGCAGCCGCACTGAACACAGACAACATCAAGTTAAAAAGTGTGAAGCAATTCATGTACACATTCCTAATATTAATAGAAGTCTGCCAATTCATTAAATTTGGCAACATGGCATATACTGTGGAATAACAGACATAGTTGATCATTTATTGCATTTGTCTGTGATAGTGGAGGAATTTGGGGTTTTGTAACATAAGAAAACACTTTAGAAAAAGGGTAGATATTTATAAAAAATGAACATCTAATAATAATGTGTAAGAAATGCACATTACTATTGAAATACCTTGGTATATATATGTTGTTGTTTTTTTTTAAAGCAAACACACTGGTAAAGATTATTGTCTACCTGCATATCCTGTTCAACTTTCTAGTGAAATGACATTTTCTTAAATACAATTAAAAATATTTACAGCATAATTATTGAAATGAATTTCAAACCGCACTCACATCACGTGATCACTGTAACACATTCTTTTGTTACCTTGATTTATGGACCTCTGAACCCTGCTGAGTGCCTCCCTCTGCTGGTGGCGCTGTGACACTGCACTTGTTGTTTCTTCTCTCCAAGTCAGGAACACCTTGAATGTTTCAATGCAAAGTAAACAATGAGCAATAGCTCTGAGTAAGGACTGTGACTGTGACTGGTATCAGACTGCTTTTATAACCTTAAGTTTAAGAAAGTGATGAAAGTGATTCTGTGCTTGTTGCTCCATAAGTTGGACCTCCGCCAGCAGTGCTGTGTTCTCCCTCCACACAGTGAGAAGCTTCCTGTGGATAGAAGTGACTGAAATGGCGATTCTGATGTGCGACAGCCATTTCGAATGTGAAAAATAAAACTGAATTGAGATTTTGTACATTAATGTAAACATGTTAAATACCTGTGGAAGTGCTGTGTTTGCTGTCGGTGAAGTTCGTCTGCATGACTGTAGATCTCAGACATCTGTAGATGGTGTTTCTGAGGAGTTTTAACATCATCTTTGTCACTCCAAACTTATCAAGACATGTGATCATATTGGCAGTTATTGATAGTGATTTACCTTCCAGGCCACAAATGCACGTTTGAGAAGTTTAGCTTCATGGTAATGCTGCATCTGCGCCAGTCTGCTTTTCTTCTTTCTCTGGATCTGAACAAACTGTTCAAACATACAAGAGTCAATAACACACACACAGACCTGAAGCAGACTGTTGGTATCTGTACCACTTCGTCCTTGGTTTTCTTGAACATAAAAAATTGAAATAAAGCACGTTGAAAATGCCCGCAATGAACTTTTAAATGAGATGCGTGAGTAGTTCTTATAACACTGAACAAATTAACTAAAGGAGGACAGTTCTCATTTAGACACTTCACAGACTGTCAGAGATGCTGAGCAAAACATTTAAGATACAAATTTCCAGATATAGACAGCTCAGTTTTGGTCTCACTGGTACAGAGAATGAACAGATGATGTACAGACTGGACAGGACAGAAAGCACCTTTTTCCATCTTTCCACAGCCCATCTCATGCAGCAGAGGTCACCCTGATGACAAGCCTGCTGCTCTCTGTTCCTCCTGGCAACCAAACACATAAACAAATGTGTTAGCGAACAGATCAGAGAGCTCACCTTTTATATTCAAACACTTCAGCAGCACTAAGTTCACCTGTCTCGTATCTCAGTGCTGTTGTCCTTCCACTGTGTCACCGTCTTGTGAAGAAGTCTGTGCACATACAGACGGTCTGAAGCGTTCTGTTTCTCCTCCTCGTTGATCTGCTGCTCTGTGCGTTGCCTCCAGTGAGCCCACGCTCTCTGCACGTGGCCTCGCTCCTCATGAAGAATAGCCTAATAACAGCGAGTTGTCTGTCAGCATCTGATACGATAATCATGACAATGTTTGTGTTTCCATTTACATCTGGCGTACCATTCGCTCGGAAAGCATCTCCTCCTTGCGTTTCTCTGACTGCCCCCACCAGGTGTAAAACACCCAGCTGTATTGACGCTGCCTGATAACACAGTGAATAAACACATCATGCCGTGGTTTGTAAATAAATCACAACATGCAAACAAGTGTGGGAGAAGAAAATGGTCACTCACTGATTATAGACTTCTGCCTTGCGTCTCCTCTGTTTATGAAGCCTTCTCTGCAGAGTAAACTCAAACCACGAGTTGAAGCAAATAGGCAACACTCGCTCTGCAAACCAAACTTCTGCACGATGCTCCAACTCCTGCACAAAAGCAAAGTCTTCTTGAGGATCCAATTAAACTATATGCATATAAATTTAAAGATCACATAGATGAAGAATCTCACTGATGTGATCACCCACTTTGGCATCAGCCAAAACTATGATTGAAATGATTAAAGTCTCCTTGAGCTCAAACATGTTTTTCTTCTTGTTCTTTCAGTAGTATGTTTGAGCTTCAGTCTGCAGAGTTTAACACTAGGAAGCTGTCTTTCACGTTGGAAATTTTCTCTACACTCTTACATGCGTTAAAGGCGTGTAATACCTGTGAGCAATTGTATAATCACAACTAGTTTGGAGCCAATAACAGTCCAGAATTACACACGAGTAGGGGTAAACGACGAAAACGTGACGATATTTCTCGTCGACTTGAATTTTGTCTTGCAAAGCTATAATTAAGGGGCGCACCAGAAAAAAAAGAAAAAAAAGAAAAAGACGATCGGTTTTCTATCGATCATTCACACTTCATGTCTTCTTTTTATAATGTCACGTGTGGATCATTAACCTTGTTGCAGCTTCTACCTGTTGAGAAGATCTCAGTCAGAAGTAGGAGATGAGGAGAGGAGCAGTGGTAAGTTGACCTCAGGTCTCTATACTGAGAGACTGAGGTAGGAGGAGCAGGGAACCTAGCGCAGGTATGGAAGCCTAATGATGCAAAAAGTAAAATGAGTCACACTACCAAATTATAACACAATTTATGTTGTTCTACTTATGTATTTATGTAATACAGGATTTGTGCAATTTACTTTTATTTCTGTGTTTTTTTATTAGCAATATGTTATAATTTGTGATAATTGGATTCTTTATTTAATTTATATTTATATATTAGAATTGTTTCTACTCTTTACAATTAACTTTTTAGTATTTGTGATTGTATCTAACTTTTGTATTTATGGTTGTTATTTCCATAAATACCAAAATTATCCATCTATAAAATATCTATATGGGGAAACCTTTTACAGTGCTGCATACTGCATATGATAATTATATATTTAGTTGTGATTCATAACAAGCTGATTAGTTCAAACATTTCAATTCAATTTCCATTTTGTGAATTTTAAATAAAAGAACAGTCATGTATTTCCTCATTGAAGTTTTCTTAAAAATATAGTTAAAATCTTGTCTCGTCTCGCCTCGTGAGCTGAGTGTATCGTCACACCCCTACACACGAGTGATGTGGAAACTTGTACTTTTATGTGTAAAAACCCTATCAGACATGTGTACAGGGGATCTTTTTAACGCTAAAGCATTTAAAGCTAGAGTGGGTAAAAAGGAACAACACAGTGGTTTAATGGGCACGCAGGTGGTCGGGTGGTTAGAGTGCATGCCATACACTACCGTTCAAAAGTTTGGGGTCACCCAAACAATTTTGTGTTTTCCATGAAAAGTCACACTTATTCACCACCATACGTTGTGAAATGAATAGAAAATAGAGTCAAGACATTGACAAGGTTAGAAATAATGATTTGTATTTGAAATAAGATTTTTTTTACATCAAACTTTGCTTTCGTCAAAGAATCCTCCATTTGCAGCAATTACAGCATTGCAGACCTAAAACTTGGATTCATCCATCAACAACACTTTTTCCAGTCTTCCTCTGTCCAATGTCTGTGTTCTTTTGCCCATCTTAATCTTTTTCTTTTATTGGCCAGTCTCAGATATGGCTTTTTCTTTGCCACTCTGCCCTGAAGCCCAGAATCCCGCAGCCGCCTCTTCACTGTAGATGTTGACACTGGTGTTTTGCGGGTACTATTTAATGAAGATGCCAGTTGGGGACCTGTGAGGCGTCTGTTTCTCAAACTAGAGACTCTAATGTACTTATCTTCTTGCTCAGTTGTGCAACGCGGCCTCCCACTTCTTTTTCTACTCTGGTTAGAGCCTGTTTGTGCTGTCCTCTGAAGGGAGTAGTACACACCATTGTAGGAAATCTTCAATTTCTTAGCAATTTCTCGCATGGAATAGCCTTCATTTCTAAGAACAAGAATAGACTGTCGAGTTTCAGATGAAAGTTCTCTTTTTCTGGCCATTTTGAGCGTTTAATTGACCCCACAAATGTGATGCTCCAGAAACTCAATCTGCTCAAAGGAAGGTCAGTTTTGTAGCTTCTGTAACGAACTAAACTGTTTTCAAATGTGTGAACATGATTGCACAAGGGTTTTCTAATCATCAATTAGCCTTCTGAGCCAATGAGCAAACACATTGTACCATTAGAACACTGGAGTGATAGTTGCTGGAAATGGGCCTCTATACACCTATGTAGATATTGCACCAAAAACCAGACATTTGCAGCTAGAATAGTCATTTACCACATTAGCAATGTATAGAGTGTATTTCTTAGTTGAGACTAGTTTAAAGTTATCTTCATTGAAAAGTACAGTGCTTTTCCTTCAAAAATAAGGACATTTCAATGTGACCCCAAACTTTTGAACGGTGGTGTATATGCAGCCAACCCCAGTTCGAATCCCAATTTGAGGTCCTTTGCTGCATGTCACACCCCCCTCTCTCTCCCATGTTTCCTGTCGGTCTACTGATAGATAAAGGCGTCTATGCCAACAAAATCTAAAAAAAAGAAAAGAAATGTGGTTTCATGCCTGCTCTGTGAGTACTGATCTTGTATTAAAATACCTGCATGTGTCTCCTTTCAGCAAGTTTCTCTCTCCAATGGCAAAAAAAGCTGCTTAACAGAGATGTGCTGCCAAGAGAAACAACAAACCCAACTACAATTTTAATCCAAATGATGCACACACAAACCACTTTAAATGAAATATGTGACATGTTTGAAGGTTTAGAGGCTACAGTAATTACAAATGAATACTTTAAACTAAAAAGAACATTTAAGTAATGTCAGAGATTGATAAAAGTTTAAAAAAAAGCACCTGTAGGTTGTCACGGCCATTTCTGTTAATGGTTGAAAACTTTTGTCTTCAGCCTCTTCGAGACGCTCCTGCCACAGCCTCCAGTACTTACTTATCACCTAAAACACAAAAACATTTTAAAAACGTCCAGGTGTTTTACCAGCAATGTGAATTTAGGATAATACAGGGCTCAACATTTACAGTTTGTCGACAATGTTGGACAGCCATGTGTTTGTTCAGTCGTTGCTCTTTGTTCCAGGAGACGTTCAGAGACAGTGCCTGCACTCCAGCATGCTGCAACAATACACAGTGATCAATACATGAAAAAGATCACGCTCTATACTTATTTTTCTTTTTTTTGGATCTCACCAGTAGACGATAATGGTAGTGCTGACTTGCACTCTGGTTTCTTTCAGCTTCTTCTCTGCACAACGTCACATCTGCTGACGAGCTCAAGAATCAAACAGCTGTTCTGATCATTCTGTGTATGATGATGTGGTTGGTGTTAAAACAGGAAATGTGTTTGTTTTATTTAGGATTTAGGATACAAGCTCTCCAATGCTGCAGTGCTCTGCGCTGAGTGCTCCGTCTGGCCAAATGTCCTGCGGCTTGCAAACGGTCCTCTTCACCCCATTTGCGATGCAACGCGCTGTTCCATTTACTCCAAATCTTCCTCATCAGGTGAAGAAAGGTGGCACGCATAGCCACAGCTGAAACATAAATTAAATTAAAAGGGACAACTGAGTAACAACGCTTAAAAAAGAATCATTGGAATAAGTAGTATGGTATGAGGTTTATATTAAATAGGGCTGCAACTAATTATTATTTTCATTATCAATAAATCTGATGATTATTTTCTTAACTGTTTGATTTCATCTTTTGGTCTATATGGTCTATAAAACATGAAAAAACTGTGAAAAATGGCCGTCAATTCCCTAAAGTGACATCTTGAAATGTCTTGTTTTGTTTGACCAACAGTCCAAAATTGCAAACTTTCAATTTACTATAATTAAAGACTAAAATGAAGCAATTTCTTACATTTGAATTCATTTGTAAACCTGAAACCATCAAATATTTTACTTTTTTGCCTAAAATATCAACTAATCGAGAGCAGATAGAGTAAGTTATAATGACCTTGTAACTGTTTCTTGGTTTGGCGACAGGACACGTAACTTATCCACTGATGCAACGTTTTTCTTTTCAGACTGAGAATGAAGTGAAGTGAAGCTTTGCATTCTTTCTCTCTTTGGCAACGAGCTGCTGTGTGCATTTCTTTCCACTGAAGCCAAGCCTGTCACAAAAAGCAGCACAGCAGGACACACATCAACACCCTGAACACAAAAGAAAATACTGCAGAGGTTCATCATGACTTGGAAATAACGTTAGCAGTATGTGATTTATGAGTGTGTTGGATTGCATCTTTACCCTGCTCTGTGAATTCAGCGCCCACTGTTTCAGGGCTCGGTCCTCCAGAGTACGAATGTCTCGATGCTGCTGCAACCTGCTCTGCCACAAACTCCACGCTGATCTGCACAAGTGAAAAAAGACAACTGTTGTAAAACTGAAAACCTGCTTAAAATTCATGGTGTAGATCTGCTTAGAAAATATAATATTCTTACCGCAGAGTTGTGAGTTTGTTCTGCTCAAGAGCTGATTCAAGCATTCTGGTTTTCATTCGCTTCATTTCTATGAAAACTTCCCACCTGTCCCAAACCAGATGCAGCCGCTGCCTGTCAGCTGTTTAAGAAAACAAAGCGGTTAATAAAATGGTAACTGCCTGTGATACCTGATTAAACATGAGGCTGGAAGATTAGATCTATATCATACCAAATGACTGAGCATTTTTGATTTTGCTCTTCTTTTCCCTCTGTGAAGACGTAAACTTTCGCCAGCTGTGGAATGCCAAGTTATTCAAGTAATACCTAAAACACAGACATGATTGTTAACACACACAATCACTATCTGGAACCAGCCTGCTGAGGTACAAGACTGTCACGCTCCTCTAAAACGTCTCTGGCACTGACCTGTAATGACACTCTGCCCTCAAAGTAAGACTCCACTCCCTCCTGGACGTCCACCACTCATCTCTCCATCCTTTAAAGGCTTTTCGCAGGACCGCACTGGCATAGTGGGACCTGAAACATGTAATATTCCCCTCAATGACAGAGCAGAGGCCCAAGAATTACATTAACAATTACCAGAGGAGGAAGAAGTACACAAATACTTTACTTTAACGATTCTGAAAAAATAACTTATTTTGACTGATATTGCAATTGTGCCTTAACTACAATATAAAAATACTCCATTACAAGTAAACAGATTTACATAAAAAATCCAGCTTAGAGGTATAAAGATACTATCAGGTAGTCACTTAAGGTATTAAAAGTAAGAGGACTAACAACTCATAAGCATGGGAAACAGACACAACTACACAGTGATTTTATGTGAAGTTTGGGAACTTCTGGTTTAATCTTAAATAATGCAGCATAATTTAGAGCTTTATCTACTGTCATGTCAAATTTTAAGACAAAAAATATTCTGGGTTAGGCAATATATAGAGATATTGCATCAATATTTTGACATGAGACTGGAAATTGCCTTAGATGTTGGATATTGTAATACAGCATAAGTGTTTTTCTCTGGTTTTAAAGCCTGCATTACAGTAAAGTGATGTCATTTTCGAGCTAACCAAACTTTTCTAGCTTTCGTATTATTTGCATTTATCCTCTTAGTCATTATATCCACATTACTGATGATTATTTATCAATAAATTGATAAATCATTGTGTAAACGTTTTGTGAAAGCACCAATAGTCATCACTAAAATATTGTGGCAGTATCAATATTGAGGTATTCGGTAAAGAATATTGTGATATTTGATTTTGTCCATAATGCCCAGTCCAAAGTGGAAGTAGTATGTAGCACAAAGTACCTCAAAATTGTTTAATACAGTACTTGAGAAAATCTACTTTCCACTGCTGAGAATTAACCAAACATACTGCGATCTTCGCTTTAAAAATACTGATTTCTGTGCTTCTTTTCTTAACAACTTCAGTTTGTTAAGTTTTGTTACTTGGCTTGATGAGGGAGGATTCGGCCAAAGGTATTTTGCATCCATATCTTCAGGAACTTCCTTGCCAGGTGCCTGCAGTGAATCAACAAGTCAGACAATAAATAGAGAAAAAGACAAAACTACAGTTAAGCTGTAAATACAGAAGTTGAAGGGTAACAAACTTTGCACCTTATCCTCAGCTCCTTGAGTCTTCCACCTTTGTTCCAACTGTATCCAACTCTATAAGGGATCTTTCTGGTGGTACCTGTGCGGCTTTGTTTGGTTTCACCATAGTTTCTATATCTGTGGGTTTCACCTCCAGATGTGACACTTCTTGGTCTAGCTCTTAATAAATCTAACTTTTTAGAGTCACTTAGCATGATATTGAACCGCTCAGTTGTTATACAGATGTGTAAATCCACGGCGCTGTACTAAATAACAATAACCAAATGACTCTCATCTCTGTGGAGAAACTGTTTGGGTTACTGAAGTGCCGCGCGTTTGTCGTTTTTCGTCACGTGAACGCGAGTGTGACGTATTAAGAGTGACGCTGGCAGAGTTCCAGTTGTCAACGGCAACAGGCAGCGGCGAAGTTCAGATCGCGGGTTTTAAATGTGTCTCTGTGGATTTAAAGCTTCATATAGTTTGTATTGTGGCTCAGATACAATGATTAAATACAATACTGTCTGTTAAATTAAATTGAAATAGTGACATGTTTATAGAAACTGTGACTGTGAGTTGAAATGTTGGTTGGTTCAAGCATCAGGGTCCTTTTAGAGCAACGGCTATATGCTATGTAAGTCCCGGGCAGCCCGTGAGGGCGGGGACTTCTATTTTTACGAAGGGCGCCGATGCAGTACCGGGAACACCACAATGAAATGTTTACAAATCAAGCATACCCCAAAACAATGACGAGCTGGCCTTGATACTGCCTTTTGAGTTTTCTAAATTGAGTGTACGTTATACTTCTAGAAAGCTAGTTGGATTTTCCCCCCACAAGTTATGAAGTTGCACATATATGTATTACTAGTAACATGTGATTTCTGTATTATGGTTTGAATGTTAGAGTGTAACACGGTCGACAAACAGCAGACCATGTAACATTCTACAAAGGCGCGGCGGGCGCTGTGTAATCTTTCCTAGGACCTTCTTAAAGCGGTGATCAGAGGAAAATTGGTGCTACGATTTAGAAAACAGAGACAGAGCAGGCAGTCATTTGAGATTATACAGTCCCTGTGCGAGTTCATTTGTTACTTGGACCCGTGTTATTGTGTTAAGTTACCCTAATACAGTGTGTGTTTGCTGAAATCGCTGCAACAACTCAGCCCGAAGAAGGTTTGGTGGTAGCTGGGTGGGCATTATCCCCATTCAGCTAGCTAGCTAGCTAGCTAGCTAGCTAACGGCCGTTAGCAGCCAGTTTCCACGCAGCTCTTAAACAGAGTAAGTTGTTTGTTTGTATTTATTAATGTACAAGTTGGTCAGATATTTGTAGTAATGTGTATACCACTGTTGAGGTTTAGAGCTAGGTGTGTGTGGGACGCTAGCTTAATTGAGCATCTACATATTTGTTGGATAATTGTGAACGTTTATTTTTGTGAAACTCCGTAAAAAAAAAAAAAACAATTTAGCGAAAGACTGAATACGCAACGCAGACAGGTTAACGTTGCTGGGATATCAAATGAGCATCTTTTGAAACGCAGACGCAATTTTTCAATTAGCAATTTATTGTAATTAGCTTGTCACGTCCCGTGTAACCGGTCACTGGCTGTTGTCAATTAACTTGCTAATTGGCGGACGGCGTTTGCTAAAACTAACATCATTCAAGTTTCATCGACGTCAGGTGAAGTTAATTGTTCGTTTTTGTCATTTTGCTTTTTCTCTGGCACATTAAATTAATTGGTCTGCATTTTGCTGTCTGGAAACTGACCTTTTGTTTCTTCGAAATAGAAATGGCCATCAATGTCCAAATGAACTGTCAATTAATGCAGTCATTTATCGGCAGCAAAACTCTTTTAAGGCTATTTTGTCCAGACAATTCAAATGCGTTTGTCATGCTTAATGTAAATCCATAACTTTCTTTCCAACAGGAACAGGATCGTTGTTTGTCTATAGGCTGTTTGTTCTGTACCTGGAGTCAGTCATGGAGAACGATGGTTGTGTTGAACAGAAGAATGGCGGAGATGCTGCTGTGGACTCAGCTAAGCAACAGCCAGCAGCCACAGCTCCATATAGATACACTAAGGTGATTTATAAGTACTGACAGATGACTAATTAGAGGCTAGATAGAGTTTTTCTTAACGCAACTTAACTGTGATAAATCCCTATTCAGGAGGAGCTGCTGGATATAAAAGAGCTGCCAATCTCCAATGAAAGGCCAGAATGTCTGTCAGATAAATATGACAGGTAAGAGTATATCTCCTGGGATGAACAAATTCACACTCTTAACACAATATTATGTGGGTTAACAAGAAAACCAACACTGGTGTTTTCAAATTAGGCGGCACGGATATGATCATAAAGAAAAGGGCATCAGCTTTTTGGCTCATATTTGATATGTAGAAACTGGCTCCGAAAAGTGAGTCATATTCTTGAGATAATAGAGCAGGTGAGCAAATGAAGTGTGTGCCCTGCTTTTTTGGCCACCTACACACAAGCTCAAATGCATATTATCTGAAAACTTTGATTTAATCAGGTTTGACAATATACTTTGTCATCAAGGTGGTCTGAATGGCTTGAAGACTTGTTCTTACTAATTAACCTTCAATCTTGAATCTTAACTACAACCCATATAAATGCTTTAAGAAACTCTTGCCACATATTTTGCTGCAAGTGGCAGTCAAAGATGTTGATGGGCCTCAGGAGTGAAGATTAATGTAAAACAAATGTTTCCTATATTTTTAGTCTGTACATTTTAGACGTAGCACTGGCTTGAGCCACATGGGTGGAATGCATGTCCAGTAGTTCTAAACATGGACATGGAAACATTTTATGACAAAAGTGTTTTTATCTAGGTGACATCATAATCAAGGAATTAGTTTCCCTAGAAGCGGTATGTGGCATGCTTTGATTTTTTTCCCCCTCCCACACTTATTATGGGTTGCCTTAAGGTTTTAAATGAGATGAGATTCTGAATGACAGCAGATTTTCAGTGCGTTCAGGTTACCTACACATCTGCTTATGAATTATATACTTGGGCGTCTGTTTCAGCCTTCTACAACATGCTGTTAAAATACCAAGTTTTTGTTAATGTGGGAGACGAATATATATATTTTTGATTGTACCTTATAACACCCAAACTGTCAGCAGTCATTTGTGTTTTTAAGAGCCCTGCTGTTTTTCTTCACAGGCAATTAATCAGGGACTCATTTTTTAAACCAAAACATCTAGTGTTTTAATGGTTGTAATTACATTTTTAGAATAATTTGCCTTCATTTTTTCTTCATAAACTGGCTGAGGTTTTTTTGCTTCAAATGATGTTTTGGTACAGTGATGGTGTCTGGGATCCTGAGAAGTGGCATGCCTCGCTGTATCCCACTTCAGAGCGTAACTCTCCAGTGGAAGGTTTTAAGAAGGACTATGTGGATGACAGAGTTCCTTTGAAACGAAGGATCCCAGGTAAATTATTGTTTGAGTCCAAAGCAAAGAAAGCTACTAGATTTAAACCAAAGGCAGGTCATAAAGTTAATTACTGTCTGTAAGAGACTTTTCTGACTAGTCATGGAGCAATGAAAATTAAATGTCTAGTAAGTAGTAGTAGTAGTAGTAGTATAATGTTGAGAGTTACGTCAGTGTATTTCCTGAGGAAAATGAAAAAGTGTCTTACACAGGATTCTTAGCTTGGTATCATGTGGCTGTTTGTATAGACTGTGTACTCTAAACTTAAATGAAGTCTGTTGGCTGCGTTGTGTTCAGATCCCCGTGAGCGGTTAAAGGAGGATGATATGGATGTCATACTAAGCCCACAGCGACGCAGCTTTGGGGGTGGATGTCAAGGCAACGCTGCACCTGTGCTGCACACCCGTCGCCCAATCAGCCCTCTGGAAAATAAGGAAAATGAGACCCTCCGTTTAGGAGGGGCGCGCAGGATTGGCAGCGGCCGCATAATTGCTGCCCGAGCCTTTGAGAGAGAAGCCCGTGTGGAGAAGGAGAGGGAACGTGAGAGAGACTTTAAGGATAAAAGATTCAGGGTTGGTTTACATTGCTTTCAGTCCATCTATAATGTATTTCCCCTGTGTTCAGACGTTGAGGCATTCAGTGAATGGAGGTTGCCTTTTCTAATGCAAGTGAGACTGCTAAGAAAGGGCATTTGCCCTTTAATTTGTTTCACAGGAACTTCCTGTGAAGATGAATTTATTTCACTGGATAAAATTAGCTGAAAAGGAAAATGTACAAGTTCAGTTCAAAGCCTTAAACTTCAAATGTGTTTTCAGAGAATTGTTTTTGCTTGTTCACCTAATTTTCTAGATTAGATTCTAATGTTTACTTTTACGATCTCTTACTAAAACAATGAGGAAGGTGCTGCATGGACTGAATGGAGTCAAGTTTCCTTCATACAAATGTCTTAACTCAAGTGCTCCCATTCTTACTTTTTACAAAGACGGTGACGTGAAGTCTGTCTTGTCTCGTTAGCAGAGAGATTTTGGTGACAAACGTGTGTTTAGTGAAAGAAGAAGGAATGATTCGTATGCAGAGGAGGAGCCAGAGTGGTTCTCAGCGGGTCCCACAAGCCAGTCTGAGACAATTGAGCTCATTGGATTTGATGACAAAATCCTGGAAGATGATAAACGCAGGTCCAAGCGGTCAAGGAAGCGGACAGAGTCCTTAAAAGAAGGTATGTTCAAACTTTGTTCTTAATAATGATCGAAACCGTATAAGCAGCTCAGTGTGACTATCATGTGGTGAATGCTTAAAACTCAGATTCTTATTTGTCACATTTATGTGCAGTAGTGGAATGTAATGGTGGACAGGGCGAGGAGAAAGATGGGGGTTTGCAGTCTACAGCTGATCAGGAGGTTCCCCACCCTGACGTGTTGCCGGAGCAGTCAACGGGAGACTTTGACTTCAATGAATTCTTTAATCTGGAGAAGACCATGCCGGGACTGGCCTCTGTAAGTACTGGGGAGCACTTTGGTTTTGGTTTTCTAGGTGTGAATATCACAAATGGGGTGTAATTCTTAACTCTTGAAAGCTCATCAGTGTGATGTTTTTTTTCCCCATCCTGTCCCCTTTGTCTTACTGTGATCAGTTTAAGCTTAACAGTAGAGGTTTTCCAATGCATCTGCCCTTTCTCCTTGAATCAGACCTGCAGGTCAAGCTGACATTTTTTACACAATCAGAATATTTTAGAGGCCAGATTAAAGGCTGTGACCTTAAAATGACATGCTCTGTTCGTCTTAATCAGAATAACCAAGCCTTTTTGGATGCAAGCATTACAGATACTTGACGTCAGTATGAGATTACCTCTGCTTCACTGGCTTGATCTTACTTAACTTTGGTGGTGGTGGTATTGTCACTGAAGGTTTACTTTGTAAATATTTTGTCAGTCTGTTGCATGGGGTATAAGGAGAAGGTATTCCAAAAAACTTCCAAATTTATGCCCATCGTTATAGCTTCATTATACTCTTATCAGTTGAACTAGGCTACAAACTAAATGAGAAAGTTGCTTACCAAATAGTTTGTGGCATTAAATCAACACAAGACCAACCAGCAGTGCATTCAGTGACACTGACCTCAGTCTTCTAGCACAATTTGTGCTAGATCGATGGAAATCGCTATAAACGTAAGTGCCACCTTTTGTCCTCACACCCTTCGGTCTGCTGATTTGTGTTTCCCACTGTCTCAAACTCCTATTTTTGTCTTTCAGATGATAGAGGACGTTTTGGGGGAGGGCCCTGTATCGGCTAGCCGCTTCAGTCAGTGGTTCTCCAGTAACCTGAGCCCTTCAGGCAGCCAGTCCAGCAGTCTGAGGTCCACTCCCCATGAGGAGCTGGAAAAACTAGCAGGTAAATGACTTGATTTCCTCAGCAGTCCCAGAGTTTCCTTAAATGAGTATCATGTAACTGTATAGTTTCAAGCCAGCCAGAGCACACTTCACTGAAGCTGTGTTTTGGAATGTTGGTGTGTAAACCACAAGATTAAAGGCTTTTTTTAAATTGTATTTTTATTTTTTCATGTGGGAATACTGAAGTAACTGGGAGACTTTGACTAGAACACTTTTTGCATCTGTCCATGTTGAATATTTCAGGTGGTCTTGCATTTTAAAGTTAACCAAGTAACTCTGTAAAGCCCCTGGATGATTTCATGTTGAAACTACTTTAAAGTTAAAAAACGACTTTGAAACAGCTGTTATCCTATTGTTTCCGATTTTATAAAAAAAAAAAAAAAAAAAAAACAACCTTGAGAGGAGTATGGCTGTCCAAAATCTTTGAAATGGCGGCGGCGGTAGTCCGGTACAAGCAAGAGGTGAGGAGAGGGAGAGGTGACCGAAGCGAAGGGGGCGCAACAAGTTTCACAGTACAGGTGCTGCCTCATGCTCTCCACCCTGCTGGCTGCCTCAGTGTCACTCATCAACTCAAACAGAAGCTGCTTCTTTAGGCGTGGAAACGGCAGCTGCTGTCTCAGACAGGTGTAAGCAGCAACAAATTGGTGAGAACAGGGAACCCACCAGAAGAAGCAGCAGCTTCAGTGCGAGCTGGACACAGATCGACAAAACACCTGCAGCACGTGCAACACTGAGGCAGGTGGAAAGGAGGAGAAGGCACCTGCACCGTGACTCGCTCTGTCGTTTCTCCCTCCTCTCTCTTCACTCTCCTCCCCTCTTCGATAAAAAGAGGGGTGAGTTTTGTTTTTTTCCCCTACCGAAATAAAACTTTACATTTAAAGTCCATCCTGCTGCATTTTGGACTGTGTCATATTCACGTTTTTTGTGTTGAATGTCCGAAACCTTTGACGGTTTTATTCGTCGTAAAGGGCTTGAACCCCGCTGCACTTCCCCAAGCCAAGACCCCGTCCCATACTTCACACCTATTCAATCATCAGAGTGCAGGGAGAAGGTGGACATCCTGGAGCTGCTGCACAAGGCCAAAATAGACCTGAAGCCTCTTCTTTCCACCCTGTCAGTCAACAAGGCTCGACTGCGGGAAAGCAGTGAGTGTCAGTACACAAATCATTTATTTTTCTTTTATAACTCAAGTCATTAAACCAAGCTGTAATGTTGTTATAGATTCACAAGTTTTATTCACTCGATTTAAAATTTTGTTGCATGGTATATTTAATTTTCTGTTATCAATAGCACAATTATTCTAAGTGTTGTTTACTGTGTGGTTGTAAAGCATGTAACCATTTGAACAGTGATTTTTATAGTCCGTTTAATCATAATAATTCTGCCCATAGCTAACACTGGAGCAGTGCTGTCGCTGGAGGAGGTGGAGGGAGAGATGAAGGGGATGAAGCTGGGCTCAGGACCTCAGTTGCGAAAGGTGGTGCCTCCACAGAGAGGAAACGGGACTCCGTTCATGGCGGAGCATTTAGAGGAGGCTTTAACTGGTGGCTCCGGTGCCCGTCCACGTTCCCGTGACACAGACATGTCAGCCTTTAATAAACTGGTCAGCAGCATGAAGGCAAGTGGAACTCTGCCAACTCACCCCAAAACCAACACAAACAATGTAAGTATTTCTATTTATGTATAGACTTTTTTAAATTTATATTGCCTGAGCCTTACAGTGGATAAGTAACAGCACTGTGCACGCTGCAGTGGAACAGGTAACAAACCTGCCCCTGTGTGATGGAAACACTACATGTAACTTACGTGACTCTTTCTGAAAAATAAATTGGAATAGAAAGCGATGGGCATAAATTTGCTTCTGAACTGTTCTGCTTCTAAACTTTGTTTTTTAACTTTTATCTGTGAAAGCTGTTAACTGAGTGATTAGATGCATGCTCATTAACGAGAGTGACAATACATTCATACGCATAACTGACTTGCATGAGGGACACTTGGCTTGTGACTCATGTATAAATGTATCTCAGTGGGCTTGCAATGTTGCAGTTTGTGAAGGTTTTAGCAAAATCCATTTGTCACCTGCCCAAATTTTATCTCTGGCCGTCACCACTCGAATGCCAGTATTTGTACCAATTTCTGTTGTGACACACTTCAAAATGCCTACTACAAGCCTTGAATTGCAAAATGCTCACTGTGATGGGTTTTTACGAAGAAAGGGTTGTTGTTTTTGTTTTTTGTTGCACTGCACATGTCACAAATGATCTTTCCTTGTACAGCTGCAGCAACATTCAGACCCGGCCGTGGTAACAATGTCTGAAGCTCAGGTGCCTGCTCAGCAGCAGAAAAACATATTCCAGGTGTGTATGTTGACTGTCCTCTCAGGCTCATGCTGACAACTGTTTGATACAGGCTAGAGGGCTTCATGGGTCCACTTGGTTCCTAATAGTCTTTGCCTGGTATAAACTATATTCAGTCTAATTGGGTCTGAGTAGGTTCTTCTTGTACCGCAGGTCTCTGGTTTGGTTGTCATTGTATTTAATACCTGAGTGGAACCAAGCTGACTACTGGCTCTGACTGGGTGATGCGTCGTCATTATCACAGGACAGAAATGTTGTTTTTTCAGCAGATGGAGTGAAAACAGAAGTGCAGAGGAGAAACTAAGTGTATTTTTGCTCCTGTTTTAAAGAGTAGCTATTAATGCATTTATAGCACAGTCATGCTGCTGCCTGTCTTGATCTGTCTCTTTGAATATGTTTTGAGATGACTGCATTTTGTCCGTTCCCATTCAGATCAATGGCAACTGGTCGCCAAGCTTCTTTTACACCCTCAGAGTTTTATCTGTTGACACAAATGTATGCAATGTTTGGGAATCCTGTAGCCTCCAGACAGATAATAACACATCTGGCTGAGTCGCTAAACATCACTGCTGGAGAATTTGAAAGTTTAATATCATGCTGCCTCCACCTGACAGCAGTGCAGCTAAATATTTACAGTTGTAGGTAAGGCCTGCATGAAAAATGACAGGAATAGAAGAGATGGTACAGAAAAAGTCTATGGACTTGTTAAATTGGTTCAGATTGTGTTTTAGGGTCAATTGTGCTTAATCAGATCATGTCAGCCATTATTGTCTGGTGGGCAGGCATGGTTCTTAAACTCCACATTAACACAAATACACAGTATGCCTGTAGACCATAAAGACTGAATCTAAGAACACTGTAACCTTGTGTGTGCTGTGTTAATTTACTGGCGCTGTTTTAAGGTTTCTTGGACTGAAGCTGGCAAGTTTTTGAACAATGCAAGGGGGAAAAAATCCATCCTACATTTATGAAAATCAGTTTTGCACTTATTTCTATTGTATGTATTTTATGTGTATTGCAGGAACTCTTAGGAGGTCCTGCTCGTAGTGGCTCCCCTACACTACTAGGTAATCTGTTGGGCAGCTCTGAGGGTCCAACGACCTCTGCCCCTCTACATGGCCTGCTACACAAGGGCCCTTCACCCCCTCTCTTTCCACAGAGGGCACCCTCACCTGACTATTTCAACAGTCGGTTGCAGTCTTCAGCAGGTAAGTTTGTTCAAGTGCAAGTTTACAACCTTTGTAAAGAATTGTAAACCATACAATGGAATTTGGGATTGATCACAGGGATTTATCTTTTTTTGATGCAGTTAATCAATAGGCTTGTCAAAAGTTGAACACAAAGAGCCTTTTTGTTCTACTTTTCCTGCAAAACCACAAAAGTTAAGGGGGTCACTTTTAACATCTCCTTTTTATGGTTTACTGTGTGGGCACAGTGGAACAACCACAACTCGGTGTTACACTTGGCCTTTTGAAAATGGGCTTTGAAGCTGTGACCTCTATCATGTTAAGTTCAGCATCTGTTTTTATGTCAGTTGATGGTTTTGGTAAGACAAGCTAATAGATTTTCCCTGCACCCTGCCTCCAGGTTTTCCTGTTGGTCCTCAGCCCATGCTGCCAGATCAGTTTGCTGATGTACACAGGTCGATCAGTCCTGGATCCATCACACAGCAGCAGGTAACTTAGGACCCTGAAACTGTTTGTTTGTTTACTGTAGAGAGATACATTTTAACTTTTTGCTTTATCCAAATTGGGGGTGTAATCGGTAATAAAATGATACTAATGGCTTGACTTTGAATACATAACCTACACTTTCTATGAGAATTACTGTATAACATGAAATGCACATCCCTTCATGTAGTGCTTTTATTGATATCTTAAGTTCAGGTTGTAATGATTGCAACTGTTATCTTGCAAGATCAGTTTTAAGTGGAACAGAAAAGTCAAATTGTCTCCCCAAATACAAACTACCTCAAATAAATCATAATATTTAATAAAGAGAAATAACTAATCTTAAGATGTAGGTTAAGGATCTCCTCAACTGTATTTTTTTTGTCCAGATGAGAGCACTCTCAATGCCGGTGAATCGGGCGGATCTGGAAGCTCTGGCATTCCAACAGGACCTCGCTCTACATGTCCACCATATGCAGTCTGGCTACAACAAGCTGCCACAGGACAAATCTTTTCGAAATCGGTTAGCATTTAAAAAATGTTTCAATGCTTCCCAGTAAAAGCTGTGTTCATGGTGAAAAAATTATGCCTGAAATGGGTGCAATGAATGCCTCCTTAGATAATCAATCTAGACAACACGTTTGTCAGACATCTTGTCTGTTCGGCAAACATTGAAAATTGTATAAAAAGAAGCTTTGGTTAAAATTTGCTAGTTTACTTATGGCTGATTTGTCTTGTGATCGTCAGACCTCAGCGTGTTAATCGGTCTCCTGGTCCAGGCCCTCAACCCGCTGGAAGAAACTCTCCAGGCAATCCTGTCACTAGCATGGTGAGCAAAAACTGTATCCTCCCACATGGCTTTGTTCTTCATTGTCATGTAAAAATGGACTAATCTTTGAACTTTTTTCTGTAATTTCTACATGTGTTGGTATAGCTAGTATAAATGTTTGTTTTTTTAATTTACTACAGTTGTCCCCGTCATTTACACCAACATCTGTGATTCGCAAAATGTATGCAACAAAAGAGAAAAGCAGAGATGAGCCATCAAGTCGATCAGAGGCCAAGGAGGAGGCAGCAGTGCACAATCAAGATGGTACACAGCCTTAAGCCTTAATTCACCCACAACGTCTTGATTTTTAACTTGAGTTAACGACACTGTAACATTGTGCTTTGGGTTATGCGATTACAGAAAACAGCTCCCCAAACCTATACCTGGAAATGATGGATGGGAATGCTGCTCAGTCTGGGGGAGTAAAGGCCGGCTCTCAGACCTTGCCAAGCAAGGACCAGGAGCGACTGAGGCCAGGCTCTGCTGGACATCATACGCCCACCATGGTACCTCCAGGACCATCCTCATCTTACCCTCGTCCCATCTATCCAGTACCGCTGCTATCCCATGTGCCGATGGTACGCCCTCCTCCCCAGCTACACCCTAATGTGGTTCAAAGAATGCTGGCGCAGCCCCAGCAACTTGGGCCTGCTCTTATGCAAGCAGGTTAGCATTTCTTTTTCCCCTCATCTTTATATCAATTTAAGCTATTTTATTCGACTGTAAAGGTGTTTTGTAATTTGATGTTAAACCTTTGACATAATCAACAGGTATATTTCCACCACACGTTGACCTTGCACAACTTCAAGGCTTGCCTCCTACCCTACTTGGACAACCTCTGTACCCTTTAAGTGCAACAGGACATCCACTTCTACCTCCCAGAGCCAGTACTCAGATGCAGCTAGCAGTAATGCAGCAGCATCTTCAACAACAGAGAGCAGGTGAAGAAGGTCAAATATTATGACTCAGTTTGGGCATGTGGTGGGAGCATAATGATGTCCCCTTTTTTCAGCTCTTGGATTAAACTGTATTTTTGTGTCATGTTGCAGTACATCCGGGCATTGCAGGCCCTCAGTCCCAGAGCCAAGCCCCTAACCGGACAAACTGCTCCCAGCAACATGGGGGCAGCGCCCCACTAGGCCTTGCCAAGTGGTTTGGATCAGACGTGCTAGAGCAGCCGCTCCCCTCCATGCCAGCCAAGGTCATAAGTGTAGATGAATTGGAGTTCCGACCGTAAGAAAACACTGCGCTGGATTGCGAGATTTTTTTTGTCTTTTTTTTTTTTTTGCCTCCAACCTCATTACCATTAAAAAAATGTGAACTTTAATTTGAGAGGCAGCACACAGACCTGGACAGTCTAACCATGCTTTTGTCTTCATCCTTGAAGTCACTGCTTCACTGCTTTGGAGGAGGCTTATCAGCAGAAAAGGGAAGACAAGTGATGGATTTGTTAATGCAGCTGACTTTTTTTTCTCCTTTTTTGTATTACTCTCGCAATAAATTATGTATAGAGCAATTGTACAGACCATGGGAAAGAATCTTATTCTCCCTGTATATAGCTATGGTTTTTTTTCTTGTGATGGGGAAGGTGAAACTAGCCTGCAGTTCAAATATAAACTGCGAGAGACAGTCACCAAGAGCTGGTAGCATTCCTTTGTCTTGTCACCTATAATTTCCCCCCTGAACTGCACTGAGAAAGGGCTACTGCTTGTGAGAAATGATGGATCGACGAGTCACTTCAGTGTATACTCTCTCCTTTCTTTTTTTTGGCATGGCCCTTTTTATGTAGAAGTGACAGGCTGGAGCAATTCAAGACAACTCCAGGGGATGCATCAACTGCTTGGTTGTGCCTTTTCATTGAGTGTTTTTTTTTTTTTTTCTTCCAAACTCTATCCTCCCACCATCCATACTGTCGGGGAGCATCTCTGCTCACATTGTAATTTTTTTCTTGTTCTTTTTTTGTGTGCAGGTGGTGGGGATTCAGTTTATGTGCGATAATTTAAAAGCACAAAAGAATAGAATAATAAATAAATCTTCAGAAAAAGTTTGCTCATTTTGTTTTAAATGGTTTGGTTTTGTTTATCTACTTACTTTATTAGGAGCACCCATGCAGTCCAATGCAATTCAGTACATCAGCTCTGCCATAAATTCTACTTTTATGAAGCGTATTTTATCCACTTGTCTTGGATTGCATTAGATTGCACAGGTGTTCCTTATAAAATGCTCAGTGAGTGTATCCACTGCTATGTTGATCTTAATTGCCTGACCTAACTTTGGCCACTGAATTAGTTACACATGTACAATCACATTGCCAGGGGTGTGTTACTTTAACTGTTTATTATTGGTGTCACATGTTTGGTGGTGTTGCATTAGACTGTATAATACTGGGAGTTTAACCCTTTTCACACATGCATGAAGAGAACAGAATATTAAACATATTTTCAGTCCAGTAAAACCACTCCTACAGCTTCAATAATAGATTGTGAATTAAAACCTTCGACAGTGCCAATGAAAACAATCAATTATAAAGATTTATTCAGATGGAATGTAAGATGCAGTTGCTGTTTTAGATTTTTCTACACAGGTTTATCTCAAGTGGCCACTGATTGTAAAACTGCTGGCTGACTTACTAAAAACTAAGTTTGTTTTGCAGGTTCTTCCTCATCTCAGCCAAAACATTTGTGGACAAAAAAAATGCAGTGTACATATGTAGGAATACTCAGCACCTTGGGTTTTGCTGTTTGAGACATTTACTCTGAATCACCTGTTTTTTTCTCTACAAGTTTACAGTCCAGTGTAGAGCTAGAGGATTAAATGGTTGGCCTGTATATGACTCAGTAAGTGAAGAGAAGTCAGTCAGAAATGTCAAAGGTATGTTTGAGGCCCTTTTTTAAAGATGTTAATTATTTCAGTTAGCATTTACACCTGTAAAATATCACTTATTTAATACTGACAACAAAGGGATCCTTTGTCAGATTATTGGATTTTTTTTTTTTTTATTTAGAAATTGCTATTTGCCTCAAAATTCCAGTTTGATCGGACTGTGGTCCAATGCAATCCAATATAATGGCTGAAATAACATTTTAGTGAAGCTTGTAGAGTATGTGACTACTATAGTTATTTTCAATACTGTTGTAGTGTAATGGATTGTATTGTGCTAAAAGAAGAGTTTCTAATATTTTTCCTCGTGCATTAGAGTGGCCATAATGAGTGATTATAATATAATTTTCACTCTGGGCCTTGTTCAGAAATGCCACACATTATCCCTTCTCTCCAAAATGATTATTAACCATTAAATGACCGTTTCTACAGATAATAGAAGTTGATGTTTTAAGATTGGCCGATAATTATGGCCAGCTTTCGTAATTCGCAGGTACCTGTGCAGCCAGGTTGTACCTGAAGTGACTGCTCCGACACAGTCGTTTACATGTGTGTTCAATGAGCTGACAGGCGGCGCTTGTAAAGAGGAAAGGGGGGTTTTTCGGGTTTGTGGTTGGTTGGGGGAGGGGTTTTTTTTTTTTTTTTTTTTTTTTTTTACAAACACACCCGGCAGGAAGAGACCTGCGTTAACATTTAGGCAAAAAGGGCAAGAAAGACCCCTCAGGTGTTGGACGCTACTCCTCAAAATGACTGTCGTTATGGAGAGGGAAACATTTTAAGAAATGACACAATCATTATCAAACCACACAGGACTCATTTTAGAAAACAAGAGCGACCCCCACCCTTCAAGAAACCACGGTCAAAGTTCACAGGAAGCTGGGGGGCTGCCATTTTTCCCTGCTTCTGCTACTGCTAACGTTTCACGGTAGATGCTAAACCGACGGGGAGCGGCGGTTGGTTTTTGGGGGGTTTTATAGCTAGCTGGCGTCAACGGCTCGAAATCGTTACGCACACAATCCGTCATTTCTCCGACCGTTGCCGCTAACCACCGCTGTTATTGGATGAATTCGGCATGGAGAAAGTAGCGGAGCCGTCTTGGACTTCTTCGTACACCTACCAGGTGAGCAAGCACAGTGCGGAGATGCTACACAACCTCAACACGCAGAGGAAAGATGGAGGCAGGTTCTGCGATGTGATCCTACGCGTCGGCGAGGAGAGCTTCCCTGCCCACAAGGCTGTGTTAGCAGCGTGTAGCGAGTACTTTGAGTCGGTGTTCAGCCGCCAGTCGACGGAGGGAGACGCCAAGGAGCTGGAGATGCACACGATCAGCCCCAAAGTTTTTAAAGACATCCTGGACTTCGCCTACACCTCCAGGATCGTGGTGCGACTGGAGTGCTTCCCAGAGTTGATGACAGCCGCCAAGTTTCTGCTGATGCGGTCGGTCATCGAGATATGTCAGGAGGTCATCAAACAGTCCAACGTACAGATCCTCGTACCGACTACCCGGGGAGGAGACGCCAGCCTGTTCCAGGCCACGGGGGCCACGGAGCTGGGTTTTCCGGTGGCTCAGCAGGATTTGGTAAACGGATCGGGACTGCTGGTGAACGGCCAAAGCTTTGCCAGTAATGCACAGATGCATGTAGATGGGAGTGAAGCCGCCGCCGTCGTGTTATTAGAGGACGGGGGCGAGTCGTCGGTGCCGATCTTACAGCCGGTGGAAGGACTGTCCGTGTCCCCGTCAGCGGAACTAACGGGGAACACATTTCATCACGACGCTGGCTCCCCGGGGTCGAAGAAGAGCAGGGGGAGACCAAAGAAAGCTGGTGGAGTAGTGGAGGCTGTGCACTTTAATCACAGCAAAGACAATGGACTGTTTCCGTGCGGGACCTGCGGGAAAGCTTTCACGGAGGCTTCCCGTTTGAAGAACCACGAGGCTCAACACGGAGCCTCGACCGGCGGTGTAAACAACGTCGGTGACGGCTTGTCAACACCGGGCGGCATCAGCCTGCTGTCTCAGGCCGGTCTGGCCGAGAACGGCATGCAGCTACACGGGGGGCTGACGCTGGACAGCGGCCGCAAGCGGGAGAGGACCAGGAGGCACGTCGGCTGTGACATTTGCGGGAAAGTTTTCCGCGACGTTTACCACCTGAACCGACACAAGCTCTCCCACTCCGGGGAGAAGCCATACGCGTGCCATGTATGCGGTCTCCGATTCAAACGCAAGGACAGGATGTCATACCATGTGCGGTCCCACGACGGCTCGGTTGGCAAACCCTATGTGTGCCAAAGCTGTGGGAAAGGTTTTTCAAGGTGAGTTGACTTGATTCAAACTGTCAATGTGTGTTTGTGGTGTTTTGGAGTTGTGCACGAACAATACTGTCAAAGCTTTTGGATCTTTAAACTGACCAATGATTCAGGAGGACTCTTAGCAGAGTGTGCATTGATGTTTTTGTTCTGATTAGAGGTACAACTGTGGTGCATATTAGATACAGAGCTGAAAGGTGTTAGCTGCAGGTATTCAAAAACAGAAAACTGTGACATCACAAGTAAAAAAAAAAAAAGTCCACAAACGAAGAAACCAGCTCATCAAACACAGACACCTAGCACACACCCTTCCCACCAGCAGCCTGTATAATCTAGTCTGAGAGTTAAAATCCTAAAGCAAAGGGTACTGGTTGATTTTCAGAGGGCCCCTCTCTGTGACCCAGCTCTTATAAAGACACTAAGTGTGAAATACAACAGTTGAGTGTTTCAGTTTCTGTGGTTACACAACTGCTGAACCGTTCCACACTGTCTTGTCATCAGTGTAATTTGGCTTCAACAATAAGACACTTTCCCAGGCTCAGTGTTGTCAGGCCCTGCTGCAAACTCACTGCCTCCCCCTACTGCTCTGGAGGTTAAAATGCATGACAGATGGTAGATGGAAAGTAGGCACAAGTAGTCATATTCTAAAAACATCCAGGAATTTGGTGAGGGCTGAGGAGTCTGACAAGGCCGTTACCGAATTTGTGGTGATTTTGTACTGATGGAGTCAAGAAAGAAGTTACTACAGACAGATTGTTTTTGGATTTATTATCACAGCCAAAAAAAATCTTATTGGTCTGCTTTTGTGGTATTTATAATAATAAAAAAGACAGATATTTTTTTGAATATGATTATTGATTGATGGTAAGGAGCATAACAACATACAGTAAACATTCACTAGAACGACATAAAGTTGAATACTGCCAGAAATTAACACAAACAATCAATAAAATTATAAAATACACTCAATTTGTATGAATAAAGATGCTATGATGCTGACAGTTACATTTTATGTCATCAGAGCTTTTGGGACGGGAAAACGGTCGTAACTAAGAGAGCACATAGTAGCAAAAAAGATATATAAAAGAGGGTTTCACCTTTTCAAACATGCACTTGAGTAGAATATATTTAACACAGAGGATAGTGTTAAATGAAAATTGTAGACGTTTTTCTACTTTGTCTGTGTGACACTTGTGAATACCAAAAATCTTAATGTTTATATTTAAATGCCAAGACAGACTCCAGACATCCTCCCAAAATGTGTAGCTATATTATAATCACAGTATGAAAATAAATTGGATTTTTAAGTGGGTCCAGCAGAAAGAGCAGCTGCTGTCCTCAGTCAATTATTGCACTTCATTATGACTTACAGGTGTATTTGGTTTTAATGCTGTTGCCAATTTGCAAGTCGAGGGTGTCTGCCTGAAACATCCCTGCATGAAAAAAAATCATTTAATTGGAGTGCGGTCATCTTGATTCCTGAGTCTACGTTCATGCCTACACTACCACAATGAACTCTTTGTACCACAGTCGTGTGTATATAGGCTATATATTGTTTCCCAGTCTTAATGATTGGAGTTACATTTTAAAATAGTGCTTTAGTTTACTCAGATTTCCATGTAGTTTATGAATTAATGTTTATGGTGAGAACTATATCAGTAATTGGTCATATTTATCTCCTTTCTCTCCAGACCGGACCACCTGAACGGACATATCAAACAAGTTCACACAACCGAGAGACCCCACAAGTGCCAGGTGACATTTAGGATCCAACTGTGAGACTGAATAATTTGATGGTTTTAAAGTATAATATGATAGAGACATGTTGACTCCTCTATTTCAGATTTGTAACGCCTCTTTTGCAACACGAGATCGCCTCCGCTCACACCTCGCATGCCACGAGGACAAAATCCCTTGCAAAGTGTGTGGCAAGTTCCTGCGAGCTGCGTACATGACAGACCACCTCAAGAAACACAGTGAAGGAACCCATAACTACTGTGGCATTTGCAACAAAGGTAATTCTTTGAAAACCTCACACAGCCTGACACAGCTCCTCTGAAACCACTTTTTCTCATGACCTGACAAATATTCAGTTTGGTGATGAAGTCATGGACATGCAGAGGATATACAAGTGTTGTAATCTGGTTTTGGTATTTGTCTGGCTCTGCTGTACAGTCATAGAGAAATGACGAGGGTCTGATGGTCAGACTATTGCAATTATTACAGTTTTGTTTTGAAATCTCTTTTTTTTTTATGTGAAATTGTAACCTGGTCTAAAACATGTGGTCCCAAATTCGAAATAGTGGAGATGAAATATGCTGTAGAGTGTACCCGATTCTGCAGTTTTACCTCACAAGTACTGAGAACACTCAAAGTGTGTTGCCAGATGACAGTCTTCTGGCAAAAGTGGAGCCCGGTCCAGGTTTGTTTTTTTTTTGTCTGATGACCTCAGTCACCGTCTGCAGCTGTGACCACCACATTTTCTTCATCAAACACTGAAATTGGGTGGTACAAGAGGCACAACCACTTTGAAATTGTATTTCCTTGCAGGACACAACAGGAATCATAAACACCCCTGACATACCTCAAAGCCTTCTTCAGGGTGCGTTGTGCCATTAAATTAGTGCCTCTCCCTTGTGAAGGTAAAAGCTGCCTTTCGATTCAGGCATGTGTTTGAAAAGTACTGAAAATACTGGTAACATTTTTTTGGTTTCCATCACTTATGTGGTCTGTAGTCAAACCGAATGTGACTAATATGTGTTAATGAAAGTCGGGCTTTATCCTGTACATAAAGTCCAGGTCCTACAGGCATCCTCTGTCTTACGTCTTATGTGTTTTTTGGCTTGTCTGTTCAAACCGGTTGAGATCAATGCGCATTACAGCTGCAGTGTGTAGGATTTAGTGGCGTGTAGTATAACAGACTCGGCACAAATGTAATATAACATTCATAACTATGTTTTTATAATTGTATAATCTCTGGAAACTAAGAATCGTTGTGTTTTTGTCACCTTAGATTGAGCCGTTCATAGGTACATACGGTGCGGGTCCTCTTCCACAGACCCCGCCATGTTTCTACAGTAGCCCAGAATGGACAAAGCAAACACTGACTCTATAGAGGGCCTTGCTTGTTTTTCGCAAGTTATGCAGCCACTGTACGTTCTGCTACATGATTGAAAGGAGAGGGTAGGGGTACTCAGTTGGTTGTGATCTTTTACCTCACCACTAGGTGTCACTAAATCCTACACACTGGTCCTTTAAAGACTGACTGAGCCGAATTACTTCCTGTTGGCTTCCCCCACATCTAATTGGCACAAGATAATTTACTGATGCAGCTCCTCAAGACAAATATAAATTTTGCTTCCCCTCGATGAATCATTGATTACTCTGATCAAACCAATCACGGGATCGAACCGTCGACATCGTGTAGCCTGTCTTTGTTTACAGGTCGCCCCTCTCGTAGCCAAGGCTTTGAGTGTGTCAAACAACTGCCTTGTTCTCTGTTCTTCTGGTCCCAGGTTTCTCCACTGCGTCCTACCTTAAGGTGCATATAAAGACACACCATGGCTCTCCACTGCCCCCCTCTGCCACATTGCACACCTTCCCTGAGCCAAGGGGGGAACTGCAGATGCACAACGGCACCCCTTACCACATGGGACGCCAGTGCTCAGTGGAAGGCAAGCAGCCGCCCGCCCCATCCCAAACTTTCATGTTTCTGGCTTTCATTTGCTCTGCTGCTTTTTTGGAGAAACATGCCGCTGCATCTTTTGTGTATGTTTAAAACACGAGCATACATCAACCTCTGCTGTGTCAAGCTTTCTGCTCAAACATTTACTGTTTTACTGTTTCAGCTGCTGGCTGTGTTTCTGTTGGCTAACAGGAAGAAAACATGTCTTTAATTCAGCGTAGAGACAGCTTCCCTGTGATAGTTACACTCAGAAGTATTATACTCCTTTATGAGGACCTTTTCTGTAATTGATGTCTATCATACCCTTTTTATTATGAACTAGGGTTGCAACGTACGATTTTTATTATCGATTAAAGTGTTGATTATTTTTCTAAATTAATCGATAATTTGTTTGGTCCAAAAAATGACACATTTTAAGTCACCATCATCACATTCAGTATATGAACAAGTTGTTTAGACTGAAGTTTTTAAACTCATGACAATGTAGGAGTTTTGAGTGTCAGGACACTTTTGCTTTTTGCTCTTTTTGTATGTGTGTGTGTGTGTGTCTGTCCAGCATGGCCACGGCAGCGTTTGATAACAGTGTCTGTTTCTGCTTGGCTGGTCCATCAGCAGTTGTTCAGCAGTGCACAGTGTTGCATGATTGTCCAACTGGGTTCTCCATTTGCCCTGGATTCATTGAAACGTTTGTAGTTGTGCCATTTCTGTGGGAGAACCAGTAGCATAGAGACAGTGCACAGTGAACTGTGAGCCACAATCTGCAAAATGAATATTGGAGAAAATCTTTTTTTTTTAAACTTGTAAACTGAGTTATGATGATTACATAAACAAAGTCATCACATGAGCCCGCAGCATTTAAAAAACAGTCTAACCTTTAGGTTTATTATCAAACTGAGGAAGGCTTTCAAAATGGTCTATTGTACTGACAATAGTGCTGTAGTACATAATAGGTGGTGATTATTAGTTGATCTTGATAACTGTGATTTTGGTCCTATAACTGTCTTTTAGCTGCATTGTCATATTTATGAAGATAAAATGCAGCATTTAAAATAAGTTTTTGGGAGTACATGAGAGCAGCATTTTTGTTTTTGTGTTTAGCTGGTTTAATTGAGACTTTATTAGCTTGCAGCTGTTTATGAGGTAGAGTTTTCTATGAGGTGAAAACTGGATGTTAAAATCAATATAGGTTGCCTTTTTGTGAAAAGTTTTGTAATGAGAACAACATAAAACTCACCAGACACATTGTTAGGAACACCTGTGTAATCTAATGCAATCCTATAACACATATCTGCCATAAATTCTACATTTATGAAGTTTATACCTTTTCAGTTTTTGTTGACATTGTCAGAAAGATGATAATTCTACTATATGTTTATTATTTAGGTCGTAGTGGGTGGTGGTGGTGGTGGATTACTGTAGTGCATTATACTGAATGGTGTTCCTAATATTTTGTCCAGTCCATTAACTTCCATGAGGAGGGCAAAATATTAGGAACACCATTCAATATAATGCACTCCATTAAACCGCCAACACCCACTATGACTCAATACTCAACAAACTGAACAACCCTGTGACCAACATATAGAAACAGTACCCCAATACCAAGTTTACCAATTCTGATTTTTATTTACAAATAATACCAAAAGCTAAGGAAGGCCATGGGACCCAGAACCCCCCCCCCCCCCCCCCATAAGAATATGCATAACCTAATCTGAAGAGACAAAGCTGCAAAACATGGACTATCAAGCCCCCGTCCTCAAAAGTACAACAAAATGAAACAAAAGGAAAAACACCCACTAATCAACCCATCAAGAGCACCTGAAGGT
This sequence comes from Scomber scombrus, assembly GCF_963691925.1. Classification (NCBI taxonomy): domain Eukaryota; kingdom Metazoa; phylum Chordata; class Actinopteri; order Scombriformes; family Scombridae; genus Scomber; species Scomber scombrus. The sequence goes on from NC_084972.1 coordinate 18,772,645, forward strand.
AGAAAACGAGAATAGAAAAGGGAGGGGCGAGGGGGAGCACGTAACAGCAGAATTATCACCTGTCTGTCAATGTCAACAAAAACTGAAAATATGAGCTTCATAAAAGTATTGGTTTATGTGAAGTCCATCGTCATGCTTCAGATGATGCAAATCAATCACCAAACCATTGCTGAGCATGGCTCTGAACAAGTCTCTATAATAAAACTATAAAAGTGTCCAAGTAAGAAACTGAGGTTTTAGTGTAATACTTAGATTTAGAAAGCTCTGATGTGGCTTTCAGTTGATTATGATTTAATCTTAAATTACCAAAAAATATCTGATACCCGACAAGAAAAATCTGAAATGTGTACTGTCACTATATTTACTGCAGTCTTCATCTAGTTTCATGTCACGTGTGAGACAAACAATACCGATGTGTGTGAATATCAAACAAAATGATCTTACTGTTGTTCTCTCACAGGGATATTTTACATGTATGATGGCTGTTTCATTTAGGTGGGTCAGTAAAATAAAACTATCCTGGCACGGGCACCTTTATAAAGCCATTATATCAAGTTTATCAGATGGTGTTTTTTTTCCAAATTATTATTATTACATTTTAGTAACTCTTTCATAGAAGGGGTTATGGCGCTTTTCCACTATACAGTTCTAGCACTACTCGGCTCGACTCGGTTTGGTACCAGGTACAACCTTTTCCTTTACTTCATAGTACCTCCTCAACGTAGGCGGGGTCGTGACAGCACGGCTGCGCGAAACTGCTGTGACTTCGTTTTATACGCGACACAAACACATAAACAATGGAGAACATAGAGGCGATGGTGTACTTGCTGCTCGGTCTGTGCCTTTTGTCACACACAAAGCAAGAGAAGAGAGCCGAATCGCTGTAACGCTGTTTCCAGTATTTAAAAATGCCGGGTTTGATTCTTGTGTGGGACGGCTCATGACTCTTCCAGTGACGATTCTCTGACCAATCAGTGGCTGACAGTCTGTTGACGTCACATTTAGTATCGGCTTGGCTCGCTTGGAACCTCGGCAGAGCAGGTACTAAAAAAATACCAGGTACCAGGTACTATCCCTAATGGAAAAGCAAAAAGAAACGAGTCAAGCCAAGTAGTGCTAGAACTGTATAGTGGAAAAGCCCCATTAGAGAGCCAAACTCCATCACAAACTTCATTTAGCTTGGGGATTTGTGAAAGGAAAGCAGTCCACCCCATGGATTCATTCAGACCTTTCAAGCATGCTTTGTTTACAACACAATACTAGCGATGAAATGAAGGTAATTCTGTGTATATGGTGTCCGCCCGCCTGTTATGTCTGTTCCTCCCCCTTCCTTTTTCCCCTGGCCGGGTGTCATGTAGACCTGTGTGCCAGTCGCCAGCTGCTTCTCTCCTCGCCTGAGGCAGAGGGTCGCTTTCATGGGCTCTCTGGACACCCGGTTCTCCCCCAGCCGGGCCCTCCAGCCTCTGGCCTGCAGCCTGAGCTGCTTATAGGGAAGCCAGGTGGGGCTCCATATTTCTGGGAGTGTCGCTCGGGTGGGGTGCCTGGCTTCCACGTCCATGGGCCTGTCGCAGGTCAGTACAGTCCAGCAGGAGGGAGGGTGGGGGCATGATGCTAGCATGGCCCGCTGGTTGGATGAGAACAGCTGAATTCTCAGTGGACTTTGGGCAAATGGACTGAGCTAGATGATTGTTTGGTTTACTGCTGTAGCCACAGTTTGAAGGAATGTATTTAGTGATTGATGTGTAAAATCAATCAATCAATCACAACCTGTTCTACTTGTGCTTGGTACCTTCTTAACTTTTGAAGATTACATTTGAAGTTTTTGCAGGTGCCAGCCGGCTACTGGATTGAAGTTGTATTTGAAAAAGCCTGGTTTATAATTCATTTGTCCTAATTCATGCCTCTCTTTCCTCCCATTTTCCCCATTTTTTTCTCTCACTCTTCCTATCCATGCTGTTTTTTAAACCTTAGACGGACAGGAAAACTCTGGGAAATGTCCTCACCTGGAATCAGAAGAATCGGATCCTTCATTTGGAGAGTTGTCCAATGGCGACGAGCTTAAATCTCCACACAAACCTGACGGGCCGGACCTTGAGATGCCCTCTTTAGCCTGTAACGGAGCCTCTGCAGGGACCTTAGGGTCCCCAGAGGGCTCCAAGGCCAAGACGGACCCTGAGAAGAAGTTCACCTGCGGCATCTGCGGTCAGGCCTTCCGCACCAAGTCCTACCTCAACAAGCACCAGCACAGAGTACACAAAGCCCAGAAAGCCCAGGGCGTTTCAGGGTCCGGCTTAAGTGAGCTGGCCCCGTCCCTCACCTCCCCCTTCTCCCCTCAACAAAACATGTCTCTGCTCGAGTCCTTTGGCTTTCAGATAGTCCAGTCCGCTTTCGCTTCCTCGCTGGTGGATGCCGAGGCTGGTCAAAGCGGGATGGACTTTGGAGGGAAGTGACGTATTTGCTAGAGATTTAGCAAAGCCTCGAATTTTTAGGACAAAGCCGGGTTGCCCACAGAAGACGCTCTTGTATTTGAGAATAACTTTGCCTCAAGACTACTTTTCCGTTCGTTACATTGCTTAATGTGTATCCAATATTTTTGTCACAGACTGCCATATGATTCCTACTTTTTCTACTTTTTTCAGAGTATGAAGAGTGCGTACGCTCTGTTTTCGTTTCTAAAGAAATGACATGAAGGTTGTGTTTCCTTTATCGGATGTGGATGTTGAAGTTGACGTGTGGTAGGCTCTGAGTTTGTTTTTTTGACTCGTGTGTCGTTGAGCTTTTCTTAGCTGCACATGTGTTTCTTGACATAAGATTAATTGATTACTATATCCTTAAAAAGAGTAATTGTTGTCTGATTGCCCACTTTAACTGCTCTGATGTTCTCTTTAAATCGACCCATTATAACTGTTTTAACGCTTCATTTTCCTCGCTGCCCCAAGGCGTCTTTACCTCAGAGCAACAAGAGGGCTGAACTTATCTATTTATGTTGTTCTCTCTTCTTTCAAGGAGGATTTAGATTTTCTTAAGGACAGGGATTTAAATTGGCCTCAGTTTTGATCGCAGATTTTTCCTCGAATCTCTTCATTGCGAGTAATCACCACATTCATACCAGGCCCACGGCATGTTTCATTACACATTTATTACGAGCAATTTTCATAACGGCTTCATACAAACAGTCAAGTTTTCAAGCCGCTGAGGAGCACTGATGTTTTCAAGGACCTTTAATGAGTTAGTGTTGACAGGATTGCACTATAATCAACAGTAAGAAAGCACTTTTCTGACCTTTTTAAAACCTACGTTGAATTTAAATTCTCACAGCATCCACAGAGCTCATTTGGAACTATAAATCCTTGCAAAAATGTAATTTTAGCTAAAACAAATCAATTAAAGGACCAGTGTGTACATTTTTGTGGCATCTAACAGAACGGGTGTGGCAGAAAAATGGAAAATTAATATTAATATTTATGTTTTAATTAATGTCTAATCCCATGAAGATAAGAGTTGTTGTTTTCATTACCTTAGAATAAACCCTTTATATGTAGATAGGGTGGGTCACCTTTGATTGAGGCCACCATGTTGCCCCGCCGTGTTTCTACAGCAGCCCAGAACAGACAAATTAAACACTGGCTCTAGAGAGGGTCTTTGGCATTTTTTACAAGTTTCCCATTCTTGGAGGAGGAGGGGAGAGGGGTATTCATTTGGTTGCAATCTTCAACCTCACCACTAGATGCCACTAAATCTTACACACTGGTCCTTTAAGCTACCTCATAGAAGAAAATAACACCACAGTGCTTTGTTTGTAGTCGAGGTTAATTCTTTTCCTATCTTTAGTAGATTTAAAGCATAAAAAATGAAAACCAACCACTCTTATTGAACAACTGTATTGAAAGTCAGAGTTGTGTTACTGCTAAGATCCAGGTCTTAAAAAATGCTTGATGCCTGTTTTTCCCCTAATAATTTGCATAAAGACGTTGAGGCCGCTGAGGACCGTTATTGTTCAGCGTTAACCTGAGTGGATGTGACACTGATCAATGAGCAGAGCTGGTGATAGTTTAAGAGTCGTGCCCTACATTAAGCAAATCTATCGGCAGCTCATTTGGATGTGAATATCCCTTTAACACTTTTTGATTAGATGATTTGTAAAATGAGTTATTCATAGAAAAAGTGCAGAAGTGAGGAGAGAAAAGCCATGTATTATTGTAATCTATGCTGTGTACAGAAATACTTTGAAAAAGGATTTTTCCCAGGAGGTTTTTTTTATCATGTAAAAAATGTTTTTGGAACATGCCTCGAGCCTGTTAAGAATGAGTTTTGTTTCCCCCCATGATGACAATGTTTCCACGCCGTGTGTGTTAACCACATATGTGTTAAACCAGTTGTGTACATGAAACAGGGACCAAGGTCAGGTAAATTTTCAGTATATATTTGAAGAAATGTAGATTATATTTTATTAACTTATTCACGCCCTCAGTTTTGTATACTTTTTTTTTTTTTTTTTAACTATCAAAAAAATCTTGATTTGCTCAGTTTGATAAGTTTCCACTCTCTAAATTATGTTAAAAGGAGACGTGTGTGTTTGTGGTGGGTGTGTTGTGCAGCAGCTAGAGGGAAGAAGACGGACTCAGGCCCTGAAGCCTCTGGACCGACCCCAAACATAAAACGACTTTTTTTGCAGAGTCGACTTAAATTCTCTGGCGTTTCTTCATCACCTGCACTTGTTGTAATGCTCGACCCCCTCCTGTCGGATTAGCCTGAGTAGATGTCTTTGTGTTTGCGTCATGTGTTTGCACTAACGGTCGCTCAGTTAAGACACAAGTTATCCATCTCTGTGTTTTACAGCGAAAATGTATTTAATCGAAAATGTTGAATCCAAAATTAGGCTTTCCCGCCTTATCAAGACATTCCTGCGACGATCTTAATTGAGACGAACGTTTTTCTTTGTTTGATCTTCTTCATCCACTGTATTGAAAAAAAAAATGTTCCTATGATGACGAATTGTTAAATAACCCATCAGGATGTCATTGATTATTGATGAAAAATGCAAACAGACCCGTTTCACAATCATGACGTACTTCCTCTCGGCCTTGTATATGCAGAATCACAAAACAAGCAACCCCAGCCAATCAGGAAGGACAGAAAATTGGGTTCAAAACGCCGCCGACAGTTACCAAGTTGCCAAGTTTGCTGCATAAAGCCTCGCACATCAGTTGATTAATATCTTTCTCATGGGTCAGCGTTTGCCCCTTTGTGTTGTAAAACGTGTCACAATGCAAATTGGACTCAAAGGGGCTTGCGGGGTGTGTGTGTGTGTGTGTGTGTGTGTGTGTGTGTGTGTGTGTGTGTGTGTGTGTGTGTGTGTGTGTGTGTGTGTGTGTGTGTGTGTGTGTGTGTGTGTGTGTGTGTGTGTGTGTGTGTGTGTGTGTGTGTGTGTGTGTGTGTGTGTGTATATATATACGTGTGCTGAATAGACCGTCTGTGTGTTTGTTTCTGTGTTTTGATCCGTGTTTCCTGCTTTCTGTTTTGTTATTATTATTATTATTTGTGAGTAAATTCAGTACATTCCTATATTATTTATGGTAATATTGTGATTGTAACAAGTGTATATACCATTCATATACACAGTCTATAAATATATATATGAATATATGAACCAACCAATATGATCAATGTTTGTCAATGGTGGTCCTGTACATACAGATTTTTTTCTTTCTTGAATATTATGTAGAGGGATATTAAGTTATGGCCATTTTTTTGATTGAAAGTGCTGAAACTGCATGTCTGCATTGAATGTCGATCACTGGTTGGTGGCAGTAGCATCACTGCTTTACCGTACTGTCACTCTGCTCTGGTTGCGCTCACGCCGCCAGCTGCATGACTCGTTTTTGACCAAGTTTCCTTTTTTTGATTCACTCTGCACTAGTATTTACTCCTGAGAGGTAATAAGGGTTGTGTTGTTATAATTATTTGAAGACAACTGAAAGATGCTGTATGGAAATAATTTACCTTCTTTATGTTTCAATGTTTCTCTTCACTGGGATGTGTAATTTGTTTCACGCACATTGGTACTCAAATGTAAAAAAAAAAAAAAAAAAAAAAAGTTTCTTTCATGGATTATTTAGGCCTAAATGTTTTGCTTTCTGCTTTTTGGTCTGTTGCAAAGTGCCTTCCAAATACTGATTGTGCACAGCAGTGGATTAAAAAAAAGGTCCTCTTTTCTAAAGGTTGAGAATTGTACAGAGTGACTTGCATTGACACTTTTGTATAAAAACACACACAGAAAATGTACAATATGTTAACTTGGTATTTTATCATCGTACTCAAAAAGATTGCTCTTAAAAACATGTGAGCTACATGTTTTGTTATAACGTCTTTGGACATATTTCAATATAAGCATACTTTTCTATAGATATTTGTTTTTGTACTGTGTTGATGAGTCTCATCTCTCTTGTTGGTACAGAGATGAGGGTCAAATAAATTGCGATGAAAAAGCTCCTAACTTCTGTTTTGTAATTTATCAACGATAATGCTCCAAATATTTGTCAATATTTGAGTATTATATATCTGTGGTTTTGATTACGCTTTGTCTCATTATCTTAAATGATACACTGCTCAAAATGTCTGATTTACTGAAGCAAGCACCTATTTCACATGAAAGAACTCGCCTGTCTGAGAGAAAACAGATTAAAGCAAATAAATAGGACACAGAGGTGATTATAATCTCAATGTATACTTTTTAACTTGCCACATTTTAGTTAAATAACCACAAAACCAGAGACAGAGGTCAGATGCATTTTTTTTTTCATGTTAATATATTTACAGACTCCATGTTCTTTTTTGTCAGCACTTAACCTACATTATGTGATTTCAAATGTCATTGCAATCTATTAGATGCTAAAAAATATATATATAGAAAGTAGAAAGACACAATTAATTACATAGTTATTCCTTTAAATGCAGTTTCAGGTAGTTTAATTAGTGTTTATTTGAGGAATTCTTCTTCCCACTAATTAAAACGTATTTATACTCCATTTCTGCCAAGTCCACTCTGCTAGATGCCACTAACTTATGCACACTGCACCTTTAAGGTCTATGCAGATACTTGCAGAAGTGATAAATAAACAATGTAAAGAACAACAATAATAATAATAATTAAAGTTTAGTTGCAAGAGTATTATTTGTCTTTTCAATGTCAGTTGCCCTATTCTTGTAATTCAGTTTGTTGAAGTCCTCCATAATCTCCATCATTGTCTTTCCTTTGGTCTCTGGGACAAAATAAATCATAAAAGCTGCGCTGAAAATGGAATAAACCACGAAAATCAGGAAGCAGAACTGCCCGAGTCCATCCTGTGTGGGCACACATAAAAACAGATTGTGTTGAATAAGCAGTACAAGACCTAAATATATGCATATAAAGATGAAGATATAATGTATGTAGATTATTTGAGGTAAGAATATATACGTATCCTTACCACTATGTAGCTGAAGAACATCCCCACACAGAACATGCCGAGCCAGTTGATAGTCCCACTGATAACATACGCAGAAGGACGCCATGCTTGTAGGAAGAGGTCAGCAGGAAGAGACATAGACACTCCGGCTGAAAGGATATTAAAACAATTCAAATGAAGTACAGAAAGCAAATTATAAATAACAAATATGAGTGATTTTTTTTTTGAGATGGAAAAGTAGCAGAAAACTCACAAGGTCCAAGTCCATAAATACAGATGACACAAAAAATCAGGCCGATGTTCACGTATGGGATTGATGGATTCAGATCCTGTGTGAAAACAGAAGATCTTATTAAATTATTCTCTACAAGGCAGAAGACAGGAAGGTGCAGTGATGGAGTGAACGTAGATACCTTGATGGAGAGCATGACGGTGAGTACAGACATGGTGACACCCATCAGGAGATAGCCATAGCCCATCAGCCTCTTTCTGCCGGCACGGTCGATCAGAAAAGACTGAAACACAAAACATAAAAACATAATTTAAAAAGACAACTTGATGAACTCCTTATCACAACACATGACAGTCTACAGTACATTCAATAAACGATAGTCAACAGGTTTTATATCCTGTTTATGTGTTTTCAGTTTCAGAAAAGAAAAGAAAATACGTAGCACTGATTATTCTCCATTGGTGGAAATACTGAGATTAATAATAATATTAGAAATAGTCTGGCATTCAAGTGAGAGTATACAGGTATTGACAGCAAAATGTACTTAAAGTATCAAAAGTAAAAGTTCATATTAATCTGAAGAATAAATAGAAAATATAGCTGAGAAATAAATGTAGTGGAGTAGAAGTATAAATGAGCATAAAATGGAAACGCTGAGTTGTACACAAGCAGTCGCCCATTCTTTGGACCTGCTGACATTTTCCTTTTCCGAATTTGTTGTAGCTGAATTTTGAAATCCCTCTGAGGTTTTTTTTTTGCACAGGCTTTGGGGCTGGGCTCCCAAATAGTAACAGGGAGCAGCTGGGTGCTTTCCCCTCTTGGCTGATCAAGATTTGACGACACCCTTTCTCTGGGGCTTGAGAGAGGTGGGGAACTACACACCCATGTCATTCAGATCCTTCTTCCACTTACTGCGAACATCGATTTAGCAGATGTAGGCAGTCAGAGAGTCTTTTAAGACTTCTTTGCTGTCTTTTGCATTTCTGATTGAAGATTATTTTGAGCATGCAGGAGCCTGACTTGAGTAAATATTTTTTTAAATCACCTTTCAACTTGGTTACCTGCATTATGGCAGACCTTTGTGCTATCGGTACATGAGTTTTTGCTTTCCTAACAATAGTCAAACACCTGCAGACATTACATTACACCACTACTATCCTTGTCATTATCATAGTATTGGCTATTATTTTCCATATAAGATGACATAGTAGAATCATGAACAGTAAAGGAATGTGCATCCCCACTCAAAACCCAGATTTCCACTTCAGCTCCAAGTGTCCTTTAGGTATCATTGCAACTTCATGAGTCATATTCGTGCTCCTTTGAAGAGATACTTACACACAGGGATATGGCTATGAGCTCTGTTGCTCCCAGACCGATGGCCAAGTAATGCATCTGGCTCTCTGGCACTCCTGACTCTTTGAAGATGTCAAAAGCGTAGAAATACAGCTGCATGACAGGATGAGAGATGAGGAACCATTAGGCTTGATGAATGGTACAGAACAAGCCTCAGTTCATGATAATTAATTTTTGTGTGTGTGTGTTATGAAGAGCAAAGCTGACTCACAGCATTGATGCCACAGAACTGCACGCCCGCACAGGGGATGGCCAGAGTCAGCAGCTGCCATCTCACACAACGAGAGGTGAGTACATCCTTCACAGTCTTTGCCTTTTCTCCCTGTGCATTCTCTCTTTCTTTCTGCATGTCTTCCAGCTCCAGCTTTAAGTCATCCTCCTGCCACAGCCACTGCAAAGCTTTAATTCAAAACACACACACACACACATGTTAAAGACAGACACAAGATGAATCTGGTGTTCATCTGTTTTACACATCCACTTTTCACTACATGTCACACAACTGATCTGAGCTGACTCCATTAAATCACAACTTTTAAATTATGGATGAAAGTTTAACTTCTAATTAATCTTGTGAGGATTTTTCGTCTTTGTAAACTTTGTGACAGGGTAACAATTTTAGATGCGGAAACAGACTCAACTGTGTTCACTCACCTTTTTTGCAGCCTTCAGTGTCTCCTTTGTCAATGTAAAGGTATCGAGGGGCCTCAGGGAAGAAAAGCAGTGTCACAAACTGCAGGATGGCAGGGATGCCACTAACAGCCAAGAGATATGGCCACATTTCATCCGTGCCCATCATCTCTCTAAACAGAACATAAAACACAGACTGTCAGAAAAGTAGCAGGAGAGATAAAAAAATCTATGAGATAGTTGAAACACAGTCCAGGAAAATCACTTTGTGCTGTTATAATTGTGGCTAATTAGTTAGAAAAGGTCTGCAAGGTCTTTGTCTGTAACAACAAAAAGTCTTTGATCATGTTGGGAAACAACTAAATGGATGCTAGAGAAACTGAAGACATGTAACTTCTTTAATAAGTAACTAAGTTGTCATTTTCTTGCTTGTTTTTCTTGACTAGTGTTTCTTTTTTTTTTGTTATATATAAGTGAGTTTTAAAGTGCCAGCAGCCACTTCTTACTTGATGCCAATTATTTGTCCCATAATTTTCCCGAAACCGATGAAGATTGAACCGGTGAGGGTCATGAAACCCCTGAGCTTCTTTGGAGAACTCTCCCCGAGGTACATGAGGTGAACACTCAGGCCGAGACCTGTGGAGGAGGACAAGGTGAAACATTAGAACGTGAAAAAAAATAAAGGAAAGTAAGAGATATAATAAACACAAACACACACTACACATCATCAGAACATACCAATATTATATCCATACAGAAACCTCCCCAGCAAAATCATCTCAAAAGACTTGGCCATGCGACTGAAGATCATGAGCACAGCAGCGACCATCGCCACAACATTGTTGATCAAGAGAGCTTTTTTCCTGCAAAACCAAAAGAAACACCAAAAACTTGATTCAATCGAATTCAAGTAAACTGGTTCACACTTCTACACATTCATCTACGGTATGATCACTTTCCTTTAAATTTGTTCATTTTCTTGTATGTTGGTTTTTTTGCAGTGTTTCATTTAATTAACAACCTTGTGTGTATATGCAGGTGTGTGTGTGTGTGTGTGTGTGTGTGTGTGTGTGTGTGTGTGTGTGTGTGTGTGTGTGTGTGTGTGTGTGTGTGTGTGTGTGTGTGTGTGTGTGTGTGTGTGTGTGTGTGTGTGTGTGTGTGTGTGTGTGTGTGTTTGTTTGTCTCACCGGCCATGTTTGACAGGAAGGCTCCCACTGTGAATAGCTCCTATCCAGGCTCCAAGACTCAACACAGCCACGATGAAGGACCAGATGAGCTGATTGGTGGACTCCTGCACTGGAGCTCCATACCTCAATATCCATGTGTAGTTCACAAAACTTTGAACGTGCTGCACAAAGGTCAGAAGGGTCAAAGGACATGTTAAAGTGGTTGGGTAGATTGATTGTGAAGCCCCTGAAAATCAAAATCCCACATTTGTCAGGCTCTGACATCTGAGATTTGTGAAGCATTTGACATTATCCTGATATTGTCACTTGAGGCCATCATGGCTGTTGCTCAGGAAAAGTCTAACTCAATAATATATAAGCAAATTAGGCCCAAAATTCAGTCCTATCCAGTCACACTAATGATAATAACACATTAATAATAATAATCACAATTATTGTTATAATAATAATAATACTTTAAAATCCATCAAGAGCCACACTTTTAAAACTTGAAAACATTATAATTAAAATATTATTTAAGTGAGAATACAAACATCAAAATGGAAGTCTAAAGAAAAAGATTTGAATGTTGTAAAGTGTTTTCAAGAGAATTTAGTCTTGCATGGTTTTGAGGTGAGGAGAATGCATTGTGCATGCATGTCTTTTATATGCAGCAAGAAACATAAATCCAGTCATTTTTACGTGTGTTAGAGGAATAGATATAAATATGATTTCTTCTAACACTAACTATGTGTAGACACTGCAGGGAATAATGTAGAGGGGAGATAGATTGTGTAAAGTGAGAGGGCAGCACTCCAGTTCATGCCACATTTCTGTTTAATAAGTTGAATGCATGTTTTTGCATCTAACAGATACAAATCTTACCACTGCTGGAGAAGCGATGGCAGAAACTTGAATCCCATATTGAAATGATCCACCGATTCCCAGCACCATCGACAGCAGATAAAGCCTCCAGTACTGCAGCTAATATGAGAGGGGGGAATCATATATCAGTCTTGAAACCCAACAGTAGTTGTTTATAAGACCTAATTAGACATTGTAGGAGACGGCACATGGCATATACTTACTTATCTAACAGTTCACTGACCTAGGCCCCAAACATGTGTTTAATGATTATGAATGAACTACTTAACAGTCACATATATTAACCCTGATGATGTTCAGTACAATGTCATACTGTACTATCGACTGCTCGTCCTGGTTCTGCTCTGTTACAGATAGTTGTTTAACCAAAACACTGCCTTTTTGTTTTAAGTGCTCACATAAATACAACTGGTTATACATTTTAAAAATATATACTGTTTAATTGTAATAGTTCTTCACCATTCACTTTGAAGTTGTTTTTTTAAAGAAATTATTGTTTAAAGTTTGAAAGCATTTTTTTATTTTTTAATCTTATGATAAGAAACTATATCTGTGCTTCTCTGTACATGGTATTGGTTTCTATATTGAGTTTACTTCTTACTTCAGATGTCATATATAAATGCTGTATCTTTGCTGATATATATATATATAAAATATAGAGTGTGTGTAAATATCAACCTCTAAATGTTCTTCTGCCACCCAAAAGTGTGGAGGTGAGTGAATTCTTGATACTCTCTACACTTGATACATAAAAAATACATTTGAAAAACCTAAGCCAAGTTACTCTGGATAATCCACAGACCTCACTGCTCATAGTGTTTACTGGGACTATTTCTTTGATCGAAAATCATTCCAGTAAAGACTGTAGGAGTTTCAGAGGCAGATAGCATATATAGTTTTAGGATTTGGGTAAACTGACCCTTTAACAAAAGTAATTTTATAATAAGTCCATGATGATCTATAAACAAAGCAAATACACAAGCAAAATACAGAAAACAAGCAAATATAGAAAATTAAATGTTTTTTCATATTTGCTTGTGTTTTCGGCAAATGTTCTGAATATTGATGAAAATGGATGAATATTTTCATCTTTTACTTCTTCTTTCTGAACCCATAAAAGATGGAGGTTTACAAATCTGAATTTTTCCACTAAAATGTTTTTAAAAATATTATGCATCATAAAGACATTGCTTTTCTCCTGCAAAAACTGCGAGCCCACACACAGTATACCCAGTATTCATTTACCTTCTTTGGTGCACCTTCCATCTTTCACTCTGGCTGTCTGGATGCTGGCTGCAGAAGGAGCAGCAGACCAGCATATATGGAGGATGTCAAATGAAGTTAATCATCAATAGACTCTAGTTGTCCATTCATGTTGTTAGAGTAAGATCGTGTTCTGACGTAAATGATGACCAAATGCAGCACTAGTTTCAACCTGGTCTGTCTGGCTGATTCCTGAGGTTGTTACAACCATAGCATTTCCTGCCAGTATATTCTTTCTACTGGTTTAAACATTTAATCTGGGAGGGATTTGCTTTGAAAAAACAAAGAACACACATGCACACGCATGAGGAGGATTATTGATTGTTCTGCAGTTTTCTATTGTTTTGTTTTTTTGTGATAAGTTTTTAGTGAGATTTAAGCATAATTAAATAGGACTGGGGTTAGAAGCTTGATAGACCACAGATAAATTAATGCATAAATTAAACAAAATTAGATTGACAAACAGACAAAATTCACTTGGGTGTTCGACAATATGCTTTAGAGCAGGTGTGTTAAATATACAGCCTGCGGGCCAGAGCCAGCCTACCATGGGGTACAATCTGGCCCACTGGATAACGTTGCAAAGTATGAAAATAGGAGAAAAGTCATTCTATTTTTTTCTGCTTGCTTCAGAAATTTTTCCACCCTGACCAGAATACAGTTCTCTGAAAAAACAATGAATACATATTGTGGTCATATTTAAAACATTCATATATTGAACATTGTGCAAAACGTTGTCAGTAAGCAGCTTCTGTGATAAATAACCTGTAAAAAATTGAGACATAACATTGCACTCATTTTTCTTAAGACATCTCGGCGTATTTATCTGTTTTGTAAATAGTTGGTTTATTATAGTAAGGGTAAAATATATATATTTTATATATAATTTGTATATAATATGCAATGTTTTACTGTTCTGGCCCACTTGAGATCAAATTGGGCTGTATTTGGCCTTTGAACTAAAATGAGTTTGACACCCCTGCTTGAGAATATATGCTCTTCCAAAAACTGCAACCCCTGAGCACTCCCACACCACATGAAAAAATATTCCCAATGCATTTTGAGTGCATACGGTGTAGTTTTGTGATGGTGTAGCTCTCATAATATGCAGCGTACAGCGGAGCGAAACATGTTGTGTGTATGAAATAAAAAATGATTAACTTGATGGTTGGGTTTCCCAAAGACAGCTGCATGCTCTGCCAGGCGAGTTTCTAGTTTGCATTTAATTGAGGAGATGTCTGCCTTCAATGGCATGTCAGCAGGTAGGGGCTTACAGGAGGTCTTTAGCAAGATAGAGTATGCTATGGAGACTGGAGACTGGTCTGTTGGGGTTGGTCAGGGCTGTAGGAATGGATGTCTGGAGAGAGGTATGTTCAAAGCTACACCAAAAGTTTGCATCGCTGTGGACCACTGGACATATAAAAACAAAGAGGTGCCAGGTGGTTTAAAATGTTTCTAGATGTAGTCGTGGAAATTTTTGCATGGCTCACTAAAGAACACACAAAGACACGAGAGACATCAAACATTAATTGTTGAAGCAGTCGTAGACACTGTGCAATCCATTACATAATCTGTAAGAATAATAAAAATGTCCCAATACAAAAATACAGTTATCTTGTATTTTGGGAGAGACAGTGTGTTGTTCAGTCGGCTCTGAGCACAAACCAAATAGCTTTACCTCTCCAGAAAGAAAAGTTAAAAACAGTCAGGTCCCCACAGTTACACCTTCTTACAATATGGTCATATGATGATCTCTCAGAGACCTAAACAAAGACATCCTTCAAATGTTCATTTGGTGCCAGAATGATTCACACAGTTTGTTAGAAAATAGGCTTGGAGCAAATATCTCAAGATAACCCCCAGAGGTAAGTAAGCAAATAACCCCTCAGAGTTCAAGCAAGATTTCTTATACCACAGTTTCACAGTGACATTGCTCTCACTAAACGGCATGTCTTAGCCTTTTCAACCTTATTGGCAAGACACCTTATCTTATTCAGGTGGAAACATGCACTCCCTCCTTCTCATGACAGCTGGCTCAAGGAGATCGCCAGCCTAAACCTACCACTTGCAGAGTTGTGCAAATCAATCGACAAAAGGTGGAAGCCCTTTACCGAGCATCTTAATAGGACTATCATCCACCCAGATGTTAGTTAGCCCCTCCCCCCCTCCAACCCCCCTTTTTTCGACTAATGTTTTGTTTTTTTCTTATCTTTTTTCACTCATTTTATACAAGTTGTGTGAGATATTGGATGGGGCGGGTTTTGGGTTTAGATATAGACAGCACGGTAGCAGTCTAGCACAGAGACTGGTGCATGCCCTATTGTCTGTGTTTCTTTTTTTTTTCTCTCCTCTATGCGCCACTGTCTGTATGCACTATTGGTACAAAATCAATCAAAAAGAATTGTGAGAGACATTGCTATCACATTGAACTGTGAACAAATATTGAGCCCTTTGTTTGAAAACAACATTTGTAACACATGTAATACATACAATAAATAAACAAAATGGCAACCCTTATATCACCATTGTCTTCCCTGATTGTTTCTGCCCTCGATCGTCTTCAAATGATCCAAAATGCTGCAGCAAGACTTCTAATTAGGACACATAGATGGGCTCATATTACACCCTACATTAAAATCTCTTCATTGGCTTCCAGTAGTATATAGAATTCATTTTAAGATCCTCACACTCACCTTCAAAGCCCTAAATGGTCAGGCTTCTCCGTATGTGGCTGATCTCTTACACCCCGACTCATCAGCTCGCTCACTCGGGCCTAACACGCAAAATCTTCTCGCATTCCACGCACCCGCCTGATGGTGCGTCTGAGGCTGTAGCCCCCCTTGAATGCTCTGCCTGCCTCCCTACAGTCTGTTCATATATCTGAAACTTTCAGAAAGCAACTCAAAACACATCTGTTTAGGCAGACGTTTGGGTAACCTTTGTCGTCAGGCTCTTTGCATTTCATCTTTATTTGAATGTTATTATTATTATTGTTAATATTTTTTATTTGATTTGTTTTTGTCTCTGTTTTATATATATGAATGTGTCTATCTATGTATACAGTTTCATTGTTGTGTGTGTCTGTTTTGTGTGGACTGCTGTAATACCTTTTTCAACTCTCTCTTGTTAAGCACTTTGTGACATTTGTCTGTGAAAAGTGCTATATAAATACATTTTATTAATATTATTATTAATATTTAAATCTCTCTTTGAGGATGCGTGTTGGTCCACATACCAGTTGATGTGAAAGAAATGTGTTGCCAGGCCAATAGAAGATGATTTCTATAAAAAAAAATGTGAGAGTGAAGATTCCAATTAGGGATAATTTTGCCGTTTTTTTTTGTTTTGTTTTTGTTTGATAAATTGCCAAACTCAGATTAATTCTGTAATGATAGAGCAAATGTCTTTCTTGATTATTTCACCGACATGTTGGAGTAGATGAGGTTTTGTAACTTGTGAGGGTGCACCATGCTCGCCTCTGCTGGCTTCTGAGACACATGAGCAGAAGGATTTAACTATTTGGAGACAGGGCAAAGTACAAATGACCAGTAATACCACTGAAAGTAAATAATGTGGGGAGGTGATTTTAATATTGTTTTTGATGAGAATATAGATCGGTGGCCTCCAAAGAATACAACCAGTGACCGTGTAATCTCTAAGGAGCTGTGAGTGAGGATACACGAGAGCAGCCTTCACGGAAGTCTTTTACTGGCTGACACGCCCCCTTATTGGAAAGCAGTTATTTATTAGCCGCTACCGCCACATCACTACATCACTGAGTGGAGACAGATTGTACATTAAATTCAATCACTCCCAAGTTTTAAATTGTATTTGTTTTCTGATTTACCATCTAGTTAAAAATCAGTGTTATTGTAAGTCTGATCAAATCTGATCACTTCCTTCAGTTATTACAAAGATTTTTCTCATTAACTTTCATTGTGGATAAAATCAAAGTAAGGGAGAGTCTGTCAGCAAGAAACACTTGTTAACACTTAAAAACACGCCCCTGTTGATTTTGCAGGATTAAGATAAAAAGTATAGCTGACATAGCTGACAGTGTGAGTTGATGTGTTCACATCCATTACTGCAGTCAGAATAACATGACACCTCTGTGATGATAATAGGAGATAAAAACGATAGTTTGTCTTTTATTAGAATAATAATGCACACACACACACACACTTTAAATTGGCTCCCATACTTGTAAATGTAACATTTCAGACAGATTGACCTCATCAGTCATGAACTACTTAAACAGTCTGGCATTACTTTTTAAGTTTTTTATGTGACATATTAAGAATGGTTTCTTCATCATCCAATTAAATAGCAAAATAGTCACTCTATAGTTAAGCCATATATAATAATTCCACAGTTCTAATAAAGCCGTAGCCTGCTTTCAATATTTGGAAATTATTTGTAGTGTTTCTACATCTTCTACTGGCAGCAGATGGCAGCAGCTAGCAGGCTAATCAACTGGCAGCAGTCACCACATTTTTCTTTAGGAAATGCGTAATCTAGTTTAAATTGCATGATTTTGAATTTTATACTTTTGATTTGGCATTGTGAGATTGAAAGAAGCAGATGATCATGCAAGAGAGGAGGGGTCCTCATTTTACCATTCTGTGTTTCAGAGCACTGGTATGAAGGGTCCCATTGAATGGACAGTACTCCTGGGGATCTTTTGAGGGACTTTTCCCTAAACCTTATTATGGATTAAACAGATATTTGCAAGAGATCATTGGATTATTTATCATTTTAAAATTAAAGTTTGTGTCAAGATGACACACAATCACATATGTAGATCTTATAATTAATTCGACTGTGCTCAGTGGAAAAATACATGAACAATACTGTACATGATGTATAATACATGTACATTCATGACATGTATATTCATTCTTTTGGCTGGAGTGCAACAGCAGGGACTGCCCTATAAATGCACATGTCCGTAATTGACTGACTGATGACCAAAACAAAGCCCTTTCATAATTGGTCCAACAGTATATTGGTTTTAGGTTGTAGGTTTTGACTTAGTCTTGTTTACATACATGTAAGAATTAGAAATAAAAGAAATAAGATATTACTTGTATTTCTGGCCTTCTCAGACACAGACACTGTGAAAACACAGTTGTATGCAGCATAATACATTTTTCTTAACTGTATAAATTCTATAAATACTATAATTCTGTGCAGTAAAGACACATTGTATCTAACAAAGTAGGGTTACAGCATCCCGAAGTCATGAAACACAATGAACAAATTGCTGTTTACAGTACAATGGTTCATTCTATAGAAATCACTGTATGTTGTGTGTGTTGTACTGTACGTTAGTTGTATCATCTACACATCTGCATCGTTTTCAAGTAAAGTTCACTGATTTGATTACATTAAATGGAAATCTAATCTTCATCAGCCTCACATACTTGGTATCTTTGGGATCTTCCTCCCCATCTTCCTCTTCCTCATATCTGTCCATTCCCTTTGTCTGTGATCTTCATTTCATCTTCAGATCAGGATAACTCATCTTTATCTTATCTGCTCAGCTGCTTTGCTCTGATTAGTAATTGGACAATCTATTAACAAGCTGTGAATCTGTTTGAGGGTTTTCTGCCTGAACAGAGACAATATCATTTATGAAGGCTGTGCCAAATGTGCAGAACAGTGTGCAATGAATTACAATTGGAGTCTTAGAGAGAAGTAGAACATGTAGTTAGCATCTCAGTTTTTAGAGTAAATTTAATTTTTACATTTATTTCAAGTTAGGGAAAATGTGTATCTGCTTGCATCTGCGTTTGGATCTCCTTTATTGAGGATATAATGCAACATATTAAGGGCCACAAATTATTTAATGACGACTGCTTTATTATATGAAATAGTAATATTCTTGATATTATTATTATACCATTTTTTACAAATTTCCTCAAAACTTTGTGATTTTGATCATTAAATTTGCTTGAACCAAGCCTTTCTACACAATTTAAAGATTTTGCAATGAATGTTTGGCAGTTAACAGCCTGCTTTGTTTAAGGGTAAATGAGTGGCCCTGTGAATATTTATTTTAAGTCTTTACATAGTCATCGACTCTTAGACATAACAGAAAGCTTCCTGGTTGTTTGTCAGGTAAAATATTTAAATATACAAAAACAGTTAATAGAAAATGTTTAATAATGATGGTGAAAATGAGCATTTGACTTCACCAAACCAACTTTGGGTGAATAAAATAAGTTGAAAGTTCTTACACTACAATACAATTTTCATGTGATTTTATTATATTTCAAAGGAAACTTTTGATGATCTGCAAGATAAATTCAATACAAAAACAGTGTTAACATAAGAGACTTTATTTGCTCAAATTTTGATCATTAAAACAAAAATAGTGACTTCAGTGTTAAACATAAACAATTTCACATGATACATTATTTATGTGCACATATCCACAAGTACAGTTTCTCTTTAAAAAGGTGCAAATTAACTCAACTGCATGTTTCTATCTACATACAGTCTCAGTGAGAAGGTCCACCATCCTCCACAAAGGAACAAGTACAGAGCCCTGTGTGTACCACATGCAGCTTCCTCTGACCTTTGCCCTCATGAATAAAAAAATAAAGCTACTAAAAATACTTTGACTGCTTGGATTGATAAGGCAGCTTTTTAATGACTCTGCTTGTAACAGATTACTATTTGTAATCCCCCCAAAAACAATCAAAAAAACTGTTAAATGTAACAAAATTCATTTATGTTTCATTCTTAAAAAACACAGTGAATTATTATTTTTTGACAGTGACGGTTTTGGATGGGACTTGGGATGATAGAGGCACCAGGTGAGAAACAACTGACTTGTCCTCTGATAACATGAAACACAGGACCTTTTCTCCACCAGAGGACATCTTTTCTGCTCCGGAGTTAGCTGGATATACAGGGTGTCCACAAAGTCTCTTTGAAAAAATTAATTACAAAAGCAATTGATGATCAATTGATGTTAATCAGATTTGTTCTATGTACTCAGTGTTTTTAAATCACATTGCATTTGTGTATCGTGTATCGAACAAAGATACGGGACATCAACGACCTGAAGCAAAAGATCACTGATGCCATTGCCACCATTGATGAGACTCTGCTACAGCGAACATGGCAAGAAATAGAGTACCGTCTTGATGTGCTTCGTGCAACTAGTGGTGCCCATATCTGTATTAAATCATTCAATTTCCACAGATTTGTCTGTTCAATTTGCTTTTGTAATAAATGTGTTAAATTGTAAAGAGACTTTATGGACACCCTGTAGTTTTAATTTTAATTTTTTGTTGTATCAATCAGTGAAACAGAGTAGCAAAACAAGTATGAAGATGTAAAAGGTAACTCTAGATAAACGAACCAAACAGCAGTAGATCCAAGTAGAAGTACACCTCCATTCCTGTCAGACCGCCGTGTGGCTTCTTCCAGCTCAGGCAGAAGAGGTCAAAGTGAGTGACACAGTGGATGTGACTGTGTTCAGGAGAAAAAAGGGAGTCTACAAGGCTGTGGAAAGACACACTTCACCCAGCTGGTACTGAGCTTGAGTTTGTGATGCACACTTTCTGTCCTGGCCTTTGAAATTGAGCTTGTGGAATTCACTCGTGATGGCCGACAGAGACTTCCCCTTGGTCTCAGGCAGAAACAGGCCGACGTACAGCGCAGACAGCAGGCAGACTGCTCCGAAAGGCACGAAGCAGTACTCACTCAACTCACTCTGTGAAAGAAAGGCAACAGGAATCTGTCAGACTGATATGAAACATGTCTGTGTTTATTTACCTTCATCAGCTACATGTCTAAAATGCATTAATTACAAGATAATTCAGACAGAAAATAAGCCACAAACATCCTGGTAGACATTTTACACCCCATATTTCTTCAGTTTGAGACTCTGAACTCTGGGAGGCGCTCTAGGATCCCTTTGGCAACAAAAGCAAGTTGTTTAATTCCAGTTGCACAGAGCATTTGAATTCACGACAAGTACATTCAAAAAGGTGTGCAGCAAATCTTACCCCACAGTATTTGACCTTTAATGTTTAATCTGTTGTTTTATGTATATTTATACTGTTTTTCAAATTTGTTTTATTTGTACTGGTATTATGGACTTTAACTCTAATGTAGCCAATTTTAAGGACAAATATGCTACAGAGAGCTTCATCTTTTGGTTTCAAGGCTAGCAGCCACCTCCTGCTCTTGTGTATTTAAAAAAATATATTTTCATGATTGTATGATTTTTATTTTTTATGTTTTTATTTGGTGTATTTGTGTGACAGTGTGTTAGAAAGTAGCATATACAGGTCACTCCCTTTTCCTGCCTGCCTCCTAGCCTGGACTTAAGGACTGCAATGGAAATATGTCATATGACTTTACTGTGACATCCTGATGAATTTTATGCACCTTCTATGTATTGTAAATAATTTATTGTATAAAGTCATGTATGTGTTAAAGCATACGTTAATATTGTGGTATTAACAACACTGTAGGAGTGCTTAAAGAAGAAAACACCTCATATAAAACTCTGCTTGTTCATTTTGGATTGATAGATGCTGACATGTGGATGGTCTACGGATGGATGGACTGACCACTAGAAATGGGAAGATCATTCCAATGATGAACAGGTTGAGCCACATCATGGAGCCAGCGATCATGTAGGCTGCTGGCCGAGCAGTTTGGTTGAAGATCTCTGTGGGCAGAACTCCCGTCACTCCAGCTGAGAAAAGATAAAAGTGTTTGATCAGTTGCAGCTTCATCATCACATCTTCAGAAATATTATATAACACCTGCTTTCCATTTGGCATCATTTTATCTAGTCTGGCAGTTTATTTCATTTCTGGTTATTTTTGTTCAGGTGATGCTTTTAACAGAGATGTAGTAGTTTCTTTTTCATTTGCCTGTGTGTGTTTTGTTGATGTTGTATTGATTGTTTTGTTTTGTCTGTTTAATTCTTTACATATTAATATTATTTATATACTTGTGTAATGGGAATTCTTATTATTCATCTTTTCTGTGTCAAATGAGTAACTATGTCTTATGATTAATGAATGTGCGTGTGTCATAATCTGATGACCATGGCACCATTTGTGTTACATGAACTGTGTATGTCATGAACTGCTGATTGAGTGAACATCATGTACGTTACAATATACTGATTAACCACTGTCCTGATTGTACAACACATTATGACGTGACATACATTGGTCTGATGGTAGAACAAAGTTATCCTGTTATTGAATATAATCTGACAATTTCCTCTGCTCTGGGCTCACTCGTGCCATCTCAACGCTTGAGACAGCAAGGAGTCCGTCTGCAGATGACTGAATAAACTATCAGAAAGACAACGAACGACTTTGTGCTTCTTAATATAAAATTGCCAGAACACTTGTTAAATTGTCTTTTTAATTTGTATATTTTTATGTTGGAGGACCATTTTTAAAGCAATTTGGTAGTTGTCAAAAATAAATAAATAAATAAATAAAATTATATAATAATTAACACAATATCTTCAGACACTTTGTGAGTCTGCCTAACGTAAACTCCTGATAACTGACCTGGTCCCATGCCAAAGCTGAGGATGTAGGTAAAGATGCAGCCCATGCTCAGGTACGGCATCCAGGATATGTAATGCTGTTTATATGTGTGGAGGAAAGTAAAATATCCACAGTGAGCAACGCAGAATCAAGAAAGGAAAAATAAAAACAGATCAAGCATTTTGTAAACACATATCATAGATTCATCATTGATTTCTGGTAGATTTTTAGGTCATTATAGTTTTTAAACTCTGAGGATTGGAACAAGAATCTGCACTGTTGGGTCAAAATTATTTAAATCATCTTATCATCTTATTTTCACCTCCATTTTCTATCTATTTGTTTGCACATGAAAGTGAAACTAATGCCTTCTCTGTATAGCAGCACCGTGTGTACATGTATAGTAACTGCGAAACAAAACCTTTAGCCATTCACCTGTTTGTGAGTTTTTGACATTATTGTCCAGCAGTTGTCATGTTATTGGCTAGTTTAACGATGACAAAAACAATGAAAGAGTAATTTTAACATAGACAATCAAGCTGATCTCTAATCTTAACCGGACTGTTGTCTCATATTTCATCAGCGATTACAACAAGTCCAACATATTGTAGTAAACACATATTCTGTGTGTGTAAATGTACACATATTCACTGTTCTACAACTGTGTTAACAACAAGAACACTTGTAAATATTTTTCATTGGAAAACATATGGTATGTGAGTGAAGTGGGATAAATACCTCAAAGGATAGAGCAATTGTGAAGACGACAGCCCAGATGGTCATGAGAATGAACCCTCCCATCAGCATGAATCTCCGACCTTTGCGCTCTATCAGCAGGTTCTGGAAATATCAAAATATGAACATCAGACTACTTCTTATATCGTTTTACAGACACTTTTACAACCACTGGTTGAGTAAGGAACAGATCAGGAGCTTCCTAATAAATGAATAGAAAATAATTATATAAATGTGCTCTGAATATGACAATTACATTTTTATGAGAATTAAGTCGTCTCTGGCTCATGTCATTCTTAAACTCATTAACTAAACATGTAAAAACAGTAAAAACACAGTAGATATTTGTCAGTTGCGTAGGTTAATGCTTAGAGGAGACACAAAATAGTAACTAATATGCACATAATGATAAAGTATTTATGTGTTATTTGTTCTGTGATATTTAATACCCGGTTTAGTCGATCACTTACTATTAATTAGGAAAGTGTTAGGTAAGCAGATTCAAAGATATCTAGGAACTAATCCCGGGATTATTAATATCGACACCTTTTTCAAGAGTGACATATTTAGTCCTATTTATTAATTATGAGTTAGTTCTTGATTTGTTCCGTTTTAATTCTTCTAAATATAGATAAATACATAGGAATTTATGGAAATAATTTAAGTATACAGTTCTGTAATTTCCATGACATTTTCCCAGAAATTTTGGATAAATAAATTTGGTACCCACTATAGAGAAAATGGACATTCTCAGGAATTCATTTAAACCCCCAAATATTTTTATTCATTATTATTCAAATCTGAAGTTGGACTATATGCTTATATTTGCATGTACAGCTGACTTTATGATGTGCACTGACTAAAAGACTCAAGATTGTGCTAACAAGTGTTAATTACTAGGTAATTAAATACCTAGAAGTGTATTAATCTATTATCTGTTTTAACCATAATTAGTACTAAATGCCATCATGAAACCATCCAAGCAAATGATTAGAAAATGTAGTATCTTATTGTCATGTTAGTGTGGTTGTCAGTGAAATGTAAAACCTGCTGTTTGTAAACAAAGCTATTATTACACAGAAACTACAGTAACAGTAGGTTAAGCTTTAAGGAGAATGCAAAAATATCAGTCTCTCTTTCCCTGCAGCTGGTTACATAACAAGTCATGTGCTTAAACGACGGATACTTACACACATTATACAGGCTACGAATTCACATGTACCAGTGCCGATTGTGATATACTGAATTTTTTCATCTGATATTCCGGCCTCTTTAAACACATATGAAGCATAGAAGTAAATCTGCAAGAAAAAGAACATTAATCAAATGTGAGAGTACTGCAGAGCATCAGAAGTTGTTACTTCAACTTCAGCTGGACTTTATTTATATGTGACATGACCTGAGGGGTTTGTGCACACTTTACAGGTCGAATAAGAACAATGTTCAAGTTCCCTACACGCTCAAACACACACAGAACTGGAAAGTGTGTGATACTAACTGAAGGATTACAAATATTTTAACTGGTGATAAGCCGATTAAGCATTTTGTACGTACAATAATACCCAGCCCCCTCCCTACAACTATCAGTCATGCGGTTAAAAGCCTTGACACACAACTATTTAGTCAGCATTTTCTGAAGAGAAGGAAACTTGATGCAGGTCTGAAATTTGTCAAACAAAATATAAAACATTATGCTGTCTTTACACATCATTCACTCTGCAGTACGGTGAGTGATGATGCTTCATCACATGCATAAATGTTTTATGTGACTGGCAGTAAAGAACCAGAGACTCGAAACAAGCCGCTGATGGATCATCTCAAATTTCTAATCAACTTTCCAACGCAGCCAGAGGAAACTGTGACCAACATCTGATACTGTCATAGTATGTCGGTGTCAGTAACACTGATCCTCATGGGTTGAATAACAACATTTCCTATAGAGACACCAAACCATACCTTCAAAACAATAAAAAGTATTTAAAAAGAGCAGAAACTGACTGAGCTTTGGTTTCAGTTCTTCTTACCGAGTCATTGCCACAGAGCTGCATGGCACTGCTTATAACAATCACAGAAATGAGCTGCCAGCGCACAGAGCGGTCAGCAAAAAGCTCCCACGGTCGGCTGGGCCGCATTCCTTTGGCTTCAGCTTGTTCCTGCAGGATCTCATCAAGCTCGCTGCTCTGGACCTCACAGCCACGCAGACGTCTCAGAGCTGATCGGGAGAAAACCACAACTTATATACAGACCATGTTTAGTTCTGTTATACGCTGGCTGTAATATATTATTTTATTTTTTTATATATAAAAGTGTTTAATATAGTTTCATGTGCTGTGTTGACACCAGTAGTGCAAGAAATCCTCTGATCCTTTACATGAGTACATTTAGTAAAAATCCTGCAGTCAAATCCCATATAAGCTGAACTATAGAAATATTATTACTTTACTTTTTTACTATACTTATGTTATCTTTTTTAATATAAAATCTTACTCTGAAGAGTAACTGTTAGATATATGTAGTGGACTGTATGTATAAAGTAGCAGAAAATGGAAGTTTTCAAGTAAACTACCGTACAACCTCACAATTCATACCCACCGTTTACACAGGCCTCCTTGTCCCCCTTGTCGATGAGCAAGTATCTGGGGCTTTCTGGGAACCACGGCAGTGTAAGGAGCTGAATGAAGCCAGGAATGGCATTACTGGAAAGAAGGTACTGCCAATATGGCTCACTGCCCAAAATCTCTCTATAAATAAATAATCCAGTGTTACAGTGGATATCTTTGAAATCTATGGTGCACGTTTTTTTTTGGTTATTTTTGCACTGAAAGGTGATCCTCTTTTGATTAAAAAAACATGTCAGATAGTGTTCATACCTGAGTCCAACCACCTGTCCCAACACAACTCCAAATGCTGTGAAAACAGCTGATGACAAGGAGATAGCCCCTCTTAAGTGCTTTGGTGCACTTTCTCCAAAATACATGGGCTGCACATTCATGCTGATCCCTGAAAAACACAAAGTGTCTTTCTGTGACATTACTGAAGCTTCCATTGAATTATTGTTACTTACTTTTATCTTTCAACATTTTTTTTATCACCACTTAAAGGTGTCAGTTTAGTTTAGTTCTCATTTTATTCTGCTGCATACATAATGAATATATAATTTGAGAAGGTCTGACAGTATTGCAGGTATTTAAAGGCAAACATATTGATTGGCATAACTAACATACCTGCATTTATTCCAACTAGGACACGAGAGATAATGATCATCTCAAAAGACCTCGCAGCTCTACTTGTCAGAGCCAAGAGTGAGCCACTCATGAGGAAAATATTGTTCAATAGCAGACATTTCTTCCTTTGGAGAGGAAAATAAAATAAAATTAACTGATTGCAAACAGCTTTTGGAGGTCAGTGATAGTTTAAGCCTTAAAAATACAGACTCATAGACATCATGATTGGCTGTTCTGCAGGAATCTCATGTGGGTTAAGTGTGTCTGAAAATCATCAATATAGAATACGGCTGGTGATATGCTACACTTTCTATTGTCAAGAAATCCCATGAAAGATTCTAAGAAGCATTAATTGTCAAAGGTCAGACATAGTTTATTCATCTGTGCTACAGACCTCTATAATTGTCCAAAAACTATTTTAAAAAACTGTTGCACTGGGTGGTGACGCTGTAGTTTATTTTTAATTAATCCCACACACATCGTCATATTGCAGTAAATACTCATTAACACACCAAATGCATATTAATCCACAGCTGAAAATAGTCCCAAACAAAAACATGATATCCTCCTGTTTGGCTAACATTTGCTAAAAACTATAGTGCCCAGGATTGTTTTACCCATTTTTACAGATTTACATTTTTAACGACATTGTATAGATAGGCAAGATATGATAATCAATTAATGAACACATAACACCTCCACCCGGAGACCAAACAACACTGTATGATACCATACAGCCAAGCACGGTACAGTAGCTATACTTTGCAGAGAGATGTAGCCTATTTTAGTTTATCAGCACAAATAAGACACAGAGAGGTAGAGCTGTTGAGCTGTTACCCCCATCTCCAACTTCTTCTGCCGGCTTACGTTGTCATCACGGGTGTTAGCAGGTCCACAGTTACTTTTCCACAATGCAAACTGACTATTTATTAATTACTCTTATTCATTTAATTGAAATATTGGTGATCTAAGTCATAGTTTAGCTCCCTGGCTGATGACCCTAGTGAGATGTTTTTGGCATCTAATTCATGTTAAATCATTTTTGTTTTTATTTCTTCGACAGTATGACAGCTGAGACAGTGTTCACAGCGCGGGTAATTTTTTCTCATTCTTTGGCTTTCTCTGGACTTTTAATTCCAACACTTACACACTAAATAATAATATGCGTTTCTGTTGATATATTTCTGAGAGCGGGATCTCAGTCTGAGAGCTCGTAAAGTCCTTCTTCTTAATCTTTAGTGTCATTTTCATCAATGGAGCTTCTCTACAACCTGCCGGTAGCCTGACCTTATATGGTACTTTGGGGGCATCATTCATGTTAATTTACTAATCTCGGGAACACGCGTTCATTTAGAACAGGTGGGATTCATCATGTTTACGAAGGTCATTTACGACTGTTTCCTGGTGATACGAGTGTTTGGTGAATCCGATGTGGTACACTCGTAAAGGTCCACCTCACGAAAAAACTACGACAAATTTAAGAAAAAAAAATACTACATGTTCTTGCATGTGGCCCATTGTTAGCTTTGTTACCTTTATGGGATTCTTTGACACTATTTATGATTTATGTCACTCTAATCAGAAAACAAATCTCATTCAGGTTATGTGTAAACATTTGATAGAGTAAAAGTAAATGAACAATCTCTTTATTTATTTACACGTGCACATCGGCAGGTTGATCATTTACTCTCTGCACGTTGCAATGAAAACATGCTGCATAACTCTCTGACCTTCTAAATTCACACATATATAAACAGTAGCATCTTATATTACCTCCCAAAGCGAATGGTCATCGGTCCTGCAATAAGAGCCCCCGCAAAGCCCCCCAACGAGAAGATGGAGACAATGATTGTCCAGAACAGAGTCACCTGGTAGTCCTCCAGCTGGATGTCCCAGCGTTCCAGGAATGTCTCATTGACAAAGGTTTGAATAAACTGCAAGAAAAGATGAGACAGTCAGCCATTACAACACAATATATAACTGAGTTAACTGAACAGACACACATACAAACACAGCTGTGGTTAAAGGTGATACTTCTTATCTCTGCCAAGTCTCGACCGTCTTTGGTCTTGGTCTCGGATCCCTCGGTCTTGTCTTGGTCTCATTGTCTTGGTCTTGCGGTCTCAGGTCGACATAGTGGTCGGGAGATTTGCAACAAAAATTGTCCATGATACAAAACATAACATTCGATAATGCAACATTAAATTATTTCGCCTTTCACGCAATCTTCAAATGCAACCTTTCAAATGCAACCAATCAATGACATACATGTATTTTGTTGTGATTAAGAAACTGGCGCTCATCCAATCAAAAGACGCAAGTGTAGCCAGCGCGAAACGTTAGGTTTACGTCGTAGCTGTCAGTCTCAGTCAGACCTAGTAATAATAATGACAGCGAATTCCGCCATCATTAAATTTGCATTCACGGAACTTAAAGAAATTTGCAGTCCAGGGGCAAGAAAGAAGCTTCCTGCATTGTTCTGTCTGTAGTTGAAATAATACCTTCTTAAATTGAATTTAAACTGAACCCCTTACCCCAGTATGCTGCTCTTATTCAATTGATGCAAGTTATGGTGTAACACTAGCTCACTAGCTGTTTTTTTCTTTTTTTTTTGGTCTCGGTCTTGGTCTCGTCTCGGTCTCGTCTCGACTTTGTCTTGGTCTTGACTCAGTCTGTCTTGGCCTTGGTCTCGTCTTGGTCTCGGTCTTGATACCCTCTGGTCTTGGTAGTGTCTTGGTCTCGGTTTAGGCGGTCTTGACTACAAGTCTACTGCCAAGTAGTTTGTGCGTTCCTTTTTTTTGGACATCTGTTGTTTTGTTCATTTTGTAGGTGATGTGATTTCCGCCATTAAGCAATTTTGTATAGATTTATTCTTATCTTCCAGGGTCAGTTTGCCGGTTTAACAAACCAATTTCACAACTAGTCTCAATGATGAGAATAAAATATTTGTGTCTACGGGCAAGTTGCGGAATTATTTATTGGTGCAGCTGCTGGGCTTAAAACACTGAGAAACAATCTTGCATTAGCTTCTTCTGCACAATTAAATTGGACCTGTTACCATGAGAATTACTAATCACAGACACAAGTGGCCTAATTCTTGTTGGTGCCAATTTACACTGTGACCTTAATGTGAAGTAAGCTTGTACAGGCAATACACACATATAAACACACTTATAGAAATGTATTGTGTGTATTGTATTATGATTCCCATCTTAATGTATGGCCACACTAGTAACTTATCCCTGACCATTTTCAAGGCTTTAAATGAATAAATAGATGACATAAATGATAGCATAAACAGTAGAGTATCAGTCAAAAATGTGGACACACCTTCACATTTAAAAAAAAAACTGAAGATACCTTGTGCACACCAGTATCTCTTTCCTGGGTATCAGCTCATGCTGAACAAATTACAATCATCAAAAAAGTAGTATACCAGTGCACACCAGGATACTGGGACTGACACTATTTTGTTAAGGGATTGATTACATAAAAAAACAACAATGTTTTGCACGTTACTTCATCAGATTTCCTCTGTCAGCGTCACATTTGTTTAACTAATCCATACTCAGTTACACTGGAACATCTGATGCTGCACACACACACATACACACACACACATACACACAAAAGAGGTGTGAGAAACTTACAGTTGTGGGGGCGTTCATGATGGCCAGGTTGAAGCCATACTGAAGAGTTCCTCCAATGGCTGCAGAAGCAACCATCAACACCAAAGTCAAAGGACTGCCCTGTCGATGCATACAGATACAAAGGTACATGTGTATATTTTGTTACATCATACATATTAAGATCTTTTATCCAGTATAAATCCACTTGTTAATTGGCTAAATGACTGGAAATCTCCTTTTAAAGTGAGATGAGCGGTTTGCTTGGTTACTAACTGTAAACCTGTTTTACTGTTAAAAGTTGAACAACATGCAAACAAAGAGTAAATAACACAAGTAAACTGGCAATGTGACAGGATCACACATTTTTCTTCAAAGCACAGTCTATTGACCACGGTTTTTCCATAGTCGTTTTATTGGTATTTGTCTTAATACAAAAAACCCCACATTAAAACCAACATAACACACCGAGGTTTTCTAAAAGAATAGGAACATTTTCCATAATGCTACAACAAACAACAAGGGAATTAAGTTCATAAAAAGCTTATTGAAAAGTTAAAATCTGTTCATTTACCTTTTGTGCACCAGACATTGTTAATCATAAGTGGTGTCCAGTTATTACAACTTTAAAGGTGACTGGGAGAAGTCCAACAGTAAACCACTCAAGTCAGCCCACCTTTTCAATGACTCTCCTGCCAGCACGAGCCCGAGCACGCCTCTGGTCTGCCCGCGTGCGTGTGATGGCGTTAGGCCTCCTCTGATTGGCTGCAGTTGTGCAATCAGCTGGTTGACGTACAAGCAGCAAAACTCTGAGCTCAAATGCCACAACAATGATTTACTCAGAGAGGAAATGTTCCAGCTGAAATGTGAGGAGAAATGACAAAATAACAATTAACATCACATTTACATTTTTTAAATAACTAATTAGAAACAACAGCGCATGCGCAGAGAGGTGCCTGTCTTAAACCTCAGAGGACTCTTGTTCAGGTAATACGGAGGTGGACGCTAATGACTCATGAGATTTCACCTATGGGTTTCACTTAATAAATAATTAAATGATGAATGTTGTATGAAATGACGACCCTCAACATCGTCAACATGAATAATAATAAACAGCACCTTTCATGCAGAGATGTAGTCCAAAGTGTTTCACAAAAAAAAACCATAAAAAATGTTAAAAGACAACAATGAATAAAATGTTTGATAACAATAAACTTTAACACTTAATAATAATAATAATTATAATTATAATCATAATAATATTCATAATAACAACAATATTACTACTACCACTACTGCTAATACTAATAACAATAATAATACTAATACTAATAATATGCATATGAATACATGTATAGCAAGTAGAAATATTAATTCTCAAATAAATAGGTATATTAAAAGACAGAAAGGTCTTTCATTTCTTTTTTTAATGATATAAAGTGAGTTTGTGAATTGCAGTGGAAGATACGTAAGAAACGTAATCATAGATAGGGAAAGTTATAGGCTAAGGGAAAGTTATTAGAACAACATCTGCAAATCACCTGTAGACTGTACTCTCCCTATGCAAGTGTATATTATGTGTATATGTGTGTATATAAGTGTATATAAGAGTACATTACCTTACATTCAAGGTTTTTCATGCTTAATCTTTAGTTTGTATTTGAGGAAACAAATACATGAAAATAAGTTATTAGACACATGCATCTACTAGACTGCGCACACTGGGTTTTACAGTTTTTCCTAAACTGTTCTGCCATCTTATGGTTGTTGATTTGCAATCATTTCCTGAAATAATCTTTGTAATACAATCTGCAAGCAATTATTAGTATTCTGCCTACTGCAAACAGGCCTTTGTGTGTTTTGCAGAGTAATTCTTCATGTCCAGCAGATGGGGCTGGTTTGAAATGTTGTAGGCTGCTGTTTTTCATTTGCTGCTCATGTTGTTTACTTATAAAAAGATATGTTTACTTATTGCTGCATCATTGTCAGCTGAGAGTTCACAAAAAGTAAAGATGATGTTTTAGCTTCATTTAAATCAGATCCTCTCTTTCTCCCTTGAAGAGAGAGGAAAAACATTTATTGATTATTATTAGCATGAAAATTATTTTGACCAGTTGGATTTTCTTTCTCTATTATCAAAATCAAGATGCCTCCAATATGATCAACAAACAGTGTGATGCACATTTCACTGGAGCTCATTCGGCTACTTTCTCAAACCAAGGCCAAAAGATTCAACAAATACATTACAGAGAGTGTCCTATGAAATCCAAATATCCACAGCAGATTTCCTGAGAATGTGACCAGCAGTTGTCGAGATATCTTGCTCTGGACCGAACTGTTGGACAGATGACTGAACAGACGGACCAGCGAGGCTATTCTTAGAGCCCAGAGCTTTAGAGCGGGAAAAAATTAAGAAGAAAAACATGTAAATCTATGAACTTTTATATCAGTCAAATCAAATAAATTTTTTGTCAGTTATTAGAATAATTACCACAAAAACTAAAACTACAGTTTAGACATTTGTATTTTAAATGAGGTTGTTGTTTCATCCCACTGTATAATATATGGAAAATAAATAATATTACCATATTTGTGGCATATCAATTATTGCCATTGGTCATGTATTGACTATTGTTATTATTTATCAAATGTGAGTATTGTCCTAATTTCAGCATGTTTACCACATGTCTGAAAATGAAAAAAGTAGATCAAGTACTCTTTATATTTTATGATTTTTATTGAAAAAAAAACACAATATAATTCACTATGTAGATATAAACAATTAAGGGAGGGGAAGGGAGTGCAGGGGTGGGACATAGGAGGGAGGAGGGGTTGTTGCTGTTCAAGTTTTTTCAAAGTGCTGTGTGAAATGCAAGAAAAGTAAAAGTCGCTTTAAAATGAAGAATCAGTTAAGTGTGACTGGTGGTTTTCTTTACCTTCACATCACATTAAAGACACCCTCATTTAATTATGTGGCTCATTAGTTCCCCCAAACCAAAATGTAAAATGAAAAGGCTGAAAAGCAGCATTTCACTGCCCTCTGTGGTTGAAAACGTTAAGTGTGTTTCACCACTGAGCACACAGTTAAGGGGTGGGTCCAGTCAGAAGATTAAGTTTAACTACTGGAGGTCAGCAAAAACAAGATTTCCAGCTGTGGTTAAGTGGCTCGTTAAAGTAACCCTTACCTTTGTTACATTTTTACAGATTTTTTTTTTTTAGGTTAAAATGTCTTTTAATAAGGTAATGGCACTCGAAAATGTTAGAGAGACCCACCAGACATAGAAACTAATCATTATTCCATTCTCATAATATTCTGTGAAAATTCTGACCAATCATATCATTCGGTCCAAATGATATGATTGGCCGAGCGACCTGCCTGTTTTCCCCTTCCACATTACGTAATCGCGCGCACACCCCCACCCGGAAGAGGGTCTGTTTTCTGTTGTCTGTTGTGGATCCACAGAGATAGCCGTAAACAGACAGTAGCGACTGACAATGACCGACAAACGCGGGCCACGGCTTCCACCTCCAGCCGCTCCCACGGGGAAAAAGAAAACTATATCAGAAAACCAGTGGCGGCTGGTGAAAAAT
The DNA here is from genome assembly GCF_963691925.1 of Scomber scombrus. Taxonomy (NCBI): domain Eukaryota; kingdom Metazoa; phylum Chordata; class Actinopteri; order Scombriformes; family Scombridae; genus Scomber; species Scomber scombrus. The sequence continues at coordinate 18,806,337 of NC_084972.1, forward strand.
ATTCTAGGTGGGGCTGTGCTTTATGAACTTTATGCACAACTCCACTAATTCCTGACCTCACTAGTGACAACAACAATGGTCAGACACACCTGGATTAATCAGTTTGTCCAATAATGTAAGATAGGAAAATAAAGGAGCTGTATTGAGTTCAGGAAGTAGTGGAGCTGTGCATATTGTGGCAGAGACATCACATCACAGCAGCAATGTCACCAGAAATCCCACTCTCTCACCCGCCGCAAACTTGCCTTGGGGCGATTTCTTTATCGGCCTTAAAGCTCCAGAATCGATGATTGGATAAATTCCTGTTGCTATGTGCGAATCTCTTGTCAGTAATTGGCTGGCTGCTGCACTGACTGGGCGATTTTTCTGTCGTCCCAGCCACTCAGCAGGGAGCTTTTTTCTCCGTAAATTATGATTTATATTTTATATATGATATGTTGTTGCACATTTTAACACACAATTTACTTAAAATAAGTGATTATTATTAATTTAAATTTTTTAATTTTTAAAATAAAAATAAAAAAAACACTAGGGAGGGCGGCGCCCTATCGCCCTCTATTGGCCAGCCGCCACTGAATATATTAAATTCACCAAAATATTAAAAAATAAACGTAGAAATTATTTTTTGGATAAAATGTAAAATTACTTGATATTTTTGTTGTAAGTAATTAATCAATTAAGAAAAAGGCAAAACGGGATCTCTGAGCTGCTAGACAGCCACCTCGCCTCTAAAACAACAAAGAGCTGCTTTCCGTTAATTTATCTCCAGCAGGAGGAGACGGTAAAGAAGCGATCGAGTGAGAGTTAGTCAGTGTGTTGTGCTCATTCTTGTCTTATTTGCGGTCCGATGTGGAGTAAATTCATTAAATTCAGTGCCCAATATCGCTATTTTCCAAGCTACACATACTACAAAACTGTTAACTCATAGTCCTTCAGAATTAACATTTCCTGATACTCAACACCAGAAACCCACATAGTTGATCTGTTCACTCAGATGTTGATCAACCAATAAACAAAATGTTGTAATGAAGCAGAAATGCATGAAGAAATGTTAAAAGAAATACAGAAATAAATAAGATAAGTTGGGAAACAGGAAAGTAAATAAGTGTAGGGAATTTATACAAAGGTAAATAAATATAGAAATAAATTAAAACAGAAATATCAATTGTATTGATATCAATAAAATGTGTCATATTTAATCAATAAATTAATTTATGCTTACATGTATTTTATTATTATTTTGGTGCATTAATGTCATATTGTTTTGAGTTATTCATTTATTTATTTATTTTAGATTTTTGGCAGTTTCAGTCCTCCATACGTTGCAGCAAAAAACACAAACCTTATGGGGAAGGAAATCTCACACATTATACTAACTTTTTTTAAATTTTTTTTAGATTAAACAATCGCTTTAAATTAGGGCTAACAATAATTTTCAATATCAAATTATCAGTCAGTTATTTTCTCAATTAATTATTAGTCAGTTGGTCTAAACAATGTCAGTGTTCTAAAGCTCAAGGTGCAAACTCAGATGTCCACAACCCAAAGACACTCAGTTTATATCATAGAAGAATAAAGAAACCATAATACAAAACTAGAATAATAATTTTTATTTTTATACATTAAAAATGTATAAAAACAAGTAGCTTTTTAAATTGGCAATTAAGATAGAAGAATTGCTTAATTGCCAAATAATTTGCAGCTCTACTTAAAATACATGTAAATTAAATACTTTTTTTAGGAGTCAGTGCAACTCATAAATACATCGAAAACAAAACAAGTGTAATATTGAGGTCACAATGAAGTGATGACACCCCCTCCTCCCCCTCCTCCCCCTCCCTCTCTATCTCTAATTGGTCAGCCTCTGACAGGATTACACGAGTTTCCTCAATTGAACACTGAAGTTTAAACGCTCGGAGGCTCTGCGGCTCAAGACTGGGGAAAAAAAAGAAGAAAACTCGACCACAGTTACTTTTTCTCCACTTCATCTCAACAGACAACTGTGACTGTGTCAGTTGATCAAATGTGTGTGTTGGACATCGGGTCGACAGGTCTCTGCTGTGTGATCACCGGATTAAATGTTTTCTGTGTTGATGGTCGCTTCTTCTCCTGCTGCTCCTGCTGCTGCTCCCGCTGCTCTTCCTCGCCCTGGAGCCTGCAACACTAATGACTAATGTGGTTTCTTAATACACGCCCGCATTTCGGTGAAGCTTCCCGTCAAGTTACCAGGCTGTAGTTTAGACCACAAATCGTCACGATGACTCGGATTTTCTGGGATACAATTTTTCTCATAAGCGGTGAGTAGCTCATTTTGTGGAAATACTTTCTGTAGAAAATAATTATGATTTTAATTAAGGCCCAAATCTCATCCTGATTTGTTCCCTGAAATGTTTAAATACATGTATAAATCAATGAGCTGAATGTTTGGTGGGTGTACTCACTCTTATTCTCATATTGACTCCTTGACACTTGTTTTGTATTAATCCATTAAATCACAGCATTCTAGTTATGACTTGAATGAAACAAATTTATATTTGTGGCACTTGCATATTGATATTATTGTTTGTATTGACCTCTTTGATGTCACTAATGCAGTATGACTTTGGTTTGTTATTCAATATATTTAATCTAAAGCGAGCCTGCTATTCTTATGGTTTTCTATGTTTCTAAGTTTCTCATAGTGAGAACAAATATAGAAGGAAAAAGGATATTTTCATTGTCCTTTTTTTGCCTTCTCGTGTTTTACAACGTGGTTTAGGTCTGTGGGTGTGATTGTGTGTCTTCACAGGGCCCAATGTATTTATAGTGCTTTGGTCTCATCCTTTTAGTGGATGCTTGACCCTGTTACTATTGTTGGGTACCAGTTACTCAATGAAGCATCGATATCACATTGAAGACTCAGGTCACATGATCATATCTGAGCGTGGGCAGATTTGCTGGGACTAACCCTCAGGTTGTTCATCATACAGAAAAATATGTGACACCTAGTTTTCCTTTTGGTGTGGGGAGAAAGAAAGAATCACAATACAGTAATACACATTTTTTTTATATTCCTATAGGTTCTTTTAGTATGTCTGTGGTACTCAATGGTGAGTTTACAGTGTTATTAAATTCTTGCAGGGATTTGTTATTTCTATTTCTATTTCTTTCCACATCAGTGTTGTATCATATGTTAAAATCTATTTATTTTCCTCTTTGTAGGTTCCCTCTTTACTTTTGGAGCAGGGCAGAGCCATTCAACAATTATTGATGCCAGCATTTCCATTGATACAAACTCCACTGCTGCTCCGAACTCCTCCACAAGCAGCTCTGCTGCAACCGGCAGCAGAAATAGCACTGCCACAACTATTGCAAATACTACTAACATCCCTCCAGTTAAAAGTAAGTCCTTCAGGATTTGAAGGTTGAGTTTGTCTGATATTAAATTCATTAAGATGTTTATTGCTATATCTATAATTTCAAATCTTGTTTTCTTGTCCGCAGATTCTCTTTTTTCATTTGGAGAAGGGCAGAGCAATTCAACAATCATAGATGCCAGCATTTCCATTGACACAAACTCCACTGCTGCTCCCGACACTTCCACAAGCAGCTCTGCAGCAACCAGCAGCAGAAACAGCTCAACAACAATTATTGCAACTACCACTTCTACCATCCCGCCAGTTAAAAGTAAGTCTGATGTCATGTTGCAGGGATAGGTTCACTGCTTTTGTAAGACATCTCCAGGCAAAAAAAAAGAAAAACAGTTGTTCTACATTTTCAAATGAAACAAGCCAATTGCCCTCATTGGAGCCCTTGGTCCACTCTCACTGCAACGTCTCTTTCACGGCGGGAGTTCTCAACACTGTAAAGCTTCTCATTGAGCTGCAGTGCATCAGCATATGCAGACAGTGTGGCGCTCACTGTTAATTGATCCTCTTAGCGTGAGTTGAGGGCAGCAATTGTGCTAAATTAAAGACTATCAGCCGTATATGTGAGCAGCATTTTTCTCAAAAGCTGCACCTACTGTACAGTATTGTATTATTATCTGAAAAGCACCTTACTTGCCCTAAAGGCCGGTTTTTGTTTCTCGGTGATCCCCTCATTTGACTGCCAAAATCACATGGAAAGAGAGAGGGGTTGGTAGGCAGATGCCTCAGGGACAACGGAGGGCTTTCACAGAGTCTGAAAGAAGGAGACAATACATGTAGGCTGCAATCCAAAAGCCCATTTACCGTTGGAATGGAGTGTGTGACGAAGGCTGTAATGCAGCTATCTGTCTGGATGTTCATCGTCCTTCCCACCCTGAAAACCACACTGTGGCGTCTGTTTCGGCTGCATGTGGAACACTGACTTCTGTTTGAGTCAGTTATGTAGGAATCTGTTTGGGTGTTCATTTAATTCAATGTTTTTTGTCCCATTATCTGCGTGAAAACTGAGATACTTGCTTTTAAAAAAAGCAGGTCACAATAACAGCTTTAATTTCTGCTGACGAACCTGCAGGGATGAGCTCTCTCCTCAGCCCTTGTGCAGGTTGATTGACAGAGGTTTTTGTTTGCAGTGTCTCAGTGCAGTTTCTTTGACTTTTTTCACTCTAATTGTCCCTTCCAGGTACAGTGATGGATAGTAGCCACTATAAACCCACACGCAACTGGTAACAAAAGGCTTCAGTTTACTGTTGGTGGCGTGGGTGTCAGCTTTAGGGTTTAGTACATGTTGTTTCAGGTCTCTGCAGGCTTAGGCTATTTTTAGATTTATGATATTCACTTGACCTGTGTCATAGTCCATGATCTCACTAAGTGCGCTTTAGTTTTCTAAATTTTGGTATAATTTATGCATCAAAGGACTTCTTAAAGTGGGACTCTTGATCTTATGTCTGCAGCTAAATAATCAACTGTTCCATAATTTTGTGGAACCCTTCCAAATATTAGTAGATTCTTTCTAATTTCCTGTTCTCAAAAGACGAAGTGGTCAACAAAAAAATACTAAAAATGACTTATGATGTGTTGATTTCAAGGAAGAATTTGAATGTGTCATGGTCAGAGGAAAAGCAAAAACTGAACTTTCAGAAACTTTCATCTCACTGAAAATACCAACAGTGACTGTTTTGTAACCTCACAGAGTTTGTGGCGGCGGCTGTTCGGTCACATTTTGATGACTGTCCAGACTCTCACCGCCATTTCTGCTTCCATGGTACATGTCGTTTCCTAATACTGGAGGAGACCCCCGCTTGTGTGTAAGTTGATTGTCTAATATATAAACATTTAAATGTTTTGCTCTTTACCTCAGACTGGGCTTTGCGGTCTGGTTGGTAAACCATTTAAAAGCAGGGAATATAAATTATGTAATAGCAAAATGTCTTTTTAAACAAGACAAGTGATATCTTAAGATCTAAAGCTATTAGATAAAGATAGCAGGAGGGCTGTAATGTGACTGTAGTTTTTAGAAAAGCTGCAGATGTTAGAGGGAACTTCCAGTGATTCAGGAGTGAATCAGCTGTGAAAAACCGCCTTTCACATATCAACCATTTTCAGTTCACTGTTTACTTCTGAACTACATATTTCTTTTATTAAAGATGTTCAGTTCAATACACTCAGTATCTTCAGTTATTTCAATACCTTCAGTGTCTCTTACCGTGCATGTCTCTTAGTGAATTGTTGCCTGCTGTTTTTCAGTGGACTGTTTTTCTTAGTTTGTTTCATTTGTATTAAATATTTGGCAAAGTATACTCTTGAATTGTAGCAGTTTTATCATTTCTCAAGTACATGACATCAACTTACAGTACCTAGAAGTTTTAGGACTTCACCTTCCAGCCAACGATACAGTGATTTGAGCAATTTATAAAATCCAAAAACCTTTGTTTTTGCTTATATTATAATCCTTTGCACACAGTTAATTCGATTTTCTCTTTATGTAAAAGATGTCATCAAGGCTTCGTTGGGATGAGGTGTGAGCATGCAGACCTGCTTGCTGTAGTAGCAACCAATCACAGACAACAGACCATTGCCACAATGCTGGTGTTGTGTGTGATCGGGTGTGTCCTCATCATGGTGTTGTGTACACTTTTACAGTAAGTCACATGCATTGGATGTCTCACATTTGATTGTATTTTGTCCAAAAATAAAAAAATCTCTCCTGTTCTTGGTACAATTAAGTGGCCTTTATTGATGCATTGCTGGTAAACTGCACAGTATTTAGGACAACAAACATGTAGAAATAGGAAGGCCAATACATTTTCATCTAAGAACTGGCGTGATGAAGTTATTTTGAACTGTCTTTTTTTAGATTTATTTTTTAAGATTTATTTTTGGAGCATTTTTTACCTTTATTTGAAAGTAGCTGGCATAGAGGCCAACAGGAAACAGGGAGAGAGAAAGGAATGACCTGCAGCAAAGATACCTTGCCAGAATTGAACCATGTACGCTCCTTTATGTGGCATGCGTGGTAACCGCTTGACGACCAAGGTGCTCCAGTTGTTTTGAACTTTTAAGTAGTTTTCAATTTGTCATTTCTCCTGCAGTTGCTGGTGGAGGCAGGACTGTCGCAGGCGGAGCCATGCACATCACTACGTCCCAGAGAAATCCAGCAACATGCTGAAGCATGGAGCATCCTACTGTCCTTCTGAGAGTGGTACTTTTTATTCATCTTCTGTCATATTTTCACTCACAAATAAGCTGTGGGGGTTTAATAACTACACTAAAGAAAAGTTTGAGTGTGGATGTCCAGTAAAGAGCCCTTCACTCATTAACTAGTTAAGAGTCAGCAGTACTACATTAGCAGATTAAACATGAGATAAAACTAGATGACATCTTTGTTTTTTTTAATGTCGGAGGATAAAAAATATTTTATAGAAGTTAAAGTATAAAGCTGACATTATTTTATATTTACCTTATGGGAATTTCCCATTTACTAAAAAGAAAAAGGGACACTTGCTCAATAAAGATACTCGGTTATACCTGAAGAGGGTCTTTGACTGAAAAAAGTAATTCAAGGATCTTGATTGAGAATATGAAGAAAGTGTTCCTCCTTCTTTTTAGTATGGGGCTACTTCATCAACGCACCTGTCACAAAGACTAGTAAGGTGTGCAAGAGTATTTTTAACAATTCCCATTTTTTTTTAAAAACTAAAATGTGCTAGTCTGTCTCTCAGTGCTTTTCAACTTCCCTACCTTATCTTTGGCTATGACATGGAGCCTTTTGTTCCTACTGAAGAAAACAAATATATATATAGTTTAGTTTTATATTTGGAAAGGAAATGCCTAAAACAGTGGTGCTCTGTAGTGTTTTTTGGCTACTCAAATAGGACTAAAAAGTACATTTGTTTGAGACACATTTCAGATGCAGATTATTACACATTTGGTGTTTTCATGAGTATTTATAACAGCTGGATGGTTTTTGTGGGATCAACTCAAAATAAACTAAAGTGCCCATATTCATTGTCAAGGAACATGTCACCCAGTGCAACTGTGTGGCTCATTAAAGTGTTTTTAATAGTTTTTGGACAACAATGGAGCTCTATGACACAGAGGGATAAGATATATCAAGCTTTGGCTACACATGCAATACAATGATTTTTCTGTCTTTTCACTGGAGTTAATAATAAGTCAATAATAGTAATACAGAAGAATGCAAGCCTTGTTCTTAAATAAAAACATACTTATTATTTTCCTTTCAGTAGTCTGAGAAGACATCCTGCTGGAACATGAGCATTGTGGTGTGTTTAGTTTTCCTCATCCATCCGGCCTACTGACCCTCAGGACTGCATCCAAAGTGGTATTTACATGTTCTGTTCAAGGAGCCAAAGGTGAAGAAGAAGTACTATCGTCAATGTTGCTAAGGTAGGCCTGCTTGAGGTGGGATGTTACATGTCCCATGACATTTTTTCCCCGACTGACTGGGACTTTTGAACTGCAGCAACATAGAAATGTGTTAACTGCACTCTTTTGATTCTGTGGAAATACATGCGGAACTGTTTGAAGCTCCGAGGATGACGCTGCTGCCAAATCCTACATGGGAAGCGCTCCATGTGTCCCGACTTACTGTTTACGGCTGGCCTGGAGGACAAGAGAAACGATCTGCAAAGGCCATTAATCATCCTGTGTGGATGTTGAACAGGAGAAGCGTTTATTTTGGGCTGCAGAATAATCATAATTCATTTACTTTAAGTCAAAGGACCCCAATTCCTATTTTTTGTCTTTTAAGAACTTTGCACAGCTTTCAGAACAAACACAGAGGACATTTTTAAGGAATGATGGTGGGAGAAAACTGATGCTTTAAAAGACGTTTTAGTGTCCGTTTTTAAAGATTGAACTCACTTCACCTGACAGAATTAGGAATTGCTGACTGGACTGACTGCTAATGGATTAAGAACCCTTTATATATCTGGACTTCCAGCATTAATTAGACACAAAGGTGCAACTGAAAATAAACAAATATTCAACATGGTTTTGATTTTTAAAAAATCATCTAGATGTTATTTCAAATGATTGGATGACTCCAGTGTTTCTACTGAAGCTAAAATATTTGTCAGTTTTATTTTTTATTCCTGAGCTGTACTTGAACATGATCATGCATCAGAGGTTTTTTGATTTACAAGCTATAACTGCACCAAGACATGCACATCCTTTGCATCCACGTTATTCTGTGGTACCTTTTTGTAGTATTGCACTTTTCTGCAAGCTTGCTCACAGCTTATAAACTCTGCACTCACTGTAGCGTCGACATACGAGAGATGCCAAATACACTTGTGTTTTACTTTGCCTGATTGAGCACTGAAGGGAAGATATTTTTTTGTTTGTACACATCCACCTGAGCATGCATGCACTTAAATCACAGCTTTTTAAATTTAAAAAAGAGATGCAGTTTAAGTAGCTGCACTTTTATTTCAAGAGTGTTGTGTTATAGCGTTGCTTTGAATTTGAATACTTTTAAAGAGAGAAAAGCCTCTGTAGGTAAGTTCAAAACAAACAAAACTATAATGGTGAAGGAATACAAAATAACAATTATAAAACTAACTTGGATAAAAAGGCGTGTACGCAATAAAACGACAAACAATTGTTCAGGATGTGGCAGCTTCTACCATGAAATGAGTGTGATGGTATAATCGAGCCAAAACATTCAGAGGTCGATGATACACTTGTCTTTGTTTACAGAATCTGATGACATTTGCATTGCAGAATATGTTTTAATGTCTGTTATTGCAGCATTGGTGTGTAAATATAAAAAACACACTGAAATATGGTATGTGTGTGCATGTACAGTGTCATTACTTTAATAAGGGGATCCTACTGATGATTAACCCTTTGTCGGATTTATTTTGTCACAATTGGAAGGCCTCTGTTATCTGCATTTGTTTTCCAATGAAGAATTAAACATGCAAGAGTGTATTTGTGCATATTTTTTTTATTTATGTGCTTATTAATGGCTCCATCTCCTGAGTCTATTTGATTCATCGCGTGACCTTCTTTTCACTTCTGAAGCTCTTTCCTTTTTTCCCCCCTCTCCGTGTCTCTACAAATACCCCGATTTTTTTGATGCTCTGCTCCTCTATTTTTTTCTTCCACTGAATTTTTCAAGACGCAGAAATGCCAACATGAAACCCTGAACCTCAGGCACAATTGAACAAAGAGCTGAACTCTTGAGTGCTTTTATGGCTGAAGGAAACATTTCAGCCCCTCTTCTATATTGCCATTGAGTTCATTTATTTTCCCTTTTAAGTCGCAGAATCTATACACATTCACATTGAAGCATTTGTTCACTGGACAAAACCCGAGCCACATACATCCGGTTTTCTTTAAATTTTCATTGTATGTCGTTGGGTTGACATCTTCCCATCCACAACGAGCTGCATCTCCATTTCGCTCTCTGCATGAGAAGCTTTGTTTTGTTTTACAATCCCATTATGTCTGCAATTGGATTTCTGTGGAGCCCTTTAGAGCCGTCTGGCTGAGCTACTAAACCAGCTTTGAATTAAGCAGCTCTTGTGGATGCTTCCCTAAAGATACACATTACCCTTTAATGTACAAAGTAGCAGAGGAAATAGGCTACATGAAGTAAAAATGGAGAACAGAAAACATGAAGACTTATATGTGGTTTGATTCCAATTTTGAGGCTCAAAAGTTGAAGGCTGTTTTGTGAACAGCAGGAAATTCTCTTGAACTCTTTAAATCTGATTTGGACATGTGTCAATCCCTATTCCCCATAAGAGGCTGGAGCTCTGCTTTGAATTGCAATGCCATTCTGGTCTTTTTCTTTGGCTTCCTCTTCAGGCCCTTTTGATCCTCAGCCCAACGTTGGGTATCTGCCTCTCACCAGATGGTTTCAAATAAGAGTATTTACACCGGTATTAGGGTTAAGCAACCCCGGCATTGTTCTTGTCACTAAGCACTGAAACAATCATTAGGAATGATGAAAGCTTGGCATATTAAGTTAAATGGTCAGTTCTCCAAAATCACTAAAACAGGGAGTGAAATTTTTCTCTGGTAGCCGATCCTGAGTGGAGCTAAAATTGTCACAAAACAGGAAACGTTCAGGACATTTTAATTTCTACAGTGTGTGCCAGAGTTTGGTCATTCTGTCTCCAATTATCTGGATAAAGTGGTTGGTTGGTGGTTTCATTTGTACCATGTGCTCATTAACCACTAATGATAGACACTTTTTAGACACATTTTTTATTTTTTATTGGAAGTTTATACAATATAAATGTTTAAAAAACTAAAATATTAATGAAGCCACAAAATGGCTCAGAGTAAACAGGTCTGCAGCTTTGGAGGCTTCCCAATAGAGGTATTAGGCACTTTGTATTGCACTTCCAGTAAGTGAACAGATCACACAAGGATGGTGTGATCTTATGGTGTGAATATTGATACCATAGAGGCAGAGGTGTCCTTACTTCTAAGTCCCATTAAAGCTCTAAAGATGCTATATTCTGTGTAAATCTTTTATTTGACCAATTTGCAAGCTACTAAGCTGGGATAACCCAGATGCTTCTCCAAAGCCTTTTCATGAAAAAAGCATTGTGTAATGGTAAAACATAGAACTTGCTGAGTTGTACGTCCCATCACTGATGTGTAAAATTAAATTCTCCTTCAAGTGTATCAGCCCATGTTAGGATTAGAAAACTAGCTGTTAAAACTAGAGCCAGACTGGTACTAGACCTAATTATTTTGAGGCTATCTCAGATATTCATATTTCAGTTCAAAAACATTAAACAGAAAAATGATCCCTTAAATGTCTCAAAATCTCTGCTTTCAACATCTCTGAAGATTAATAAAAGGCAATAAAGCAGTTTTTACGACACTGTTCAATTAATAATTTATTGCCGTAAAATAATCACAGTAAACTTGCATGATAATTACAAAATATACATACAGTGTATATATTACAAACCATGACATGGATTTTTCATGATTCATTTCTGTTTTATGAACATTTGACCTGTTTAACATGTGAAGAGCGACGTGGGAATGTGGGAACATCCCAGCAGTCAGTTCCTTACATGACCCACAGGTCGACTGAGTAGCTTTGTACTTCATGCCTATGTCTGTTTGGCATCAGTCCATGTGCTGCTGGAGCCGTGATGGTAACTCCACCAGGGAGCTGAGCCGATGCTCCTTGGGAACATCATGTTGGTTATGCTCGTTCTTTCTATCTAAAAGGAACCCGTGGATACCCACAGACCAAGAAGTGAGATAATCATTCACATAGTGGTCCCCAATATGAGCTACATTAGCAGCTGGTACACCACACTTCTGCAGTGCCTGATAAAAGATGGCTGTGTTAGGCTTGGCTACACCTGCTTCCTCTGATGTTATTAGAAAGCTGAAGTGAGACAGCAGCCCACAAACACGCAAGATTGCTTCTAGGCGGCTATCAAAGTTAGACACCACACCCAGCTTCAGCCCTAGAGAAGAACAACTCTCCAGAGCCTTCTTTGAGTCTGGAAATACCTGAAATAAAAGCACATTATACAGTTTTAATGGACATTTTCTTCGTAACTTGATGACAAACACCTTCAAAAAAATGTTGGTAGGCTTTCAAAGATTACAGTGATTACAAAAAATGAAAATACACACCTTCATGCTCTGATGCATTACCCAAATGACAATTATCTGATTAATCAAAATAGTTTCTATTTTAAAGTGATTTTTCCAATTAGACAAATTAGCTAAATTAAATGAAACTATTGTGTTCTCCAAATGAAAAATCAACATTTCTTCAGTCATCTGTCATTTACCTCCCAGTTCTCTGCATTGGAGAAGTTATGATAAAGGTTGTGAGCCAATGTATTTAGCAGGGCTGGGTCCTGTACCCTGCACCGGGAGAAGGTGCCCCGCACCACCCCCATCCACCAAGACTGCCCATCCAGGCCCTGAGTGATGCCATAGTTTGGGTATCTGCTGGAATAATGTCGATACGCCTGGCGGAAAGCAGCGTCGACCTCCTTGTGACTAAGGCTCAAACCCAGTCGTTCAGCCTCCTTGCAGTACTGTTCTCCCACAGAAGCACGCACTTTCAGCAGCGTGTCTTTCACATCCCATAGCACCCACCGGAGAGGAGCACGCATTACACCTGCAGGGGTAAGACCACAGACATAAGAAATCTTAATTTCCAAGTAATTAAATAATATTACCTAATATTACTCTTGTAAGTAATGTCACGATTATTATTTTTTTTTACATATTTTTACTATTATTGTTCTTATTCTTTTGTACTTATTATTTATTGTTCTTTATTCTTTTCTTATTGCTGCTGTCTACTGCTGCTGTAACAATGCAAATTTCCACATTGTGGTACTAATAAAGGAATATCTTATCTTAAGTAAAGCCTAAAGACAACTGTTCAGTAACCTAACGATGCTTTCAGACCAAACAGTTCTGGGGTCCACAGTAGTCCACCCCCCAAAGATATTCAGTTTACTGTCATAGAAGAAAAAAGAAACAAATCAACAAATCAATTAAATGACTAATAACCAGCTAATAATCCACCAAAAACCTCAAGTAAAGCAGCAATAGGAGCTGTTAATGGGTTTAAAGTAGCTTTTATGCATAGAAATCAACATGATGCACTGAATTTTCATATTGTTCACCCTGAAACTTAAATAGTAACATTTAAAAACTATTCAGATGCACACACATATTTGGCTACTGTCCAGACAGTGGCGACCAGGCTGAGTTAAGCGACAGTGAATCAGACAGCTCTGTACTAACCATACACATAATCATTGAAGGTTCATTTTAAATCTGTTTTCCTCCTGCGTATGTTTCCGGTTAATTTTTATACAGGTAACTACGTCACCTGAACTGCAGGCTGTCGTCACCGTCGTCTTGGTAACAACAGACTCAGGTTCGGTTCTGACGGAAACGGAGAAAAATGTCCTTGTACATTACGTCAGCCACCAGCTAACGTTATGCTGTGTTCATTGTGTATTATTCACTACGTGTCAGCCCTTAAATTACACATGGAGCTACTCGTTAGAAAGCTACACCAAACAGACACATGAGAAAGCAAGTTGTGAGTTTAAACATTACCGAAGTCAAGTCCTGTTAGCTGTCAGTGGTTGTAAACATTCAACTACTGAGCGGTGCGCTCCTTCTTCTTCTTCTGCGTCACTTTTACGGCAGCTGTTGCCATCTTCAGGACCATTAGCTCCATAATGGCTCACTACACTCTCTACATCAGTTCTCTCTAAAATGAATTCAAAACATTTACTTTGTAATTTATTTAAATCATGTATTATTATTGTTGTTGTTTTAAACAATCGAATAATCCCGCAAAAGTAGTATATGGAGTCTCCCCTCCATTACAAGGCAAACAACAGTACAGGGAATATTGGGGAAACAATCAAAAAACAAAAAAACCCTTAAGAATCACAAAAAACACAAGAAAAAATAAAGTTGTTGATACATAGTACTGAAATAAAACCTCAAAAGGTGAATAATAGGGCTATTGCAAACTTATTTCATCTGACAATGCTGTCCACAATGTTTCTCAAGTGATGAGATGTCTAAACCTTTTTTTTTTTTTTTTTTTAGAAACTCTACAGACAGAATCATGTGTGAAGTGACATAAAATAAGTTTTTTTTCTGAACTTGATGTTTGCCCAAAAGACATTATCAGCTTTACTGTTTTTAGGTTCCTCATTCAAAAATAACACTGTACTTTCTGTAATAGAGACCATCCCTTCATATAACTCTCCCAGATCAATAATACATAATGTTTGCATCATTTTCCCTTAACCACAGTCTAGGAATCAGACTTTTATTTGAACTAAATGTAAGTTCAGAGGAAAATATGTTGATGGATTATCACAGAATGGTATGTGTCAAAGTTCAGTCATGCTACCATTTCACATTTTTTTAATGGCAGCACATAATCACACATGTTGTCTTCCTGGGTCAAGGACAACAGATGCAATACATTTTAATAAAACACCCACAATTCAATGAAAGTAGTGATGATGAATTTTACTTGCAAAGAATGTAGTATGGTACCATCCATGTGAATATTAGGCAATTGGACAAGAGAAATCCATATTTCTCATATAAAAACATTTGAAATGTACTTATTTTATCACTTCTGCCCTTATAGTGCTCATCTCTCTCTCTTTCATGAAAGGAATTGTAACTTTGAATAGAAGTAAGAACACGTCTGATATGAACATTAATATACCCTCTTCACTGAGCCATAGTTTAGTGATCAGTCCTGAGAAAGGTTCATATAATAACGACCCTTTAATAAATTAGAAGCAGCATTTATTGGCCTCAGTTGGTAATCATCCAGTACAGCAGGGGGCAGTGTGTCAGCGTGTCAGTCTACAGCGTCAGACATGTGCGCATGCGCAAGGAAGTAATGGGGAAATCATGCTTTAGGGAACAAGCTGCTGTTTGTGTGATAGAGTAACCTAATACATTTCTTCAAGAAATCGGGATGAGCTGATGTTATTAACACGATGACGACTCCCACTGTCCGGATGTTTCGGAGGTTAGAGGGTTTGTTCTGTGTGTACAAACCTCCCGGTGTCCACTGGAAACTGACACGAGACAGCATCGAGACAAATCTCCTTAAAGGTGAGACTTATTTATTTATCACAAGGTCAGTTTGGATGTTCATGCACTCCATAGTCACGTTTGTTTAATATGCCACAGAACAATACCACGTGTTAATCCTGGTCAAAAAGTGCTACATGGTCTCCTTCTTTTCCAACTAAACTAAACTCGGTTATAGTTTTTTTCTACTGGTTCCAATGAAATCCCTTAAAGTTCCTTTACATTTCTAAAAATCCCATAAGATTAGTCAGACCCTTCATTAGAACAAAATGTTTGGTTCTTTCAGGATATTCACAGCCCTATTTAAAATCTGTTTGTTCCCAGTTGGATCTTACATAAGGTGACCAGATTTCTGAAATGAAAATCGGGGACATTTTCAATGCGGCGGTGAAAAAACATTAAATATTATCATTATGAAATAAAAAATGGGGACAAGTACGTTTTCATGTATTTTAACCAGCTTTTATTACACAAAAGGACCTGGTTAATAAATCCCAATATCAGCACCCATAAATATCATGTATCAGTAGCGCACAGCAGTGTCAAAAACACAAATGTAGAATACTTTAGAAAAAAACATCTCTCTTCCAAAGTTAAGTGTCATGTGCAAAGACAGCTGCCAGACCAGTAGCTAGTAAATATCATCAAGATTTAATTAATAATTATTACCAAGTCAAAACATATGAGTATATTAATATTATACATGACTCAGGGCATCAGCTAATCAGATGGTCTGCATTTATAACTACTACAGTCATTGGTTACCCACACAGCCCGACACAAAATACAGAAGTTAGCCTAACACACACAACTATCAACCATTGATTTATTATTAATTAATTTATTATTTTTAACGGAGTCTCATGTCCCTATGCCTAGAGGAAAATCATATGTTACCAAAGCAGTCTTCCACCTCCCCCTCTTCCAAAACAGGGCCACATACAATGTCATCACCTGGTAATCTCATGCTAACGTTAACGTTACAGCGTCACTAATGACAGATATGAAAACATTGTCATAATGTTAACGTTCACTGACTTTTATAACGTTACGTTAGGTCTCTCTCTCTCACTCTCACTCTCACTCTCACACTCACACTCACACTCACACACACACACACACACACACACACACACACACACACACACACACACACACACACACACACACACAGCCAAGTCTACTGCCAATTCACACAAAATAAATAAGTTCATACACAACATACCATTTATGACCGCTGGTCTTCTTTTCTTTCCTTTTTCCCGCCTCTAGATTGTTGTTGTTGACGGCGCTGCTGCGTCTGGTCGTACGTCCTGATAACGTCTGTACGTCATACGACGTCTTCTCTGGCGATGCGTTAAATGGCTACCGTAATAACTGGTGTTTGAGTCTGCGCGCATTTTTCACCCATTCAGTGTCAAAATCGGGGACATTTTCGGGGACAGCTTTGACCGGGACAGGTCACCCAAAACGGGGACTGTCCCCGGAAATCAGGGACGTCTGGTCACCCTAATCTTACATATATTTTAAACTTCTTAGAAGACTTTAATTCATTTTCACAAGAGTTAAACATAGGCTCTTATTCTTTATTTTAACTCTAGGCTCTTATTCTTTATTTTAACTCTAACTTGGATATGATAGATTCTTTCCTCAATTAATATCCTTAAAACACTGGGTTATTTATTCATATTTTTATTTATTTATTCCTTCCTTATTTATTTCTTGATCAAATAGTTGGTTTATATAGTGTTTTTACTTTCTCACATGGCTTGTATAGTCATTAATTGAAGGTTACATTGTGAAATATATTTTAGAATATTTTTAATTAAGTATTTATGCTTTGAATGTCTACTTTACTTGCCCGACCCTTGTGTGAGTCAGTATGCACATCTGTCCTTATCTGTTGTCTCTGGCACAGCCCACTAGACTTGTTAGTTTGTGTGTGAATGTTTTGTTTAAGGTGTGGGTAGACTGTAAAAACTGAATTGCCCTCTGGAAAATGATGTTAAGGTAACCAATGGGCTTTGAAAACAAAAATGAATCAGCCCTGTTATCCTGTTGTCCTTTTTATGAATCACATCACAGGTTTAAACGCCGCACCAGCGCAGCCTCTTCCTCAGGAGGTCCGCTTCCTGGAACAGCCAAACAGTGTGGCTGAAGCACCCAAGGGACTCACTCTGTCTGCAGCCTCTCTGCCAGTACTATCCAAACACCATCTGGGTACCTTTTGTATATTACACATTACATGGCTCCCTCCTCTGACACTTTACCACAAACATTTTCTTTCATGTTTTCATATAATGCTATAATGCCGTCTCTCTGAGGACAGACTCTGAGATGTACTGTAACTGAAATGCTCCCAAATATTTTTTGGTTCCAGGCCATCATCCTGCCATTATACATGATCATTCTGTTTATTAGCATTCACTACCAGGTACTACCTTAAAAGGAATTTGGGGGCTAAACTGTAACTACAGGTCCTTCATTCACTGCAGGGTTGGTGGTTTGATCAAAGGCTCCTCCTGTCCATATGAACCCCAAATTAAAACTGAAACAATTAATCGATTGATCCGTATACTGTAGTTGGTTGACAGAAAATGAATTACATTATATTTCATTTTTCAAACCCAAATCCAAAAGATTCCCTTGTTCTAGCTCATCAAATGTGACAGTTTGTAGCTTGTCTTTGTCAAATGTGACTGTAAACCTAAAAACCTTTGGACTATAGGTCAGTCAAAACAAGCTTGGGCTTTAGAAAATTGTACAGACGTAATAATAATGGTTATTTGCAGCCCAAATTGTTCTTGATGACCAGTTCCTCGCACAGCTGAGAGGCAAATTGGAAAGCGCTTTGGTATATAAGTCCATTTAAATTGCATCAGAAGTGTTTTAGAAATAATGATATTAAACAGCAGCTGTTATGTCTGTGCACATTAAACACTGGATATGAGTGACTAAAATGTACTTTGTGTTTTAGTGACTGGACCTGAATTCCAGCGTATCCGAGTCGGGGTAGGGCATCGTCTGGATGCATTTTCTTCTGGTGTTTTAGGTGTGGTTTTTAATGCTGAAAATAAATGTCATGTCTTTGTTTCAGTCAACATTATTTCATTTAATGGAGAGTCTAACAATGTTGAAATCTGCTTTAACTACAGTTCTTGCGGTGGGGAACGGAAACAAGGCCCTGCAGAATCTCTACAATTCACAAGCCACAAGGGTAATTTTTGATATTCTCTGGTTTCACATCAGAAGATGTAATTAAGATACAATACGCAAAGATTTAATGCCATTTGAAATGTTTCAGGATTACACGTTAGAGGGTGAATTTGGGACAGCGACAGATGATTTCTCTCACACTGGCCGAGTTGTGGAAAGGTCCACCTATGGTATGATAACTTGTCTTTCAGCAGTTTATCAAAATGTACGTCGAGTTTAGATTTTAGATCATTACATTTGAGAGGAATGATACTAGATGCCTATATTTGATATAATTGATTACACAGCTCACTGAATGTTAACATTTACCATTGTTGTGCTCAACAGGTCACATCACACAGGATAAGCTGGAGAGAGTCTTGGCAATGTTGCAGGGAGCCAATAATAAGGCCTTGTTAATGTATGCAAATTTGTCTTAATATCGATAACATTTCCATAATATTGACTCTTTTTGAACTTAAGTTCCTCTTTATTAGGCTGTTTTTCTTTGCTTTGCTTTGGAGTGCTAAATGATGACTATTTTTCTTTATAGGTATTCCAACGTAGACATGCGCTCACAGGAAGCCTATGAGATGGCTGTGCATGGTCTATTGGGTCCAGAGGGGAAGTCTGTGCCTATTTTGACAGACTTGCGTTGCATTCATTTCGAGCCTCCCAACTTCACTTTAGGTAAATAAAAGTCAATTGAACTCACAGGAAAACTCATTTTATAATAAAATGAATCACATTTTCAGGATACTTAACTATCTTGTTTGATATTTTTTCTTATTTTCATACAGAGGTGCGCTGTCTAAATGAAACTCAGAAATATTTGCGCAAAGTTGTTCACGAGATTGGACTTGAGCTGCACAGCACAGCAGTGTGTAAGGGGGTTCGAAGGACAAGAGACGGCCCCTTCAATCTGCAGGACGCCCTGACCCACCACCACTGGACTGCTTCAGATGTCATGCGTGCCATCCGACAGTACCACACCTCTAAGAAAAATAAAAAACATTCCCCTGAACAGATCAAGGACCCAGGATTACAACCTCCAGAAGAGAATATAACAGCCTGTCCGCAAAATGACACCAACTGGGAAGAAGCAGCACATAGAGTTAAATAACCTGAGCTGTGGACAGGAGGTCTAAGTCCCTCTGGTGGCTGATCACAAACAGTGACTCTGTGAGCCTGAGTTTGAGTTCAGCTCAGCTGAAAAGAGGTTTATTAGACCAGACATCCTGGTCTCTAAAACAGAAAGTATCACATTTGTTTAATGTGTGAACTGTCTGTACCTCATATAAGTTTCAATGTATTCACTTTTGTTATCTTGCAGGTAATGTTAACTTATTCTCCAAATGTTAATGTGAAAGAGGTTTATGAAATAGATTAAATCAGAATTTGACCAACGGTTTCAAATGATACTTGTGTGATTTGAGAAGTTGAATTACAGTACAGTTTGTGCTTTTTCAGTGTCTACAGAGAGGTCATTGAACAGTGCTTTCGTACAAAATGGTTGGTCCTGTGTACAGAGCTTTTTGTATGGCAAGGAAAGTTAATAGTCAACACTCTTAAAGGTCTTTATATGAGGTAACACACCTGCTTAATCATCTCAAAAACTCTCCAAAGGGTTAAAAGGTTAAAGCTACTTTTATCTCAATGACGTCTGAAATTGTTTTAAACCAGCTGTCTCCATGACAGAGGACATGTTACTGATTAACTGAACAGATCACGTGTATTCACGTTTGAGAATCCTCGGAGTGTTCTCGCTGTGGTGAATAAAACAAAGCAACATCTCTCCCACTGTAGGCAGTAATGACTCTTCTGTATTACCTCAGTAGTAATTTTAACAGAACTCCTTGCTGCTGCGATACAATACAAAACGGCACCTGTAGCCTGGAGCCTTAACTTGTTGAAAATGTTAACTGTAACTATTTATTTAACATTTTCTAAATAATTTCTTAGAGGGTCTCTTGGAAAGAACCATGTAACATAACAGTTAAAAAAAGAAATTTCCTTGGAAGATATTTTCTTCCAAAGAAAAGCTTTAATTAAACCTTATCCATTACTCATGCTATTTAAATGCAGACAAATATGACAGTCATGCATATTCAGCTGACCGGCCGTGTGCTGACAAAAATACCCTTGAGGTTACAGCAGCTATTAATTAGGAGGCTACCAACTCTGTATTGTATTTTAATTCTTCACAGGAAACTTTTGGAAATCATAGATTTGAAAAAAAAAAAGTGGTACTAGGTTTTCTGATTTTACATGTTCTGTAACAGATTTACAGTCTTTAAATGTTCCTGCCTAAAACACTCATCAAAATTATTCATAGCAGTTATAGTAATTCTCTCATTGGGTATTGTGTAGTCAGTGAAGTCGGTGTTATTCACAGATATCAGATTTGTTGTGATCATCTGGGTCCTGTGATGGACGGTGATGTCTCAGCGTTTCTGTCTGCCACAAATCTCATGAGGTTATTGCATTGGCGCCATTGTTGTCATTCCCTTCATACCATTGAAGGAGTTGTTTGAGTGGGAACACTATTGTCTTTGTCTGTCTAGAAAACGCGACGACACAAATTAACTGAGCATGCAGCTGTTGTTTAGGAGGTTTATTAAGCATATCATTAGAGCAATGTGATTCAAGGTATTTAGAGACACAATACAGCAACACAAGTTAAAGGGAAATACACACAAAAATAACATGGAGATTTAAAGTGTGTCAATTGAATTATAATCAGATAAAATTATAGACAGATTAATGAACATATGGCTGACCAGGTGGCTGTGTGACAATAGCACATATTGCCAACATCATTTAAAACAAATGAACATACAAAATCATAATAAAAACTTAATAAAACATAATTGAACAAAATTATGCAATTAACAGCTAAAATGAAAAGATTTGCTCACATAAGTTGCTCTTAAACACTGAAATGTACTCAAATAAGTTCATATTTTTGAGATATTTATTGACTCTGATAATATCAATGGTTACCATATCATCTAAACTGTCATTTGCTGGTTAAGGTTGAACAATGATGGTGATACTTAAAGGTTTAGGCTATAAATATATATTTATAAACACACAATTACAATATATTTATTCTCAGAAGTAAAATGAATAATTAATTTCCATAAAGTAGACATTGTTGAACAATAATTCAACAGCTGAACAATGTAGAGGACTCTCCTTGTGGAAAGTCTTCCCATGGTTTTAAATCAGTTACCTCAGAAACCTTTGAAAGTGCTAAAGTAATAAAAAAAAGTGGTTTCTCAGTGAGATCACTTATTACATCTTTAAATTGGAATATATCGGTCTTGAGCAAGATCCAATATTGATTGAGTGAGATCAGTTGAACGGGTAGATTTGTCAAACAAGATTAAACCTACAGTGCAAAATGAACTGAAGCATTTTACAATACAGAAAGAAAAAAAAAATCATTACTTTTTCATAAAAGCCAGTACAACATGTCCACTGTGTGCAGGATTTCAACACTTCACATCTGTTCAGCAACATCCTGATGTTTTCTTCTTTGGAGGCTCTTTTTGTAAAACCACGGCTTCCTTTCTTGTGTCAACTTTTTGACTCAACAGCCTGAAAACAACACAACAGCAGTCAGTGGATGGCTTAAGTAACATTACATCCCCCAGAATAATAAAAGACATGCTTAAAAAAAGATTGTTGTGTGACAGACAAATATTCCCAAGACAAAGGAAAGGTCAAGAATGTGAAAATATGTTACCTGGCCACAATTTCCAAAGACTGAACCACATTTTCGCCCGTGGCAGCGCTACACTCCATGAAGTCAGAGTTGTACTCCTGTCAAAAATCAAACAGCTGCCCTCAGGGAATGTCTTTAACCATCGTAATCATTTAATTATTTTCTGGTTTCTTGATTATGAGCGGAAGTAATACAACAGATCCATACCTTAGCAAGAATTTCCCCTTCACGATTTGTAACCTTACGTTCTGCATGATCACTCTTATTGCCAAGAAGTAAAATGGTGACGTCTTCCACAGCCCCATTCTGCAAAAAATGAAGTACTTTGACTATTTTAAGTTTTTAGAAAGGGTCAGATATGTCTACGATTAGTGGATCGACAGAAAATGAATTGCCAAGTCTTACGGG
Source organism: Scomber scombrus (assembly GCF_963691925.1). NCBI lineage: Eukaryota > Metazoa > Chordata > Actinopteri > Scombriformes > Scombridae > Scomber > Scomber scombrus. The sequence continues at coordinate 18,828,693 of NC_084972.1, forward strand.
TTTTAAAGAAAAGAAAAGGCAGAATTCTCCTGTTCTAGCCTCTAAAAATAAAATATAGTATAATATGAGTGAATATTTTCTGGTTTCCTTTGTCTTCTCCAATATTAAACTTTGGATATCTTATTTGTCTGTTGGCTGGAACAAAACAAAATGAAACTGATCAGCATTTTTAATTTCTCTCCATTTTCTGACATTGTAGTGATTTGTATTGTATTCTGACATCGTTCAGGGTAATTGATTATTTGTGAAAACAGTCAACAGATTAATAGATTAATACAAATTATTATTTGCAGCCCTAAATGTGACACTGAGGTCTTGCATACTTTAGATCTAAATTTACAAAAGTTGTATTTCTTTTATTTAGTCCTCAGAGTTTAATTAGGGTTGACTGGAAATTATAATTTCAATATCAAGATTGTTTTGCAAAGCATTGTTGATATATTACTTATAGAGAAAATACACAATTCAATATAGTGCAGTTGTTATTTCTAGTTTAATATTTGTTTTATGCTCTTGAAGGCTGATTTGTATGTAAAGAGCAACACTCCAACTACTCCAACCCATTAATAGAGGTGGGTTTCAAATTTCAATACTTTCTGAGTAGCACTATTGAAAAGTACAGACAGCTGGCAACAAATGCATGGTCAGACTTTTAGTTTTATTATATATATTTACCTTGTTTATTCTTTGACTAAATATCTACTAATTTAAGTAATCATTTCGCAAATTTTAGTTTATTATAATTTTAATGTAGCAAAGTTCATGTACGGCTGCTTTGTGTTAAGACATGCTGGTAATTAAACACTGATACATTTGATAAAGTTGACTTTAGATGAAAAATTCTATTAAAGAAAAGCATGTGTTTTTCTAGATAAACATTTTTAAATTTATATTATGTGATATTAAAAAAAATGTGTTTTTGGTATCAGTACTGAAACTTGTGTATTGAAAAAACAACAGTACAGAAACTTGTACAAACAATACCCAGCCCTACCCATCAAATCAAAATACACTTTATAAATTACCCTTTTTAAACTTAATGAAGATTATCTGAAAAATGCATTGTCACAAAACAGCCGTTTTTCGTAAAAAGTTGACATTGTGGAGATGTGTGGGTTTCAAAGTAGAGCTATGATTTGAAACTTTAATGCATATCTGGCCTTGAACAAAAACATACATTGTTTCACATAAAAAATCACTACATAAACAAAGTTAGTGGTGTTTCAATAGTAGAGTGAAGCATACCTGAATACAGCCCGCCCAGTAGCGGACTGCAGAGAAGCTCTGAGGGGAGGTTATGTCATACATCAAGAGAAAGGCCTGGGCTTTATGGAATATCTGTTTGGTGATGCTGTGAAACCTTTAAAGACAGTAAAGAATGTAATAAGAAACAAGCTGCAGGAAAGTTCAACACATTTTTTAAATCAGGAGAAGGCCACTAACTTCATACAACTGGCAAAAATTTCAAGTTACTTCTTTCACATTTATTCAAAAGTGAATATCACAAGTGTCATCTCAGAAAAAATATTATGGTGAAACTCAGTGAGCCTTGACTGAATGCCCTAAAGTATGTGTTTTTAATGGTGTAATGATACTGGTTTGTTGAGTTTGCAGAAAGAAAAGTTCCCGAAGGTGTTTTCAAGACACATGTGCTGGACTTCTTACCTGGAGGCTGTAATTGTGTGAAACTATTTCTACAACAAAGCTCAAATCTCACTGGAAATGCTGGAATGCTTTTAGTCCATAAAAATTGTGACCAACTATTCTAGTGACTTTTAGTTGTGCTCTTTGGAGCCTGTAATTGAATTAAGTTTAAAATGAGTTGAAATGACAAATGATGATTCTGCATTCACACTCCAGTTCTAACAATACACTCTTAGTGAACTCTAAACTGCACACGCCAAGAGCCTTGTATTGTCAGGACGCATTGAAACCACACAAATCTAATATCCATCCTCCTAAAATTCAACCAAAATGTTAACTTTTTCAACTCGTGTAGACAGCTGCTGACATTGCTGCTGAGACCAAATCCATTCACTTAATTCTAGCATGACAAACATTGCTGAGATGTGCCGAACCAGTTCTGAAAACAGGTTATAACGTGGTCCCAGTGCTCAAAGAGTGTTTTGAACACATTGTCTGGAACATGTTCAGGAGGATGTTACCTGTAAACTCATGTGTACAATAGCTGTGAGTGGTTACATTAGAAAGTACTTACAGGATGTTATTTATGTGAATATTGTCACGTGCTAATCAGAACTCTTGGCTGTGTGCCGAAGTGTACACACAGCTGAGAGGCCGGCATGCTGCCTTCAGATTGGGTGACAGGAGAGCCCTCAGGCCTGTGAGAAAAGCTTAGGGTCTATAAAAACAGGGGTTGTGTTGTTGCACTCTGTGCAGATTTTAGAGCCTTTTGATGCAAATGTGTGAAAATGTTTGAAGGTATTTGTGAAATAAGGCTTTATAAATAAAACTGGCTTGACAGAAAATACAAAGTCATTTCCTGTACGCAAAAGAAACATCAAGTATGTGTCTTTTGAGTAGAGGAGGACACACTGAGCATGCAACATGAGCATGCACACTGAGGCCATCACAAACCACAAAATAACACAATGTCCTTTTGACAGTCATGCCTTCCTCTTTGATTTGCAAAATAACATAAACCTTTAACCTGCCCTCTTACCAATGAGCAGGTAGTCAGCCTGCATACAGACATCATCAGGAGGACTCTATCCAGACGTGCTCAGGGAATAATCTGATCATTTGGTGGTAAGACACAACTTCTAGGCCTACATCAGCATCAGTGCCAAAAAAGTCAACTGTGACAACTGTGAAGCAATAACACCTGCCATTATGGAGTGCATCAACACTGTAGGCATGAGACACATCAAATTTATTTTTTCTGTTTTCATGGGAGGTTGACTCCAAAACACCTAAAATAGTTATTATTTAATGCTGGATGTTGTGCACAATTTTATACCTCCATTTATATCATATTGCAAAAAGGGGGAAGAATACACAAGTATTGTGACTGAGGTAGAAAAATGATCTAACATTGAAAGGACTGCAGGTTTTCTTTCTCGGTGACGTCATTGTTGGGAAGGCTGTGTCTTCTTAGACAAATATTGGTTGAACCTTTTAAGATCATATGAGATTAAATGCAAAAGATGACCTGTATTTGTGGGAGACAAATGTAAAAAAAAAGTAGGGGTTTGATCCGATCACAACACAATGCTCATGATATTTATGAAGACACAATTTGTGCAGTTCTTCTACATGAAATATATTACAAGACGGTCATTGATTCACCTTACAAGACCTTATTAGTCTGAAGAGGAAAACAGACTCTTAAATAGTAAAATAACTTAAAACACAGGAAAACTCATCAATTCTCTGCTGTACAACTGCTTTCACCCATAATTCATTCGTTTAATTGAAACAACAATTATTAGTGTCTCAATGTTGTACTGTAAAAATAAACGTACCTCTCTTGACCAGCTGTATCCCACAGCTGAAGCATCACAGGCTTTCCGTCTACTACCACAGTCCACAAGCATGAATCAAGACCTACAAAATATATTCATGTAACATCATTCTGTATGTTTACATACATTTATGAGAATAATCTCAGGAACAAAATCAGGATCTTACCAACAGAGGCGGGTATATCAAAAGAAAACTTCCCGCTTTGAGCTCTTTTCATGAAGGAGGTCTTGCCCACATTGCTGTCTCCAATCATGACCACATTGTAACGGCCTGCTCCATTGGAGTCACCTGCAAAAATGAATACACACATTTTATGTTTCTTTTTCTCATTAAACACCGGTGTGATATCAACAGCCTTTTGCTGTGACTGAAGAGTGTGAGGATCTGTTTACCTAAAGAAAGACTGCTTTGACTCTCTTGACCCAGGCGGATTGAAGTCTTCTCACTGTGAAAGAGAAAATGAACTAGTGAAATGTCTTTATTGCGTGAACAATAAAAAACAAACATATTAGCAAAAAAGGTATAAATACAGCAAAGTTAAAACAATGTATATAGCATACACTGAAAATTTTACAAGTTGTTAGTTGTCAGTCACCAGTTATTCACTTCAAATGTTTGCATTACTTTGCGTCATTAATCATCAGTTACACTGGTTACATTGGGCATCTAAACAACTTTCTGGTAGTCCGAACCTACTGTTTATCCATTTGATCTGTCTTTTCTCTTAACTCAGACTAGTGTTGACCTCACTATAGACTACTTATCAGCCTGCTTGGAAACTGTTTAACTTCAGTGCACTGCAAACTAACCATGATGAGAAAACAGGGCGTTTAGCAGTTTTTGTAATGTGCTGTGTGTGAGGATTAGCATAGATGTAAAGCTTGCGTGAGTTAAGAGATGAGTCAGATTCTACTTGAATGAGTGGCAAAACATTTTCAGCAGCTCAAAGTGTAGACTAATTTTGAACTGGCATGGCAAGATGGAAGGTGTCTTTGTTCTGAATGCTAACACATACAGAAAGAAATTTCCAGGTTAGCAAAATAAATTTAAAAAAAAGTTCCATGCAGTACATTGCAGGTCAATAAATATGGGGAGGGGATGTGAGTGGTAGTTTCGAAGGCTGCAGTGTTTGTGTCTTACCTCTCAGTCTCTGAGTGCCCTCCTGTCTCTGAGATGCTGACGTTGGATAATGGTGTCTTGTCACTTTCCATAACCTGCAGAGACAAAAGAGGTGACAACTGAGGATATATTACTTTGTTCTCATAATTAATCTAGTCACAGGGCTTTTAAACAAATGTGGCCTATTTTGTTATATGTTTAACAGATCTGTATTACAAAAATGTTTTGCAAGCTTTGTTTGTCTTTTAAGGTTTGCATGATATATTTTATAGTTTTATGTTTGTTCTCTGCTGTCATGTTGATGCAAGTTCTTCACTGGCTTTCATTTCTTCTAACTGTATAAACCTCTGAGATGAATACTACAAAAATATAAACCACCAGTACGTTCAAGAAACCAGATGAATATTTATGTTCTGCTTTCCATCGTGTGAAACTTGTAGTGTGGGCCCCATCTTCCTCATTTTGGTTCATTGTGTCATTTTACATGCAACAACGCTTGCATGCTTAGACAAGTGTGCAAGACGTTTTATGCAAATGGGAAGTAGAGTATTTTAAAGACTTACTGAAAAAATACCACTGTTCCTTGTCTAATAATAACCATTAAGCACAGGGTAAAGGCATTAAATTGTGAGAACAAAGCTGAAAAGTGTTTATTAAGTTCACTAAATATTGGTCATAAATATTAAGAAATAAAAAAAAAAGTGCTCGAAAAAAAACCCTTTGGTGCTTACCTCTGACTTTTTGTCCAGACCCGATTCTTCTCTGTGTTCTTCCAAGATCTTGATGCCACTTTCTTCTGTGATTATTTTGACATCTCTCCTAGTTTCTATTATTCTGTCCTCTCTGGCAGTTTTGTGTCCATGTGACTTCCGGTTAGATCCAAATTTTTTTCTTCTCCCTCCATATGCTGATTCTGATGTTGCATCATGTTTAGGAGAGGAGGCTAGTTTTGCAGGGATGTCATCTAGAGTCAGATGACGTTCTGTTTCTTCCAGTTGGCCTGAGACAGCAGGATTTTCTTCAACTTCCTGGTGACCTGGAGGTTTTGTGTAAGAATCACCAGCGTGGCTGGGCTCCACTGCTTCTTTCCCTGGTTCAGAGTCACTGTCTTTGTTTTCTTTCTGAAGCTGTAGCTCTTTCTCTTTAATGCCAGAGACACCTTCACTCATTACATCTCCTATGTTTGTTTCTGTTGTCTCATCATCCACCTTCTGCTTTTGATGTACTTCTTCCCTTTTGGTTACTAGATTCTTGCGTGTGGAGCCCAACTTTCTCCTCCTGTTTGTTGGATTTAAATTTGGACTTGCATACTTCATCTCAAAGTTTGTAATGTGAGCTCCCTCATTCACATCTTTTGGCTCTTGTATATCAGCCTGGGCATTTTTATGCCCTTCTTCAGCTCCTCCTCTGATTACATATTTCTCTATTTCCAAGTCTGCCACAGCCACACCAGATGCTTCTGTTGTCTGTACCAAATCCTCCTTTTCATTAGTACCATGGCCCGATCTTGTAACATCGTCCACCACATTTTTGTCCCCTGTATCAGGCACCTGGAAATACTTAATAGCATTAACTACTTCCTCACTGAAGGAAGCAGATTGTTCAGGAAGGAAAGCCATAAAATCTCCTATGCCTGATATCCTATTGCTCTCTGTACTTTGCAGGTCATAGGTACTGCTATGTATGGTTCCCTGCTGGTCTTGAACAGCGCTGGCTTCATTAATTTCCTGTTGCTCTTTATGCACAGTACTCAATGGTAGTTTTGCATTTTCATTTTGTGATACATGTGTTGTTACTATCAATTGTACCTTTGCCACCTCTTGCACCTTGTCAAGATTTGTTGTATCAGATTCTGCGGGTAAGTCACTTTCTTCTGTTTCATATTTGTTGTATGTTTCTACCTCTTGTTTCCTGATGAGATCCCTACGAGTAGATCCCAACTTTCTTTTCCTCTGTTTGGATTTTATTTGCAAGTTTTCGCTGTAATCTGAAGTAACTTGTGTACCTTGTTGCCTCTGATGTGCATCATCTATATTAGAGATTCCACTATTCTCAGATACGTCCACAGCTGGCTCTGCTCCCTCATGACCAATGTGCAATGTAGACAATGTGTCAGCAGATAAAAGTTCCGCATGTGAGACCTCATGTGAAACATTTATCTCTTGGGCTTCACATTTTCCTCCAACTTCATCTTGTCCAGAAATATGTACATTTATTGAGCTCTCTGCTTCAGTATTATAGTTATTTTTGTCAGAAGATATAGCCCCCATGTTTTGTACCTGAAAGGCTTCTTCTTGCTGAAGAACAACATTCTCTGACAAAATCGTGTCTTGCTCCTGGTTATTTTCTGTGTTGTCTTCTTTATTCAAAGTTGAGTAAATTCTTACCTCAGCGGGTTCGAGGCCTAGGTCGGTTTGCTCTTTAAATTCTTCCTGCTTTGTAGTCTCTGATGCTGATGACATTTTCATTGTTTCAAATGCTTGTTCCTCCAAGGTATTTTCTATTGCTTCATATTTAGGGTCCATGTCTGTTACAGCAACAGAGTCCTTGACAAACTGTCTTCCTTTATGTCTTCGACTTGACCCCATTTTTCTTCTGTTAACTGTGGGATTGAAGCCTGTGTGAGTTTGTGCTTTGATACTCACAGAATCATCCTGAGGTTGGGAGTCCAAAGGATATTGTATTCCTGATTGTACAGAAGATTCATCCTTCCCTGAGGAATAATCCATTTTAGGCGTTGGTGGTGCCTTAACGTCCTGGTCATGCACCTTATTTAAAGTGTCCACTGAATGCTGGGTAACTCTGACTTGCTCACTTTGTTCCTCATTTATAGACTTCCCATTTGATGATGAAAATGCTGCTTTCTGAACATTGTGTAAAACGTGTACAAGTCCTGTGTCTTCATCAAGGCTGCTTTTTTCAGTAGTAAGATCTGGTGTGGTAGAAAACTCTACATCTTCTGATTTTACATGTACTGATTCTACACTGACTTGTACACTTCCATGCTGACTTAACAATTCTGTGTCCTCATCTCTTTCCTTGTTTACTGTATATGCTGCGGGATCAACATTGGGAAGCTCTTCATTTGGCATCTCTTGTGAATTGTTATCTACTTGATCACTAACTTCATCAGTCTGAGAAGTGTCTAATTTGTTCATTTCTTCCAGCATGGTTTCCACTGATTTTTCCTCCACTGTTGCCTCTGTTATTGATGGTCTTTCCACAGCTTCAAGGGCTGCATTATCCATTGTATTTTCAACAACTTCCTCTGTTGGTTCAAGGTATAATTCAACAACAGGGTCCTTAATGTGTCGTCTTCCTCTATTTCTACGGCTAGACCCCATTTTTCTTCTGTTCCCAACTGGGTTGAAGCCATTGTCAGTTTGTTCTTCTATGCTCATAGAATTGTCCTCTACTTGGCCTTCAACTTCATATACCTGACATGGTTCTATGTTGCTGATCAATGGTTCCTTGGTATTGGATACATTATCATCCTCATTTCTCTGGTCCAAAGCCTCCATATTGCTTTCTTTAATGGGACCCTCATCTTGTTTGTCATCAGGATTTGAAACGTCCTGTTTGGTAGAAGAATCATCAGTTGTTTTCACACTCAGCTCTGATTGAAATGTGTCCCTGACTTCAGCTTGTTCAATCAGGTTTTCAGAGCGGGTATCAGACTTTTCTGTGACATCATGTACAACACTTTCAGAAGAGTAATCATTTTGATGAATCTCTTCCATTTGTGTTGGTTTTACCTCCTGTTTGTGCTCTTCATTTACAGCATCTTCTGAATGCTGAGCATCTTTGACTTCAGATAAATTGAGATGATCTTTTAGTTCCTCAGTTGTTGACAAGCCCTCTGTTGGTAATGACAATGTTGCTTGCTTATCATTGTGTTCAATTTCAGTGATTTCTCTGAGGCTGGTTTTATCATTGATAATCTCTGGTGTGGTAGAAAACTCTACATCTTTTGATTCTACATGTGATTCACTGACTTGTACATTTCCATGCTGACTTAACAATTCTGTGTCCTCATCTCTTTCCTTGTTTACTGTATGTGCAACAGGATCAACATTGGGAAGCTCTTCATTTGGCATCTCTTGTAAATGTTCATCTACTTGATCACTAACTTCATCAGTCTGGGAAGTGTCTAATTTGTCCATTTCTTCCAGCATGGTTTCCACTGATTTTTCCTCCACTGTTGCCTCTGTTATTGACGGTCTTTTCACAGCTTCAAGGACTGCATTATCCATTGTATTTCCAACAACTTCCTCTGATTCAAGGTATGATTCAACGACAGGGTCCTTAATGTGTCGTCTTCCTCTATTTCTACGGCTAGACCCCATTTTTCTTCTGTTCCCAACGGGGTTAAAGCCATTGTCGGTTTGTTCTTCTATGCTCATAGAATCATCCTGAGGTTGGGAGTCCAAAGGAGCATTTATTTCTGATTGTTGGGTTTGTAAAGAGGATTTGCACTCCTCAGGATCAGAGAGGATTCCTTCAATCACCTGGTGAACAGTTTGTTTAGCACTGGGTTTTAAATTGTCCTCTACTTGGCCTCCAACTTCATATACCTGACATGGTTCTATGTTGCTGATCAATGGTTCCTTGGTATTGGATACATTATCATCCTCATTTCTCTGGTCCAAAGCCTCCATATTGCTTTCTTTAATGGGACCCTCATCTTGTTTGTCATCAGGATTTGAAATGTCCTGCTTGGTAGAAGAATCATCAGTTGTTTTCACACTCAGCTCTGATTGATATGTGTCCCTGACTTCAGCTTGTTCAATCAGGTTTTCAGAGCGGGTATCAGACTTTTCTGTGACATCATGTACAACACTTTCAGAAGAGTAATAATTTTGATGCATCTCTTCCAATTGTGTTGGTTTTACCTCCTGTTTGTGCTCTTCATTTACAGCATCTTCTGAATGCTGAACATCTTTGACTTCAGATAAATTGAGATGATCTTTTAGTTCCTCATTTGTTGACAAGCCCTGTGTTGGTAATGACAATGTTGCTTGCTCATCATTGTGTTCAATTTCAGTGATTTCTCTGAGTCTGGTTTTATCATTGATAATCTCTGGTGTGGTAGAAAACTCTACATCTTTTGATTCTACATGTGATTCACTGACTTGTACATTTCCATGCTGACTTAACAATTCTGTGTCCTCATCTCTTTCCTTGTTTACTGTATATGCTGCGGGATCAACATTGGGACGCTCTTCATTTGGCATTTCTTGTAAATTTTCATCTACTTGATCACTAACTTCATCAGTCTGGGAAGTGTCTAATTTGTCCATTTCTTCCAGCATGGTTTCCACTGATTTTTCCTCCACTGTTGCCTCTGTTATTGATGGTCTTTCCACAGCTTCAAGGGCTGCATTATCCATTGTATTTCCAACAACTTCCTCTGGTTTAAGGTATGATTCAACGACAGGGTCCTTAATGTGTCGTCTTCCTCTATTTATACGGCTTGACCCCATTTTTCTTCTGTTCCCAACGGGGTTAAAGCCGTTGTCAGTTTGTTCTTCTATGCTCATAGAATCATCCTGAAGTTGGGAGTCCAAAGGAGCATTTATTTCTGATTGTTGGGTTTGTAGAGAGGATTTGCACTCCTCAGGGTCAGAGAGGATTCCTTCCATAACATGATAAACACTTTGTTCAGCACTGGGATTTAGATCGTCCTCTACTTGGCCTTCGCCTTCATATACCTGACATGGTTCTATGTTGCTGATCAATGGTTCCTTGGTATTGGATACATTATCATCCTCATTTCTCTGGTCCAAAGCCTCCATATTGCTTTCTTTAATGGGACCCTCATCTTGTTTGTCATCAGGATTTGAAATGTCCTGCTTGGTAGAAGAATCATCAGTTGTTTTCACACTCAGCTCTGATTGATATGTGTCCCTGACTTCAGCTTGTTCAATCAGGTTTTCAGAGCGGGTATCAGACTTTTCTGTGACATCATGTACAACACTTTCAGAAGAGTAATAATTTTGATGCATCTCTTCCAATTGTGTTGGTTTTACCTCCTGTTTGTGCTCTTCATTTACAGCATCTTCTGAATGCTGAACATCTTTGACTTCAGATAAATTGAGATGATCTTTTAGTTCCTCATTTGTTGACAAGCCCTGTGTTGGTAATGACAATGTTGCTTGCTCATCATTGTGTTCAATTTCAGTGATTTCTCTGAGTCTGGTTTTATCATTGATAATCTCTGGTGTGGTAGAAAACTCTACATCTTTTGATTCTACATGTGATTCACTGACTTGTACATTTCCATGCTGACTTAACAATTCTGTGTCCTCATCTCTTTCCTTGTTTACTGTATATGCTGCGGGATCAACATTGGGACGTTCTTCATTTGGCATTTCTTGTAAATTTTCATCTACTTGATCACTAACTTCATCAGTCTGGGAAGTGTCTAATTTGTCCATTTCTTCCAGCATGGTTTCCACTGATTTTTCCTCCACTGTTGCCTCTGTTATTGATGGTCTTTCCACAGCTTCAAGGGCTGCATTATCCATTGTATTTCCAACAACTTCCTCTGGTTTAAGGTATGATTCAACGACAGGGTCCTTAATGTGTCGTCTTCCTCTATTTATACGGCTTGACCCCATTTTTCTTCTGTTCCCAACGGGGTTAAAGCCGTTGTCAGTTTGTTCTTCTATGCTCATAGAATCATCCTGAAGTTGGGAGTCCAAAGGAGCATTTATTTCTGATTGTTGGGTTTGTAGAGAGGATTTGCACTCCTCAGGGTCAGAGAGGATTCCTTCCATAACATGATAAACACTTTGTTCAGCACTGGGATTTAGATCGTCCTCTACTTGGCCTTCGCCTTCATATACCTGACATGGTTCTATGTTGCTGATCAATGGTTCCTTGGTATTGGATACATTATCATCCTCATTTCTCTGGTCCAAAGCCTCCATATTGCTTTCTTTAATGGGACTCTCATCTTGTTTGTCATCAGGATTGGAAATGTCCTGCTTGGTAGAAGAATCATCAGTTGTTTTCACACTCAGCTCTGATTGATATGTGTCCCTGACTTCAGCTTGTTCAATCAGGTTTTCAGAGCGGGTATCAGACTTTTCTGTGACATCATGTACAACACTTTCAGAAGAGTAATAATTTTGATGCATCTCTTCCAATTGTGTTGGTTTTACCTCCTGTTTGTGCTCTTCATTTACAGCATCTTCTGAATGCTGAACATCTTTGACTTCAGATAAATTGAGATGATCTTTTAGTTCCTCATTTGTTGACAAGCCCTGTGTTGGTAATGACAATGTTGCTTGCTCATCATTGTGTTCAATTTCAGTGATTTCTCTGAGTCTGGTTTTATCATTGATAATCTCTGGTGTGGTAGAAAACTCTACATCTTTTGATTCTACATGTGATTCACTGACTTGTACATTTCCATGCTGACTTAACAATTCTGTGTCCTCATCTCTTTCCTTGTTTACTGTATATGCTGCGGGATCAACATTGGGACGCTCTTCATTTGGCATTTCTTGTAAATTTTCATCTACTTGATCACTAACTTCATCAGTCTGGGAAGTGTCTAATTTGTCCATTTCTTCCAGCATGGTTTCCACTGATTTTTCCTCCACTGTTGCCTCTGTTATTGATGGTCTTTCCACAGCTTCAAGGGCTGCATTATCCATTGTATTTCCAACAACTTCCTCTGGTTTAAGGTATGATTCAACGACAGGGTCCTTAATGTGTCGTCTTCCTCTATTTATACGGCTAGACCCCATTTTTCTTCTGTTCCCAATGGGGTTAAAGCCGTTGTCAGTTTGTTCTTCTATGCTCATAGAATCATCCTGAGGTTGGGAGTCCAAAGGAGCATTTATTTCTGATTGTTGGGTTTGTAGAGAGGATTTGCACTCCTCAGGGTCAGAGAGGATTCCTTCCATAACATGATAAACACTTTGTTCAGCACTGGGATTTAGATCGTCCTCTACTTGGCCTTCGCCTTCATATACCTGACATGGTTCTATGTTGCTGATCAATGGTTCCTTGGTATTGGATACATTATCATCCTCATTTCTCTGGTCCAAAGCCTCCATATTGCTTTCTTTAATGGGACCCTCATCTTGTTTGTCATTAGGATTTGAAACATCCTGCTTGGTAGAAGAATCATCAGTTGTTTTCACACTCAGCTCTGATTGATATGTGTCCCTGACTTCAGCTTGTTCAATCAGGTTTTCAGAGCGGGTATCAGACTTTTCTGTGACATCATGTACAACACTTTCAGAAGAGTAATCATTTTGATGGATCTCTTCCATTTGTGTTGGTTTTATCTCCTGTTTGTGCTCTTCATTTACAGCATCTTCTGAATGCTGAACATCTTTGACTTCAGATAAATTGAGATGATCTTTTAGTTCGTCAGTTGTTGACAAGACCTCTGTTGGTAATGACAATGTTGCTTGCTCATCATTGTGTTCAATTTCAGTGATTTCTCTGAGGCTGGTTTTATCATTGATAATCTCTGGTGTGGTAGAAAACTCTACATCTTCTGATTCTACATGTGATTCACTGACTTGTACATTTCCATGCTGACTTAACAATTCTGTGTCCTCATCTCTTTCCTTGTTTACCGTATATGCTGCAGGATCAACATTGGGAAGCTCTTCATTTGGCATCTCTTGTAAATTTTCATCTACTTGATCACTAACTTCATCAGTCTGGGAAGTGTCTAATTTGTCCATTTCTTCCAGCATGGTTTCCACTGATTTTTCCTCCACTGTTGCCTCTGTTATTGATGGTCTTTCCACAGCTTCAAGGGCTGCATTATCCATTGTATTTCCAACAACTTCCTCTGGTTTAAGGTATGATTCAACGACAGGGTCCTTAATGTGTCGTCTTCCTCTATTTATACGGCTTGACCCCATTTTTCTTCTGTTCCCAACGGGGTTAAAGCCGTTGTCAGTTTGTTCTTCTATGCTCATAGAATCATCCTGAAGTTGGGAGTCCAAAGGAGCATTTATTTCTGATTGTTGGGTTTGTAGAGAGGATTTGCACTCCTCAGGGTCAGAGAGGATTCCTTCCATAACATGATAAACACTTTGTTCAGCACTGGGATTTAGATCGTCCTCTACTTGGCCTTCGCCTTCATATACCTGACATGGTTCTATGTTGCTGATCAATGGTTCCTTGGTATTGGATACATTATCATCCTCATTTCTCTGGTCCAAAGCCTCCATATTGCTTTCTTTAATGGGACCCTCATCTTGTTTGTCATCAGGATTTGAAATGTCCTGCTTGGTAGAAGAATCATCAGTTGTTTTCACACTCAGCTCTGATTGATATGTGTCCCTGACTTCAGCTTGTTCAATCAGGTTTTCAGAGCGGGTATCAGACTTTTCTGTGACATCATGTACAACACTTTCAGAAGAGTAATAATTTTGATGCATCTCTTCCAATTGTGTTGGTTTTACCTCCTGTTTGTGCTCTTCATTTACAGCATCTTCTGAATGCTGAACATCTTTGACTTCAGATAAATTGAGATGATCTTTTAGTTCCTCATTTGTTGACAAGCCCTGTGTTGGTAATGACAATGTTGCTTGCTCATCATTGTGTTCAATTTCAGTGATTTCTCTGAGTCTGGTTTTATCATTGATAATCTCTGGTGTGGTAGAAAACTCTACATCTTTTGATTCTACATGTGATTCACTGACTTGTACATTTCCATGCTGACTTAACAATTCTGTGTCCTCATCTCTTTCCTTGTTTACTGTATATGCTGCGGGATCAACATTGGGACGCTCTTCATTTGGCATTTCTTGTAAATTTTCATCTACTTGATCACTAACTTCATCAGTCTGGGAAGTGTCTAATTTGTCCATTTCTTCCAGCATGGTTTCCACTGATTTTTCCTCCACTGTTGCCTCTGTTATTGATGGTCTTTCCACAGCTTCAAGGGCTGCATTATCCATTGTATTTCCAACAACTTCCTCTGGTTTAAGGTATGATTCAACGACAGGGTCCTTAATGTGTCGTCTTCCTCTATTTATACGGCTAGACCCCATTTTTCTTCTGTTCCCAATGGGGTTAAAGCCGTTGTCAGTTTGTTCTTCTATGCTCATAGAATCATCCTGAGGTTGGGAGTCCAAAGGAGCATTTATTTCTGATTGTTGGGTTTGTAGAGAGGATTTGCACTCCTCAGGGTCAGAGAGGATTCCTTCCATAACATGATAAACACTTTGTTCAGCACTGGGATTTAGATCGTCCTCTACTTGGCCTTCGCCTTCATATACCTGACATGGTTCTATGTTGCTGATCAATGGTTCCTTGGTATTGGATACATTATCATCCTCATTTCTCTGGTCCAAAGCCTCCATATTGCTTTCTTTAATGGGACCCTCATCTTGTTTGTCATTAGGATTTGAAACATCCTGCTTGGTAGAAGAATCATCAGTTGTTTTCACACTCAGCTCTGATTGATATGTGTCCCTGACTTCAGCTTGTTCAATCAGGTTTTCAGAGCGGGTATCAGACTTTTCTGTGACATCATGTACAACACTTTCAGAAGAGTAATCATTTTGATGGATCTCTTCCATTTGTGTTGGTTTTATCTCCTGTTTGTGCTCTTCATTTACAGCATCTTCTGAATGCTGAACATCTTTGACTTCAGATAAATTGAGATGATCTTTTAGTTCGTCAGTTGTTGACAAGACCTCTGTTGGTAATGACAATGTTGCTTGCTCATCATTGTGTTCAATTTCAGTGATTTCTCTGAGGCTGGTTTTATCATTGATAATCTCTGGTGTGGTAGAAAACTCTACATCTTCTGATTCTACATGTGATTCACTGACTTGTACATTTCCATGCTGACTTAACAATTCTGTGTCCTCATCTCTTTCCTTGTTTACCGTATATGCTGCAGGATCAACATTGGGAAGCTCTTCATTTGGCATCTCTTGTAAATTTTCATCTACTTGATCACTAACTTCATCAGTCTGGGAAGTGTCTAATTTGTCCATTTCTTCCAGCATGGTTTCCACTGATTTTTCCTCCACTGTTGCCTCTGTTATTGACGGTCTTTTCACAGCTTCAAGGGCTGCATTATCCATTGTATTTCCAACAACTTCCTCTGATTCAAGGTATGATTCAACGTCAGGGTCTTTAATGTGTCGTCGTCCTCTATTTCTACGGCTAGACCCCATTTTTCTTCTGTTCCCAACGGGGTTAAAGCCATTGTCAGTTTGTTCTTCTATGCTTGTAGAATCATCCTGAGGTTGGGAGTTGAAATAAGCATTTATTTCTGATTGTTGGGTTTGTAGAGAGGATTTGCACTCCTCAGGGTCAGAGAGGATTCCTTCAATCACCTGATGAACAGTTTGTTCAGCACTGGGTTTTAAATTGTCCTCCACTTGGCCTTCACCTTCATATACCTGACATGGTTCTATGTTGCTAATCGATGGTTCCTTGGTATTGGATACATTATCGTTCCCATTTCCCTGTTCCAAAGCCTCCATATTGCTTTCTTTAATGGAACCCTCATCCTGTTTGTCATCAGGATTTGAAACATCCTGCTTGGTAGAAGAATCATCAGTTGTTTTCACAATCAGCTCTGATTGATGTATGTCCTTGATTTTAGCTCGTTCAATCAGGTTTTCAGACTTTTCTGTGGCATCATGTACCACACTTTCAGAGGAGTAATCAATCTGATGCATCTCTTGCATTTGTGTGTAACCAACATCCTGTGCATGCATTTTATTAATAGCATCATCTGAATGCTGAGCATCTTTGACTTCAGATAAGTTGAAATGCTCAATTATTTCCTCATTTGTTGACAAGCCCTGTGTTGGTAATGACAATGTTGCTTGCTCATCATTGTGTTCAATTTCAGTGATTTCTCTGAGGCTGGTTTTATCATTGATCATCTCTGGTGTGGTAGAAAACTCTACATCTTTTGATTCTACATGTGATTCACTGACTTGTACATTTCCATGCTGACTTAACAATTCTGTGTCCTCATCTCTTTCCTTGTTTACTGTATATGCTGCGGGATCAACATTGGGAAGCTCTTCATTTGGCATCTCTTGTACATTTTCATCTACTTGATCACTAACTTCATCAGTCTGGGAAGTGTCTAATTTGTCCATTTCTTCCAGCATGGTTTCCACTGATTTTTCCTCCACTGTTGCCTCTGTTATTGATGGTCTTTTCACAGCTTCAAAGGCTGCATTATCCATTGTATTTCCAACAACTTCCTCTGATTCAAGGTATGATTCAACGACAGGGTCCTTAATGTGTCGTCGTCCTCTATTTCTACGGCTAGACCCCATTTTTCTTCTGTTCCCAACGGGGTTAAAGCCATTGTCAGTTTGTTCTTCTATGCTCATAGAATGATCCTGAGGTTGGGAGTTGAAATAAGCATTTATTTCTGATTGTTGGGTTTGTAAAGAGGATTTGCACTCCTCAGGGTCAGAGAGGATTCCTTCAATCACCTGATGAACAGTTTGTTCAGCACTGGGTTTTAAATTGTCCTCCACTTGGCCTTCACCTTCATATACCTGACATGGTTCTATGTTGCTAATCGATGGTTCCTTGGTATTGGATACATTATCGTTCCCATTTCCCTGTTCCAAAGCCTCCATATTGCTTTCTTTAATGGAACCCTCATCCTGTTTGTCATCAGG
Source organism: Scomber scombrus (assembly GCF_963691925.1). Lineage (NCBI taxonomy): Eukaryota > Metazoa > Chordata > Actinopteri > Scombriformes > Scombridae > Scomber > Scomber scombrus. The sequence continues at coordinate 18,845,945 of NC_084972.1, forward strand.
ATTTGAAACATCCTGCTTGGTAGAAGAATCATCAGTTGTTTTCACAATCAGCTCTGATTGATGTATGTCCTTGATTTTAGCTCGTTCAATCAGGTTTTCAGACTTTTCTGTGGCATCATGTACCACACTTTCAGAGGAGTAATCAATCTGATGCATCTCTTGCATTTGTGTGTGACCAACATCCTGTGCATGCATTTTATTAATAGCATCATCTGAATGCTGAGCATCTTTGACTTCAGATAAGTTGAAATTCTCAATTATTTCCTCATTTGTTGACAAGCCCTGTGTTGGTAATGACAATGTTGCTTGCTCATCATTGTGTTCAATTTCAGTGATTTCTCTGAGGCTGGTTTTATCATTGATCATCTCTGGTGTGGTAGAAAACTCTACATCTTTTGATTCTACATGTGATTCACTGACTTGTACATTTCCATGCTGACTTAACAATTCTGTGTCCTCATCTCTTTCCTTGTTTACTGTATATGCTGCGGGATCAACATTGGGAAGCTCTTCATTTGGCATTTCTTGTAAATTTTCATCTACTTGATCACTAACATCATCAGTCTGGGAAGTGTTTAATTTGTCCATTTCTTCCAGCTGGCTGGATAGCGATTGTTCAATTAACTGCTGATCAACTGTAGGATTTAAATGTAACCTGGAGCTGTTACGGTCAGAGAGTTGATCACTAACTCCTGCAGTCTTGAATGTGTCAGTTTTGTCCATTCCTCCCTGCATGATTTCCCCCAACTGACAAGAATCAGACACCAATTTACAGTCAGCCTCTCTTTGACCATGCTCTGCTTGCAGATTTTCATTTTTGGGAATCAAACTTTCCACATCAAACTCTGAACCGCTGGGGTTCTTTACCTCAATAGAGTAACCAGGCGTTGTGACTGAATAGAAAGAGCTGTCATTTGCCACATCTAAGAGATCATCCTCATTCCCTCGACTCAATTCTGCTTGCCTCTCAGGCTGTATTGCAAGTGACAGTTGTGTTGTTTGGAGGGTTTCATTACTCATATTTTCCTCAACTTCCTCTTGAGGTTTGTCGAATGGTTCAGCAACGGAGTCCTTGACATGCTGTCTTCCTTTACTTCTATGACTAGATCCAAGTTTTCTTCTGTTCCCTGTAAGTTCTGGTGAAGGTGGATGTTTGGTTTCCAATAGGGAATCTTCAGGATTAGATAATATATTTAACGATTCAGTGTATCGTTCTGGTATGCTGGCTTGTACTACAGAGGTACTGTCCTTTACTTGGAACTCAGGCTCTGATGTTTGATTTTGGTTTCCCCCTCGACGACGCAAACCATATCTTTTTTTCTTTCCACTTTGAGCAGACATGACTTCAAGTCTTTTACCCTAAAGTAAAAAAGTCAGTTGTGCAATTTGTTTATCAAGTTTAGATTTTGGCTATCCATGAAATAAATTTTAAATGTGCCTTTTCTTTAGGCTACTACTTGCAAACAACCTAAAGAAGCCTTTTCTCCTAACAGTAATGTCACAGCACAAACAAAACATTAAAGTATACACTGAGTTGAGACTTGAAGCATTTTAAATCAAACGTATATCACTTTTAACTGAAAAATGCACTTCAGACAGCTCCTTTATAAAAGTGAACCTCACTAATCACATTCTCCATAAAATAAAATAGGTTTACAGTACAATTAAGTCAAATATCTTCAGGCCTTGTACTAAATAGATACGACACAGTACGTACTTACCAGCCAAATCTGGCACGTCTGTCGTCTTGCATGAGCTGCTTCGTAATCAAGCATCAGCCTCTGCTGAGCAGTAGTTAGAATTCACATGAGGGTGTTTCTTTTAATGCAACCATGACTGAAAGCTTCCTGTGTGGGTGACACTTGCAGCTCTATCACCTCACACCAACAGCATACAATACTTCCTGAACTGAAACAAGCTACATTTTCTGTACTATTAAAGTTTAATTTGATCATTGCACAAGGCCATTTCTTGCTCATATTTATCTAATTAGTAACTTACATAACACAAAGAAGAGAGGTCATCACCTTGGAAAAACATTTATTGAACAAGTTGTTTAACTGCATCAGCATAAATTGTCAGAGCTCAGAATGAATTGAGAACAAATGCCTTCTTTTGTAAAAGTGACATGGTAAAATACAGTTACAGATGATGTCTGATGATGTTTTAGGCATTAAGATAGTCTGAAAATAACAGCATCAATATTTACAACATTTGTTGTCCGTTTTCTGCCACTGGTATAAACTATACTTCTCTTATTCGTGATGCATTTCAGTAACCTTTAGCTAGCAGTTTAAGTCAATGAATAATAAAAGCAAAACAAAAACATCACATGAAATTTAAAGGACCAGTGTGTAGGATTTAGTGGCATCTAGCAGTAAGGTTGCAGATTGCAAACTGAAAACCTTGCTCCTCCCCCTCCCCTTCCAAGAATGAAGGACGAACTATGGTGACTGAAACTTGCAAAATACTTGAACGGCCCTCTCTGGAGCCAGTGTTTTGTATGTCTATTCTGGGAAACTGAAGAAACATGGTGGTGCAACATGGCAGGCTTGGTGGAGGAGAAATCGCTTCTTATGTAGATATAACGGGTTCATTCTAAAAAGGTACCAAAAACAAAACTTCTCATTTGCAGGTGATTATACACTAATTAAAAAATATTCATGAATATTATATTCCACTTCTGCCAAATCTATTCCACTAGATTCTACACAGTGCACCTTTAATCCAACAGTTAAAATAACAGGATGGCAATGTAAAAAAATAAAAAAAAAATTCCAGTATTTCATTTCAACATGCAGGGTGACACAGAATTCGTTTTGTTAACAGTAAATTTGAAGGCAAAACATGTTTCAGTAAAATGGGAAAACCTCGCCATGAGAAATGACAAAAAGGAGGAAAAAGACTTAAGTCCTTTGTTGTTACTCTATAGACTGCTATGACACAAGATGTAACTTTGACAACCTAAGGCTGCCTTGAGTTGGCAAATAAAATCTAGGAAGAAAAACATGACTATAAAAATTTGTATTTTCACAACCATCGCAGAGTCCTGCTGATCAACCATCCTTTAATGTTTTTATTTCCTCTCGTTGGATCGGGAGCGACTGTCAAAACAAAAAATTAATTATTGAGCGACTTCATAATTTTAATATATTTCTGCGAGAGTCAAATCTCAGTACATAGTAAAAACAACCAATAATAATAATAACAAACTTACCTCCTTGATCGTGAGAAGGATCTTGAACGCTTACGATTCTTGTCTCTGGACAGAGACCTATATCTACGCCTGTCTCTTGAAAGAGACCTGGTGGACAAAACCACAAAAATCAAATTCAACAGTTAAAAAAGAATGTACAAACACAAAGTATTTAAAACATATCATAGGCTCACCTGCTGCGACTGCGGCTGAGGCTCCTCCTCTTCGGTGATCTAAGGTGTAGGTGAAGCAATGGACATGAAAAAAAGAATTAGGACAGAAAATTTCACCCTCTCCATCACTTATGAAACCTCTGGTTTACACGTGGAAACGTGGTTACACGTTGTTCCTAGACTGTTTACAGAAGGATCATCTGCATCCATGAGATCTTGATGGAGTTCATCAAGATCAATTCATTATTATTCATTCTCATTAAATGGGAACTTTGAGTCCAATGAGCACTAAACATGGAGCCAGATTTAAATATATTAAGAACAAAATCACGGCTCGACATTAAGGCACGCCTTGGAAAACTAAGTAAAATTTGTTACAAGAATCATTGGTTTGTGTATGGTTTTAAACACTGGCAGTATACTGTGCAATACTACGATCTCTTCAAAAGTATGAATTTCAATATAAGCAGATCTAATCAGGCAAAAAACTGTAGCCATGTTCTCTTTTAGATCAAGAAAAACTGGGTGTGGAGCATTATCCCAAACCAGTGGAAAGACTGTTGTCGCTGTGGCACCAAAACCTTGTAACCTACAACCTCAAAAGATCAGTGACTGCAAAATAACACTGAAATTGTAAACGTGATTATTATTATTATTTTTTTTTTTTAAGATCAGGACACTGGTGTACTTCAAATGAAAAAATTGACAAGTAGAAATGGGATAGCAAAAAGCAACAAAAAGCAAATACACTTTATTCTGGTGGATATTGCTCAAAATGGCCTAATGTCGAGCCATGAAAATGCACTCAGCACAACTGCACTGTGAAAATCGGAATAAAACCCACAGCAAAAGTTCCTTGACCACAATTTTTGATCTTTAGACTTTTGCAACTCTGCAATGAAATTGCTCTAAATTACATAACTGCTGAGGGAAAACTGTCAAGCAGCTTGGAAAGCTACATTAAGCATAAAAACTACAAAGAGCAGGATAAAAGCAACTTACTATTTTGGGGGATTTGGACAAGATAGAAATGACGCAAGGTAGCCAGACTGATGGTGAGGGAGGTCGAATTGCAGAGAGGATTTGCCACATGATGCAAATGTTGGAGATATGAAGTTGCTTGGTGGCTGGTTGGAGGGGGTAGTTGTAGATTTTCCCTGCCTTTTTTGGGGGGAAGGATGGGGAGGGATGTAAGCCAGGGGCTGTTCCCGCTGATACAGTAGTTGTTTGGAGAATAGTAAGAGTAAAGACGCTGATTGGTTGATAATGTGAGGTGGGCCACTGTCGATTGGGTTAAGGTTGGAGGAAGAAGAGGAGGATGCTGGGAACTGCATGCGCAGGAACCAAAAGGTTGGTGGAACCTGACGACTGGCGATGCGCCTGGGTCATGTGACAACACCAGCCAAGCTGATTGGGGCTCGCTGGACAGCAGTCACATGATGCTGAAAGAGGACTAGTTGACTGACTCAGATGGTGAGAAGCGTGGTGGTGACTCTGCAACGGGGTTCAGTTTTATTAATAGATGGCAACTGAACTCAGAAAGAAAACAAAATTTACACCTGCAGAAAGTAATTCTAAAAAAGTACCTATAAAAAAGTTTAATGGATGATGAAGTGCTAACTGTGCCTCTTAAGATGTCCCCGGACAACAAATTCAGGTACAGTTAAGTGTTTTTACATACATATTTTCATTATAAGAGTTCATAAATAGTCAAGCGCTGACATAAGGTGCCTTTGGACTTGACTGTCAACCTTAAATTGGCACAGACAATTTCTTTCTGAAACGTTGGATGAAAGAGGAAAACTCAATTAATGTGGGATAAGACCAGCAACAAAATAAATCAAATCATGAAGCAGCCAGATCCACAGGTCATCTATTGATGAACTCATATTGCATGTATGTTAGTTTATCTTACTGAGGTGATCTACAGCACTAAAAGTAGACATTTAATTCAGGCCATGTAGACGACCCATTAGAAACTTCAAGTGCTATTTTTTTTTTTAAGTTAAGTTTTTTAAAAACAGAAGAGATTTGTTTACCGTTGTGAGAAGTTGGCAGATTTATTCAGCTTTGTCAAACTAATTCATAGTTTGTAGGAGTCAAACAACTGATTCTTACAGTGTGGAAAATGTGAAATCTGCTTTGTCATTTGTGCTTTTAAAAAAAGACACTGCAAATGAGATTTTAAATAAAAATGTTAACATTAATTGTCGAGAAGGAAATGCATACCTGCGTCTGACTGGAGGACTGCGCCGTCTGATGTCATCCCTAGGCCGTCTACTCCAAGATGGAGGGGGGCCACGGCTTCTCGAGCGCTTTTCCCCGGTGGATAATTCAACACGCACTCGACAGCCACACATGGTTCTAACAAAAATAGGTCATAACATGAGTGGGGAAAATGCAGAAAACTTAACGAAAAAACAGCAACTAATAAAAAAGTCTTACCTTCCATCCAGTTCTCTTACAGCATCAGATGCATCTCTGGGATCTTCAAACTCTACAAAAGCAAAGCCTGGGGGATTCCTGGCAACCCACACACTTCTTAAAGGGCCATAATATCCGAAAGCCCTTTCTAGCTCTGTCTTATTTCCATTGTTTCCTAGATTCCCAACATAAACCTTGCAGTCGAGGGGACAGTCTCTACTAAGAGCCGGGTCTGAGAGGAAGGAACACACAAAAACAAACATGCAGGATATGATTAATGTGTCCTACGTGTGGTTGTAATTTATCATACAACATTCATGACAGGCTGGTTAAATGTAAGCAGAGTATCTCTAAATATTCTTACGTTGAGAGAACTTCCTTGCTAAAAGATCACCATGTAACCAACATTTACGGCCTTTATATGCTTTTTGTGGTGTTAGAAGACATGTGAACCATTAACTTATTCAATTCTGTGTTCATGTTTTTGATCAAGGATTAAAGTTGAAACATTGCTTCAAAAATGACACGTGTCACTGATTTGTCAAGAAATGCGATCAATTCACTGAGATTAACGTTTTGATCTTCTGCTATTACACCCACATCTCTCACTTTGTGTTTATAATTGGAGCGATGACGATTAAGACTGAGAAGATACTTGGTCACACCAATACCATAAGGGGTGTTTTGACCGACGTCAGCTCTGCGTGAAAACATCCATTCGATTGGAGGCAGTGTGTTGACCTAGTGGAGATGGCACCTCAGAGTTTGGCTAAATACATTTTTTTTTTTTTTTTAAATAGAGCAGTTGTCTGGCAAAAAAGTTGAACCCTGTTCAACTTTTGCTGCAACGCAACCCAACGTCATCTGGCAATACGCTGCCAAGCACACTGAGTTGGTCCGCTTTAGCTACGTGGAACCAAACCAACACACAATGAAATGCGTTTCCACTACAGCCTCACAGCAGGGGATAACTGAGGCGAGCCGTGCTGTTGCGGTCCTGCCCCTTTTTACCCCTTCAAACAAGCAGTGTGTTGCAGACGAAGCGCCTTATTAAAGTCACTGTGTTCAGCTCTCAGTACCTTTGCATCCTCCAGCTAAATGTTCCCTTGCTGTATGTTGGCTGTCTGCGTGTGGAAGTTACTTTGAGTTTCCCCTCTGGGGGATTAATGAAGTACATCAAACTTACTGCTTTTAAGGTGCTGTCGGCTTAGATGGTTAAGACCCATCCTTATAACAAGAAAAACACCAAAAGATGCAAGTGCACATTCCTGGTAATTACTTTGTAACGTGACATATTTGACTGTGTCTTACAATTCCCATGATGAAACCTAAAACTGTTGTCCCTTTATAAAATCCTGTTACAGCTGTAAAATCCTCTATGTGAGTATTACAAACTGCCACACAGTGTTTTGGTTTCTGATTTTTTTTTTTTTTTTTTTTAAACAACCTTTAAATGCATTAATCTGTAGCGCCAACTCAAAATCCTGGGTTATATTTCATTTTCTCACGTAAACACGCCTCACCACTGCAGTGCCTTGCAGGGAAGTTTCAGTCTGAACACTTGTGTAACTATTTCTGGCACTTATGCAAATAATTCAGCAGTATTGCTTACTGACAACCAATACTGGCCAACCTTACTTTAAAACTAACTTGTTACATTACAGCGTCCATGGCAGCCCACATTTTTTCGGGGCAAATCCTGCATAATATAAGTTAAATTGTGTTCATCACAGATATCACTTAATACGCAGCTATTAGTGTTACTGTTCTTCATATAGTGTTAACCAGTAGTTTATAGTTGCACCATGAGTGAAGTTGTATGCACGGTGGGCTTTTTCCCTCCAGTATGAATAGAAGAGGGGATTGCAGTGTTGATAGTTACCAGTAAAAATCACAGTTTCTCATGAGATAACATTTTTTTAACTACATAACGGATTACTTGAAATGCAAAATACATACGTTATGTTACTCGTTCCAAAACAAAGTAATTTAAGTACTTTATTTACAGGCTTTTTGCATCAATATGATTAGTATCTTGTCTAGATTTCCAAGACTCTCCCATCTGATTATTGTACCTAAAAATGTATTGTATTCATTAAAAACATTTGTTGATTACATTTCCAGGTAAACAACTGTAAAGCATCAACAATTCAAATTTAACCAACAAATGCACAAGCTGCTGGTAAACTGTCAATCTGTTAGGTTACTAAACTGGCAGAAAGTATTTAGCTAATCATAACACTCAGAAAACTTGATTCTTTCTTGCATTATTTTCTAAAAGATTATGTACGTAAATTTATTTGCTTTCATCCTATCCTACCATCACAAAGACTAACACACTTTGGCTCCTGCCTGGGCTGTTCTCTATTAAATAATTTAACCATGAGATTGAATGTTTTAAAATGCATGTCTTACTGCAGAGAAAAGTAAAGTGAAGAAACAAATCACCATACCTCCCATTTCAACAGGTCCAGATAACTTCTGCTGTATTGCAGTCAGATGTGCCTGAAAGGACAGAAAGAAAGTAGGGAACTATTAGCAGCCAACTATCAGACCTCAGTGTAAAAGAAAAGCTTTGTCGACATCTAAATGTTATCTGATTCAGAGTCCATTTTGAAAGCCCCGATATCAGTGCTCGGCTACACGTCGCGTTTCATGTGTTTCTCTTCAAACCACAGGAGGGCTGCTCATGTTCACAGATGCTGGTCTGACCACCAAGGAAATCACAACATTATTAAGCGACGACCAAGTGCACCAAAGACAAAATAAAGGCGCCTCTATAATAGAGAGTATTACACTTTAATGTTGAGCTAACAGTCGTTAGCAACATGAAGTAGTCTGGTTTCGTTTAGCTCGTAGCTTAACGAACACAAACTCTGCCTTTACGGCTTTTGGTTGTTTCAGACAACAATGTGGCTAATTTACAACACCGCGAGCACTTTTGAGTGTAACTGCCACCATATATGTATGCAAGCATAATTCCCAATAAAACATGCAGACATGTGTTAGCTGCGTTAGCCCGCAGAGGGTGTGTTAGCTGGCCAAGTTAGCATTAGCCACGACGATGAAATAAAAAAAAATAAAAAAAACACTTATTCTGTGGCCACCTGCACTCTAACCATGTTAGTTGATAAAAACGTGGCTGGAGCAGAGCAAGTTAGCTGATGTTTAAGATGTTCCTCACCTTTCTTGTGCTACAAGTCAACAGAAGCGTTATCAGCAGGTTTCACGCCGACCGTTGATCAGCGGCTAGCTTCACTTGTTGTTAGCGCCACAGCGGAAGTTGTCTTTATACATCCATGAAGCGGAACTGAGCGCCTTTCTGCTCACAAACACACCTTAAATATACCTGCTGCCACCTGCTGTAGCGGAGTGGACAGTCACAGTCATCCTGCTGTTCGTTAAAACACAAGTTTGTAGTAGACTTGTTCTTTCTGAACAAGAGTGATTACTTCAAATGAATTAGCACAACACCATCTCTTGAAGGTTTTTATAGTTCACAGAGACAGTATCACCAATATTACTTGTGCATATTTGTTGTATGTGTTGTTACTCTGAGTACACTGAGAGCCACTAAACTAGAGTCAAACTCCTTGTATGTGTAAACTTAAAATTACTATTTTGCCAATGGAGATGATTCTGATTTAGTTCAGTAAAAACACCAGAACAGCAATGTAAAATACTCCATTACAAGTAAAAGTCCTGCATGAAAAAACAATTAGCCTATTAGCAGTAAAATGTACTTAGTATTAAAGTACTTCTTTGTCCCTCTGACTGATATATTATTATATATGACCTCATTAGATTATTAATACTGAAGCATTGGCGTGTAAGCAGCATGCTACTATTGTAGCTGCTGGAGATGGAGCTAGTTTGAAATACATTATAGGCCTACACAATTAGCTGGTTTAGTCCAATGTTTCCCAACATAGTGGTCAGGTCCCTCCCAATGGTCCCTGGATAAATCTTAGGGGCCATGGGAGTAATGGGAGAAGAAAGAGGAAAAAACAAAATTCTGATACAGAAAGTTTTCAGTTTTTGGACAGTTTAGAGGTAAAAGTCACTATTTGGCGGAGCTGTTAACAACTCATAGACATCTGAAATGTTACCCCTTCTACACACTGCTTTTTTAAGACATCAAAAGCCAGAAATGTCGGAAACTACTGATTTAATCTTTAACAATATGTTGTACTTTAAAAGCTTGTTAAATGTCAAATAAATGTAGTGGACTAGAAAGTACATAATTTCCCTCTGAAATGTAGCAGAGTGGAAGTATAAAGTAGTACCAAATGAAAATAGTCAAGGACAAGTACCTCAAAATTGTACTCAAGTACAGAACTTAGTTAGGAAATGAGTTACTTTCCATAACTGAGTGTGTGTGTAAATAATATTATAGGTAGTCTGGTTATATATTTTACAACCACACAAAAAATCATTTTAAAGTGTTTATGTAAGAGATTAATTGTTACATTTTCCATGAAAAAATTTGGACCTGCAACCCATATTACTGAAAAAAATGTCATCCATATAATCCTGTATAAAATGTAATAATCATTTAGCCAACATTGTCCCTTATAGATAAAACAGATTGGCAGATGTCTTCCTCAGTGTTTGATGATTATTTCCGTCATCTCACTGATTACTTTCATCAAACCTTTTTGGTGCCTCAGGGCTGAAGATTTTCCCAATACCTGTCCTTGTTCTTGTCTCCTCTGTCATGTACGGTATCTTCCTCAGATATTTAGTCAAATATTAGATTTCCACAGTGTCAAGACATGTCAATCCTCAACAGAGTTCTGCAATGTGGAAGTAATATTTAAAAAAAAAATTGAATTGAACATATTAAACCCACTGATGAAAAACAAAATCTTGTCAACAGCAATACAGACACAACAAATAAGAAACAGTATTAATGATGCTTTACAAAGAACACAAACACAAAAGTAAAAATGAAAGTGTTATTTCCAAGTGTCTGAACACTGTTATGTACAAGAAACAATTCGGATTGGAGCAATACTGTTGCATGTACGGAGTTTGAGGCAATCTGCTGCCAAACCTATGCCATGTTACTCTACATCAAATGCATGGTGAATACGGATACAGTATATCCTTCAGGTGTCATGTTTCATGTTGACAGGAAACACAAACTTAATTCATGCAGTCTGACTTAAAGAAAAAAAACCATGACTGCCGTTAGGTTACTACTGTGGGGTGAGCATGAGTGCATCAACAGAGCTCGAGTGTTATTGCTCAACAGGAGACAAAACCACAAATAACCCCTTTGTGAGAGGTCGAAGGGGTGACAAACAGTGTATGTACACGTCCGGTACAGAAACTTTGAAAAAGCAGTGTAGAACAAGGGAAGAGGTGTGAGAAACGTACAATCTCCAGGTTGCGCAACACAGACAAGAATGATTGTTCATTTAATCCTTTATTTGTTCAATGCCAGAAATTGAAATCTGCATAGAGTTACAGTTGGTTGTGTACTGTGTAAAAAAAAGTTTCCACTTGAATCCTCCATGGAGTCTTCAGTCAAACACATTTTTAAAATCCATGATCTGACTTTGTTTTGATGCATTGCCTTTCGTAAACTGAACTGTCACATGTCTTGTTTGTGGTAAATATTTTAGTCGTGTCACTCCCTAATATGTTTAGATGGGGCTACCATTGTGTATTTTGAGTTAAAAAAAAGTCACTCACACATGTCTCAAGCTTTGGCAAAATATTACTAGACATGACAGAAGAAATGCTACTTACAAGACCATTCCTGCATCTAATGCCAGATACTTAAATGATGAATAATAACCCTAATTAGCAGAGGTTTGGTGGAAGGGCTGCTCCATGAAGGAGATACTTGTTTTGCTGTTCCACAGATCCCACTTCTGTGTGTCTAATAAAAATCATAACTGCAAAATCAAACACTTTTAGCCCTCAAATATTTTAAATATTATCTTATTAAAAACCCAATATGTAGAAAAGTCTTGAAGTGGTAACATTTTTTTGTCACAAACTGATTAAGCAAAATAAAGAAATGACCAAAAAGCTAATTGTTGTTACACCAAATAAGGAGATATGTCATGTTTTATTTGTTGGGCTAAGCATGAACAGTCATGATTTTGTGTACAAAAAAGTTCACAGACAATGACATGTACAATATGTCATCCTACGTATGGGTGTTACTTATGTTTGGGTTCAATTAGTTGAAAATTATGAGGAAGTTGTTATAAAACTCTTATAACAGAAATCTAAACAGTCTTATTTAGGATTGGTACTGCTACATAAAAACTACTTTTAACATCAATCACAGATATAAAGCATGCAAAAATCCAATTTAATAAATCATATTTTATATGATTATTGAAATGTCATCAGTTAAATGTAAATTTTACAAGCAATTCTCATAACATTAGGAGAAGTCATGGAGCATTAAGGTGATAAAACAGTGTCAAGAATGTTTTTTTTGACTTCTTAAAGAGGGTCTGCGATTACCAGGATCCCAAAGAGTATTAATTTTAAGATTGAATGTATTTTTTAGGATTAAACTATTAACTGACAAAATGTAAGACAAAACATAACAGCATCAGGACAAAAGGAACAAGCATGCATGTGAGTAATCCAGCGCAGAGGCTTCAAAACCACAACTCCCACAATAGTGAGGGAGAGAAATTCACAAAAAAACAACAACAACAGAAAAACACCTAAACTGCAACACCAAGTCAAGCTGTTTCTAAAAATGAACAAAGTTTATTTTGTACATAACATAACCAAATGTTTTATTTTTTCCAACTGTATGCATGTGATGGACCACTGTAAGTACATTTACTCGAGAACTGTATCTAAGTACAATTTTTAAGGTACTTGAGTACCCTAATGTTTTGATGCATCACACTCCTTCTTTACCACATTTAAAAGAAAGAAACAGACTCTTAACTCTACTACATTTATCCGAGTGCTGCTTTGCATATTGAATTTTTACATACAAAACAGAGGATTAGCTGAGAAAATATGGTGCATTGTCATAAATTAAACTACTCAACACTATATAAAAATGCAAAATTAGTTCCACTTTGACCAACTATAACAGCAAAATACTTTTACAAGTTTATTCATCAGGAATAATAAACATATATGATCATAGCACACTGACAGGGGCCATTCTGCTACGTATCTACTTTTGCTTTCAACACTTCCAGTATAGTTTGCTGGTAATACATGTGTACTAATTTTGAATGCAGACAACAACACGTACACTGTTGTATGCTACTTTGAGTACAGGATTGTAATACTTCTATTATTAATCACTGAAATTATTAATGGAAGTTCAGTTCACAATTTATCATTTAAATAAATAGAATAAGCTGACATTTTTTTAAAATTTTTTTTATTTTAAATCGCCCTGTTAGACACTGTTCCACTGTGTTCCTCCATCAGTAGAAGCGAGAAATCATTAATTTAGGGTTCTTGGCAGACAGAGCAGTAAAGAACTCTTGCTTCAAGGGGGCAAAAGTTCAGGGATAAACAGGATCACACAGGAGATTACTCCCATGTACGTAACGCGGATGGCTAGAACACAAACAAAGAGCATTATGTTGCTCAGCTTTATTTTAGTCGCAGCGTGCATGTTTGTGTGAGAGTGAGAGCCTCACTCTCCTTACCCTCACCACTTGTCTTTTATACTAAATGAAGAGTTAAGCTCAGTTTGTTTTCTTTGTACATATCTCCCCGCTGCCATAGGATTCTCCTTTTAGCTGTTTAAATGAAACATCTTTTTTTTTTCTCATGCATCCACTCAGGCAGTGTTTTTCAATCAGATTAGTACAGCACATTCTGTTCTGTTTCACTTCCTGATGACTGTGCAGCCTGTATCCCTGAATGAACTCACCCGCGTGCTTCTGGTTACACCAAGACACTCATTCAGACAGACGTATTCTCACAATTGCCTGTTGCCTGTTTTTTTTGCTTAATGTGTTCTTTAGTTAAATGTTTAGGCCAATTATCAAGAAAAGCTATTGTTTACTGTGACAAAGATTAAAATGCTTAAAGAGAGAAATAGTGTGCTAAAATGTGTTACTCAGTGCACAAAAGGCCTGTAATCCCTGAATATATGAGTGATATATCTGTATGTATGTTTCATGAATATGTTTATTACATTCATGTTAAACAGCTATAAATAGCAGAATAACCTTTGACCGTCTAATTTTCCTGTTTCCTACCAAGCTTGTGATTTCATCAGAACAGAAACAAGATGTTCATGATGTTTCAGGAAGGAAGACACCATCTCTAACCATGTGTCAATGTAGAAATGTAATCATGCATTTCAGTTCATCTCAGGTCAGCCGAGTTCATTTTTAACCTCCACTTAAGTATACACAGGAGGAGGAAGTGCCAACAAAGCTACCAGGACACCGCAGTTAAGACGAGTGTTTTTGGGAAAACCAACAAAACTCTGCCATGAGCTGGGCCCAACTGTCTTCACAATTTTTTTGAAAAGATCTATTTATTGTTAATAGCAACAGGTTGGTGGAGTTGCATGGCGGAGGCTGGTTGAGCTCTTAGATCACCACAGTCGTTCTGTTTATGTACTATTTCTGCTTTTAATGTGAATAAAATGTTCTAACAGAATGTGTGAAACCCACTTTCTTCCGATATCCGATCGCTCAGAGGATTACTCAGCTGGTTGACAACATCCCTGTGGGTTTGCAGAATCAGATTCACTTCTGTTATGTCACCTTTATAATTAACAGGATCATCATGTTCCCTTCAATAGCTGCCTGGCTGTCTTCCAGCAGTGTGGTCAGACAGTGTCCTCGCCACCTCTGACTGTGGGATTCACCCACCAGCAAACCTGCAATAAAGTTTTAACTATCTGAGCACCTCAGATCAAACAATAACGTCATAGATGGAGTTTTAACTTTGTCACATGAGGTGAACTTTAAGGGTCAAGAATACGTTCAAACAAAGAATGAATGCAGCTTTGTACATTTTTTAAGCATTTTATTGCAAAAAAAAAAAAAAAGATCAATGTACAAGCAGCCTCAATAAAACATGCTTTACAGCAACTGGAATTGTAATTGCAATTTATTGGGTGGAATAACATAATAGTGTCCTCAGACCACCACAGCAAAGTCATAAAAATGTTTTATGACTATTATGGGAATTTTGCTGCTCTTGACCCCCCCGAACACATACATACAGACACACAATGCAGCCAATAAATGAGCAGAGTTCACATTTTTCAAGATTCAAGATTCAATAAACTTTATTGTCTGTCATACAGTAACAGAAATGTCAATTTGACATGGCTCAGTTAAAGACAAAGGTGGACAAACATAACAAAAACAAAGTACAAACAGCAAAATACATCACAGTAAAGTGTTAAATGCTGACATCAATACTGTTAAAAGGCTAAAAGTCATATATTTATCATGACAGGATTAATTGAAAGCAAACTTTTTGGGGATTTTGGTTCACAGGGAGAAGTTAAATGTCTTTATTTAAATAGAAAGAGAAGTTATTGGAATCTATTCCTCTCTCTCATGAATTTATCTTTCTATGCTTTGTCTTTTTGAATTCTTCTACTACATACACTACCATGTAATGACAATCCCTCTGCTTTAAGGTGAGTAAGTCAGAGAATCAGCCTGGTGGAGTGTTTGGTTGCAATATAAAAGCTATGAAGCAGAAGCAAATCATCAGAGTGTAGTTTAAAATATACCTCAAACCTACTGTGTGGATCTAAACCTCACAAAAGCCCAACATTTTTGTCAATATGATGACAGGACAGAGAGATATTGTTAGAAATGATCTTGAGAACTTAGCTGGAATAACATATTTATCATATTTGTCATATTGCCCTGAATAATGAAGCTTCCATTACATCACTTATTCATTGTAATACAATAAAGAAAAAGTTGTTTTCTTCGTACGTTGTGGTGGCATACAGATTAAATATAAACATATATGACTGTTCACATGGGAAACCTGTCAGTTAGGAAGTAAACATTTTCACTGAGTGGTTCCTGAGTATTTCCATTACATTTCAGAGGAAATGATTGTATGTTGTTTACTGCTTTACAGCTGCACTCTTTTCTTTGCAGATCTGACTCTCAAAACAAGAGCTTGAAAAATATGATGCATTATACTACACAACATGACACAAAGTATGTACTCCTGTCAGCACTAGCACAGATTTATGACTCTATGATATCACATTACATTTTGGCTGGGAGTATTCTTCTAATACTGCTTAGACGGTAAACTTAAATTAGCCTCCAGCAAGTTAACATGTTTGCACTTTATTTACTTTATTTAAGTACAGTTTCAACATGCTGTTCCTTTACTTGAGTATATGCAGTTTTTAATCTCACCACTTTAAAATAAATGTATTATATTGTATGTTTTACTGCAAATTAGCTGCACTATTTTCTTTGCAGATGAAAAACAAGCGCTCATGATGTTATACTTCCCAACCTGTCAACTGAACAGTTTATTACTTTGATTTGTCATTCAGGACTTTGACAGGGCCTGTCATTTATTATCAACACATTTATCTTTAATGTATTACGTGTTGCTAAGATGGAAATGCTTATAAAGGCTACAGTGAAAGGTTAAGTAGGACTCTTTTCATATACAGATATTAAGTATTCATGATTTGTGCTCTGCTAATTTAAAATGACTTGCTAAACAAAATCTATTAAAATATGCCCAACTGCTATTTCACAATGTTACAAGAGGCAAATACAAATGACATCTGAAATAAGTTTATAACTTATTAAAAGGATCATCCTGTTCAGTGATTTTCATTTAATCCTTAAATGTATTTACTATACTGTGTCATGTTTAATCAAGTCTAATGTCATGTTATGTTTTACTTAAAAAAGCATGACTCATAGGCTACTTGTAGTGTTTTTAATTAGTGTTATTACACACACGCACACACACACACACACACACACACACACACACACACACACACACACACACACACACACACACACACACACACACACACACACACACACAATTGTAAACACCGCAGTAATGTAAACACAGGTTGTTTAGGAAAATATGACAAGTCTCCACCCAGTAGAGATCACAGTAAGGACATAATGTATTAAAAAAAAAAACAGCAATAAAAACTATACATGTAAGCATTTTTGGTAGAGATCCCTACCTGAGAATGAGCCTATTAAAAAAACGTGACAGCATTTGTACTTTTACCATCAACATTTAAAAAAAAAAAAAAAAAAGAAGAAAAAGAAAAGTCTCCCCGGTAAACCAAAATAAAGAAGGCGGGGTTTTCACCGTGTATAATCCGTAACTCCGCGCTTCTTATCGGGCATTGAGGTGTGCTTTAATGTCGGTGCTTACACATCCCGTGTGTGTGTGGCAGAAGGGCTAAAGGCTGGGCTATTACACAGCACTGTTGATGATATGTGCTGTCAGCTGAGCGGAGAGGACAGCCTGCTGCGGTACAGTCTGTTCCCGGCCTGGCTCGGCACGGAACGGGTTACAGGTCAGGGTGTCTATTGGAACACAGTGTTCTCATCAGCAGCGGCTGCGGTACAGCTACAGTACAGCCGGAACATTGTGTTACTTTGTGGCTGCTTTCCAAGACCTGCCCTTAATTTTACACTAAACGCCCTCCCACAACTCTACTCTATTCTACTCTTTCTCTCTCTCTCTCTCTCTCTCTCTCTCTCTCTCTCTCTCTCTCTCTCTCTCTCTCTCTCTCTCTCTCTCTCTCTCTCTCTCTCTCTCTCTCTCTCTCTCGCTCGGTGCCTCTCTCCCTCACAGCCTGTGTCATTTTGAAGTCTGTGCTCCATGTGGCTACTACACCGGCACGTTTGTCGTCATTGGAGAGCAAAGGATAAAGGGAAAAAGACAAGGAAAGGAAAGGAAAAAAAGCTGCGCTACATAAGAACCACATGTGCAGAACATTTAGTACCCTGGATGTGAGATGAGAAGGGCGGGCTTGAATTAGGAGGAATAAACGCGGCTTTAAGAAAGAGAAAAAAAAATCTACCAACTGAAATTTCAGCGGTTCACCGAGGAAGAAAAAAAATAATTAAGAAACAGGACCATAAAGCAACGTGAGTGTTTTATTTTATTCTCGATTTCTCTGTAGTCTACAGCTCTGCCGGTGGAAGACTTAATGAAGAAGTTAATTAAGACGTGTAAGGTTTGCCGGCTTCTGTAGTGCTTTCTGTTCTGCCTGGTTGAGTCTAAGGGACACTTGTTATAAATAGGAAATAACATTTTTTCTTAAATCTAAGCTTGAACGAGTGTGATGAAACAGTTCATGGATAAGTATGGAGATGCCGTGTTGGTTGGTGGTTTTACAGGATGGATTCATTGTTGAATTTGCCACACGTGTAGGGGCATTCGAGGTTACAGCTGTATCCCACTGTGCTCTGGAAAATAAGGGCTGATAAGACTCCCTGTGTCTTTGTGTGTCTTTGTGTGTGTGTTTGTGTGGGTGAGAGTGTGTGTAAATGTGGCACTTGGCTGTGGTTCCCATTGGAGGTGGATGAGGACAACAGTTTACATCCAGAATCCCTTAAGGCTTAGGTGTATCTTCATAAATTACAGGTTGTGCAAGCCTGATTCTACTAGTTCACTCTGTGCTGATTCCTACTCATTTTGGACCCACTGGTACATTTACAGCACATAATGGCAGCCTTCCGAGAACTGAAAGTACACGGGTGTCATTGTACGTGCATTTAGATTCAGTGGAGGTGGTGAGATAGAAGCACACTTTGTCTATATAAGTGCTGACAATGGATATGGGTTAGGGCAAAGTTCCTAGGATGAATCAGACAGTCTTAGGAAGGTATTTCATTAAGATAATTGCTTCTTGTATGAATACACCAACATTAAAAGCTAGGTATCTAAAGCATGTCCAACTCTGTATCTTTGCTTTAACCTCAAGCAGAGGGTCATTTCTCATCAAAAGTAGTCAAAGCTTTGTCACTGAAGCATGATTTCCAGAAAGTGGTGGCTATAAAAGCAACTTTACATGCTTCCCGTGCATCCCTTTTAATACCTCGTGATGCAGATGTCAGGTTAAAAAAGCTTCTCCCATGTCAGACAATGCGTTGCTTCAGGATGTCAGCAGAGTACGGATGTGAGACAGAATGTACAGATGTAATGTGTGTGTCTGTTGCTGTGGTCTGTGCCTCATTGTGTTGTGTGTTCCTGCATTCCTCTGCAGGGCATCTGAGTTTAGGTACATATAGTCTTCATGCCATCTTATCTGTGTCGCAAGTACTTTCAGTTCTATTCTGGGTTCAGACAATTTTTTTTTGTTACACGAAAAGGAAAAAAGTAACATGATGTAACTGTTGGAAAGAATCTTTTGATTATGGGGGATTTATTGATGATGGTGATTCATCACAGTAATGCCAGCACTTGCTTTGTTTAAATTAGAGCATTGTTTAAAAGCAAATGCAAAGGTGAAGTCAATTTGAACAATTGCAATCTGCCTATTTTCATCAGGAAAATGAAGCTGGGTTGTACGTGAGGGGGGTCTCAGATTGGTGAGCACCATCAGGCTTTGCCAGCGGGGAACTGTGAATAGAAGGAACATTGTGTTCAGACACACACACACACTCACACACACACACACATACACTCTCATACACTCTCATACACACACACACACACACACACACACACATACACACGAGTTACATCTAAAATGAAATCCATGAAATTTATAAGACGCAGGACAAGGTGTTGCTTCTGAAGAGACGGACATTTTGTCCTCTGCTTGTGTTGAGGAGTTCAGTGAATGAACACTTGATCGTCTTAAGTGACATAAATTTGAAGAACCAGAATAAATTGTTCAGATATCAGTGGGGCAGATCTTTATGGTTTTACCCTGTGGGTTGAGGCACACTGGTGGTGGCTTGAGCTGCTCCTAAGATCTTGCTCATGCTAAGAAAATAAGTTCAAATTTCCTCATCAATATTCAATACAATGAGCTAATTGCCAAGTTGAGGCCAGGCTCTGCTGCGTAACGTTCATAATTGCAGGAGCTTTAAGAACTTAATGACCACGGATGAATGTCCTAATATTTGCAAAACATCATTAACAGCATCTGTGATGTCCTGAAAGTCAGCGAGGACAGGAAAGATCAGGATCAGATCTGATGTTTCTCTCTTTCTCGCAACGCACTGCCTTTGAGTAAAGTTCATAGCCTTAAACCATCTCTGTGGAAATGTTAAGTGGCCACAAGACCACTGTTTGATCAGCCCATATCCTCTCCCTCACATCGCTCCCTTTAGCCTCTGCACTAAATATGAACAGGCTGTCACATTAATTTAAAAGTGTTTTTAAATGTTGTTTGCATCAACAGAATAGACAAAGCTCTCTTTTACCTGTTTAAAGTGATTTCACTATGTTCTAATGTTACATAATTTCCAGTGCAGGGGCACTTGAAAGATGGGCAAGAGTTGATAAAATTTGTACGAGTCTTCCCTGCAACATCAGAGAGATAATCTCTTATCTTTAGTTCTTCTTATAAACACAGACAAAACAAACAAGTAGACAACATTGCCTTTATATAAATCTTTTTTCCCCCCTGGTGGCAACTGCCAATTTAAGCAAGAGGATACATATACATTGTGTATCTTCTTTCCTTTTGTTAACACTTGATGGTCAGTCTAGCATCTCATTTCATCATAGATGTTACATTTCCATTTGTTACTTCACAAGTCCGGCCAAAGTGCTAACCTTAGTATCATCCAAACACGCTCACAGAACAGCTGATGCTATGTGAGCAAGTGTTAACTTCTCAGCTGTTGCACATGATAATGATCACCAAATACTGTTTGCCAACATGTTTAACATATCCAAGTAGCTTTTTCATTGTCTTCAAACAATGTCAAGATTATTCTGCCAGGGCAGAGTGAAAATGCCTGCAGGCATGTGTACTGAAACAGTAACAATGCATGTCGACAACGTTTGCTTCTGTGATGAGATAGGAAACATTTAACAGCTGTAACACCAACATGTCATTATTGTTTTATTGCTCTGGCAGAGCTGCTGGCCAAAGAGTTTTTGCCACATGGAAGTGTTAAATAGAGGCTATCTATCTATCTATCTATCTATCTATCTATCTATCTATCTATCTATCTATCTATCTATCTATCTATCTATCTATCTATCTATCTATCTATCTATCTATCTGGTAGCTACAGTATGTGCTGTATTTGGGATAAAAATAGGTGCTACTAAAAGAAGAGAATCTTAGAAAAAGATAATTAGTTATGTGGATATGATGATTTCACCCAGTTAAAACAGTCAAATAAGTTAAATAAAAACTGTGTGCAGCAGCCTGTGATGCAGCCTGAAAGAAACAGAAAAGACATTTACAGCAAGCTATTGTACAGTATATCACAACATCAACAGAAAAAAATGAAAATATGTAGCCTAAAATCTTGATAAGATTTAATATCACCTCTAAGTTGAAGAGGTCAAATTCAAAAGTTTCACCTGTCTCATAAAAAAAAACTGCGAGACATGACACGACTGTGATGGCGTAGCTATATTTTAGTGTAGTGAAACCCACACTTTCCTGTACACACAAGGGTTTTGGAAATAAGACGAAAGACTCATTGCAAAATGAAAAGTGAAGCTATCTAGACTCTGCTGTACTGCAGATTTAATTTAGGTGTCAATAAAATGTCTGGATGGTATTTATAGATCCTGCTGTCAAAGAGCACAAAAGGGTTATAAATTAATAGTCATGAACGTACTGTACTCAGTGTGTGTTACAAAATAAACTTAGCCGCTGCCTTTAATGTAGGTTTATAGTTATGTAATTACGTCATTTGTGGTGTATCACAGAAGGTCCGGTACAGGTGAGTGATATCAACTACAGTGCAAGGTAGCACAACTGGGATCAATGCTAAAGTGGCTTTTGCAGCAAAACTGTATCTTGAGTATAGTACACGTGTCCTTAAATAGCTGCTAGTTATATAATGTGGAGTAAAAAGTCATATTTACTGTGTGGATTATGGTGATCTGGTCCACATATTTTTGTCTGAGATCGTGATTTTCCACTCCAGCTCCACAAATTAGATTTATTTCATGTTGAATTTTCTTTGTTGCAACTCTGTTCCAAAGTGAAAACATGAGACATGAGGACATGTTGTTTATGGTGCTCAAATTGCTAACACGTAGGCCTGTGTTGTTTTAAATAAATGTTTACAGTGTTACCGTGTGATGCCCACACGCAGAAAATGACCAGTGATCAGGATCTGCCAATGGACGGCCAATCAGCCACAGCTGTATTTGCTGCAAGGGGCATTGATGTAACACTTAATAAAGACCAAGGAGTAATCAAGGTATTTATTGTCATTGCTTGAGATTTTTTACTTTTTATTGTAGGTATTCAAGCACAAATAGGACTCTTGATTTCCATCTGTTATTCTCTGGATCTTCCAGCTCCTCTCTGTCAAATGTTGTAAGTTTTCTCAATTAAACTGGAAGCTTGTGTCTCTGTTTCCAGGTTGTGAAGCGTCAGGGGATAGATGGAGACCGACCAATGATTGGAGACAAAGTGACAGTCCACTACACTGGAAAGCTGCTCACTGGGAAGAAGTTTGACTGCAGCCGAGATCGCAAGGAATCTTTTTGCTTCAACGTCGGAAAGGGTAGGTGATGTTTCTTTTAGAGTTAAGATGAGAAGATCAGAACCATAATCAGAATCAGTTTTATTGGCCAAGTATATATAAATGCACAGAAGGACGCTGACTCTGGTTTCTAGTGGATCTCAATGTGCTTAGACACAAAAATCTTTAGAAAGGTACACATGGACAACAAGCTGAACAAAGATAAACATTAACATATGACTATAATGTGCAAGCAAGTGGAGTTTCATACAATGTCTATATACAGGTGAAACTGTAAACATTGTAATAGTGCAAAGGTGTGCAAGGAGTACTGAAATAAACATTGAATGAGTAAAAAAGTGGTAATTTACTTAATATACAAACTGTAGGTGGTTATGCACAGTATATACAGCCTGCTCAAATAAATAGTAATAAATTATATGTATACATGTCGTTGCACAAATTTGTATTTTCAACTTGATTAAATAATTGATATATTAAATATATAATTTGTAGGTACAGTGGGTATGATCCGATGAATGTAAACCTATGGCCAACAGCCAGTTATCTCACCTTAGCATAAAGATTGAATCATGGGGAAACAGCTATCCTCGTGTCGTCTGTTGGCACCTCCAAAGCTTAGTAATTAACATGTTATATCTTGTTTGTTTAAACTGTACAAAAAACATGACATGTTGTGGTTTCACAGCGGGTTATGTGTGGGATTATTTCTTGGCTGGAGTCATTACTGTTTGTCTCGCAATCTCATGGTGACAAGAAGATTCTTTACTCTGCCAAAAAAATAGTCTTGCCATAGCCCTTCATAACACTGCAACCTGATCTTTTTACTGTACGAAACATACCAACAAGATATAAAATGTTAATTACCAAGCTTTTGAGGTGCTGGTATTTTTAACCTTTGGCTCACTATTTCCCCCATTCCCAGTTTTTATGCTAAGCTAAGCTAACCAGCTGTTGGTGGCTGCTTTATATTTAGCGTACAAGCATGAGAGTGGTAGGCTATGTTTCATCTAATTTAACTTCGAAGAAGCATATTTCCCAAAATGTTGAACTATTCTTATTATTCTTAAATTCTTATTAGGCAAAGGCTATTTGCACCCCTGGTGCAAATATCAATGAATGCTATTTGCACCCCAGTACAATTAGAAGTGGATGCTATTTGTACCCTGGTATATATAGAAACGTGTTCTAATTGCAAATATCAATGTATGCATTTGCACCCCAGTACATGCTGCGGGACTGAGTGTCGGAGGAGCGTCTGGAGATGCGGAAGATGTATCCCACCGGGACAGTGGGATAAATATACGTCGCTGTTCTCTTCTGTATATCATATAATAATTTCTGTCCGGTGAGATCTATCACTTCCCGGCGTGAAAAAAATGTCAGGTGTGGCGTGTTAGCGTGAGGGCAGCTTGAAATGCGTGTCTCACGGCCAATGCCTGAGACTTCAGAGGTCTGAAATTTCTATTTGGTATCCATAGCAACCATAGACTTATCTGTGAAGATTTGATTTCCATCATATAACAACCTGAAGGGTTTAATTCAGATATTTTCGGTTTGTATGAATTAACTTAACAAAGTTATGAAAATGTCGCAGAGTTTTTCCGCTGAAAACATCAATAAGTAACTGCTGCTGCAAAGACTCGATCCCGGGTCTCACGGACATGCTGCCCGTTACGCTACCGCTTCGGTGCTATGTAATGATGTGACAGCTATATATGTTTGCTAATACAGAAGATAGATATTGGCGACAAATTATTTCTAACTGACAAACTGACGCTTGTATGCATTCACTGAGGAAAGATTATGAAAATATAATACAACTTTTTGTACCAGGGGTGCAAATAGACACTCCGTTCTTATTATTATACCTTGAATTATAAATTATTACATAATCTCTGAACCGGTTTTATGGCCCAGCAATGTTTCTTCTTATTGTTTAAAAAAAACAACAACAACATTGATTTGTCTACTCACAGGACAAGTCCTCAAGGCTTGGGATATCGGTGTGTTGTCTATGCACAGAGGTGAGGTGTGCACACTACTGTGTAAGCCAGAGTATGCTTATGGATCTGCTGGAAATCCTGACAAAATTCCTCCCAACTCTTCAGTACTGTTTGAAGTAGGTATGCAACGTCACTGCTGCCATTTGTGCCGTGCATTATTTCTGCATCATGTCAAGGGACTATGATAATTTAGGAGCATGTGTCAGTCTCTGCAGATGGAGGTCTCTGGTCATAAAATTAACTGGTTTGTCTATTTTAATCTTCCTCAGCAATCCAGTTGCTTCTCTTACCAGTCTGTTTGTAGCTCAGTAGGGATACAATTCAGAGGTTTTCTATGCTCTGTAATCATTGATAATTATAATTCAGGTCTGAGAAAACTAAATTGAGATTTATTCAGCGGCTCTGCTTTACAAGCACGGACACATCTCTCTCATAAAAATGAATATTCTACCTCCTAGAAGTCTTCTGGGAGGTATCACTTGCAACAAAATTAATCAGACATTACCCAAAGTTTGACAGTTAGGTGTTCATTATTGATTTCATATGTGATCGCTCATGTGTTGCCATATCAAGTTATTCAACTGTCCAATTATTTTTAGTTTCACCAACATACTGACATTTGTTGTCACTTGTTGTTTAGCCTCTTACACATTTCTTATTCACCTGTGGTTCTGTCATTACAAACTCGTGCTGTGCAGCCAAATTTTGTTCAAACCCAAAGAACTTTATTTTAAATTATAGCTGAGATCCCAAAGTTTCCAAAGATCCCAAATATGTCACCCTGAACTTTGGGGAAATGTGGATGAAATAATGCACAAGACAAGATGGACTATTGCAACCATAAAAAAACGGAGTATAAACATTCCACTCACTTTATTGATTGTGATTACGCAGTTGACTGGTACGACTCCTATTTGCTTTTTGTTATGTGTTTGCTTTTCTCCTCCCACACCAAACCCTTCTTACCCTACACAATGCTTTGTAGAATTTTGTATTCCAATAACCACTATTTGTGAAATACAACTAATAAATAAATATTATCTACAAAACAGATTGAGCTACTCAAGTTTGAAGGGGAGATGCTCACAGGCGACGGTGGCATCATAAGAAGAATAAAGGTCAAAGGGGATGGTTACACTAATCCCAACGATGGAGCGACTGTTGATGGTAAACCTCTTTTTTCTTCATGGACAATGATGAACATTAGTGCCACTCAACAGTTACATCAAATGTTAATTTGCGTGTTTGCGTGTCTCACAGTGCACCTGGAGGGGAACTGTGCTGGTCGACTGTTTGACTGCAGGGACGTCACCTTTACTGTCAGTGAGGCTGACGATAAAGGCATTCCACTGGGAGTGGACCGAGCCATGGACAAGATGCAGAGAGGAGAGTGCTGTTTACTTTACTTAAAACCAAAGTAAGTTACCAAAAACCTTTAAATGATCCACGTCATTGTTTCATGTTTTGCAATGGCACTTTGGTCGGTCGGAATTTGTTTGGTAATTGTGCTAAATCATGCTGTGATCTGACCTGTGTTTTTTTCTGACTTTCCTTTTAAATCAACAAGCTATGCTCTTAGAAAACTTTTTATTTCATGGTGCTCAACGTATGAATCTTTTAGGATATTTATATATGGATATACAGTTATTAATTATGGTAATATTGTCTAATATGGGTTTTTGAACATTGATATCATGCCAAAACAAAATCTTAAATATATCTCTCTCCATAATCTGCTGGTTTAAAAATATACTCTATTCGTGGAAACCTATATGCACCATACTGTTGATGCGTTGACTGTTAGGGTCATATCTAAATATAGAAAAATCTATAAAACTAGTCTCATAGCTTGAAGAGAGATGTGCATGATTTGGCAGTTCACCACATGACTGAGAAGTCAGTCATCCAAAACCTAAAGCAAAGTCAAATTAGTATTGTAATTAATGTAAATATTTTCCTCTCATTTCATTACAGAAACAAGTGATTCATTTGTTGTTCTGTGGTAACTAAATCTGTGTAGCTTTGCTCATGGGGATTTTTCTTCCATCACAATAAATAATAATTTGTATCTTAGGTTAAGTTAGACTGCAAAGAGAGGGAACAAATAATAAATAGAACACACAGAGCTGCCCAAACCACATCATATCTTTCACTTAGCCCCGCCCACACCAACCCTCTGGGCAACAGCAATACAAAGAACGGGTGATAAGTACCAAAAATTCATAGCACACCAACAGTTCATACTGAGAGTTCAAACCAGTAAATAGCGAAGTAACACAGATGTAAAACATGGAAGAAGGCACAAAATAGAACAAGACAGATAGATAATAGAGAAAATAAAGACATAGAAACAAATTACATACTTACATGAATGCTTCTCCTGCTTAAATCACAAAAAAATATAGATTTATCTCAAGACATACATACAATGTCTCCGTACATTCAGTGTTCTTCTTGGGGATCAAGGTGATCCATTCCTGCAAATGTAACTCCCTTTTAAGAAACTTTATTGTTTATTTTGCAATATGTATGTCATTTAAAAAAAATACCAGTCAAGACGACATCTCCCTCATCAGCTTACCTCCAGATGGTTTATCTTTCTTTTCCAGGGAAGACTATCAGCCTATTTGCTTGCAAAATATACATATTAATTACCACATACTGGCCTCATTTTATATTAAAATCCTGAGGTGCATTAAAACCAACTGTTCAATTGTGTGATGTACCCCTTTTCCAGAAAGAAATTCTTGCATTCTTTTGGCATAAATGGTATATTACTATAAAATGTATGCATTTTCACAGCTGCAACATGCATCAGCCAGGTTTTAAATTTCCCAACCCGTAGATTAAATGTCAGATGACATGTGTTGGCTGTTTACAGCTGACAGCACCTCTCTATCTAATTTAGCAGTTTATGTAAACATTTAGGAACTATAGCAAAACGTTTAGCAATTATTCTTTGTTTTTTTCCCCTTTTCTTCTGAGCATTATTGTCAACAGTCATGTCTTGTCTTTTTGCAGGTATGCCTTTGGAAGCGAAGGTAAAACAGAGTTCAAAATTGGACCAGACAAAGACGTTGTATACGAAGTTACCCTCAAAGACTTTAAAAGGGTGAGCTCTACTTTCTACTTTGCTTTGTTTTTGCTAAATGAACAAACTACATTCTACATTACACTAGATTAGATTTACATTAATGTATTTGTTACTTTGTGTTGTTTTTTCATTATAGAAACTTATTTGAAGCCCACTTTGAGAAAGCCTTCAGCTAGTGAATAATTTCAGCTGAAAACTTAAAAACAATGTTGACTCACATTTTCTGACTCTAACTGTGTTCCCATAAGGCCAAGGAATCCTGGGAAATGGACGTGCATGAAAAGCTGGCTTTGGCTGCTGAAGTTAAGCATAAAGGGAATCAGTGTTTTAAGGTACAGTCTCCATGCTGGTCTTTTTTTTAATCACAACTCGTGAATATTTCCTGTTATTATGACCATACATTGGTGTTATCTTCTTGTATTAGGCAGAGCGGTACCAACAGGCAGTCATCCAGTACCAGCGCATCATTATGTGGCTAGAAATGGAGTGTGGTAATGGGATTGAGCAGCTAAAGAGGATACAAGACTTTGTTATAAAGGCCCACCTCAATTTAGCATTGTGTTTCCTGCGGATGAAGGAGTTTTCACAAGTAGTGGAGAACTGCAACAAGGTGAGCAACAAGACCCTGACCATATTTCCTGTGAAGAGCATTTAGTTTTACCACATTGTTGCTGTGTAGCTGTGGGGACAGTCTAGATACATTCTTAACTAATTTCCCTGTGCGTGTATTTAAGGTGATTGAGCTCGATGAGTGCAACGAGAAGGCTCTGTATCGACGCGGGGAAGCCCGTCTCCTCCGTAATGAGTTCAGCCTGGCCTTGGCAGACTTTCAGCAAGTTCTGCAAAGCAACTCCTCAAATCGAGCAGCTCGTGCTCAGATGTCCATTTGCCAAAGCAAGATGAAGGAATATCATGAGCAGGACAAGAAGACCTACATCGACATGTTCCAGAAATTTGCAGAGCGTGATGCGAAGGTCTGTAAACTCCCTGTTCTCAAATAATATAGAAAAACTGTCAGCTTGACTTGTGTTTTGTTTTTCTTTCCATTTTTCTCTCCATTAAGTAAATTAAATATTAGCAATAATTTTGAGTTAAAAGAAATAATTCAAACTCTAAAAATTATAATTTGTACTTTCTCTCTCTCTCTCTCTTTCTTTCTCTCTCTTTCACACACACACACACACACACACACACACGCACGCACGCACGCACACATGCACACACACACACACACACACAGACAAGACATTGAACTAATATAGTCAATTTTTTTATTACATTATTTTAGAAATTCGATTTATGACCTGTTATAGTTTTATGTATTTCCTTGGCAGATGTTTTGTGAATAATTTTTCACTGATATCAAGATCAAGGTCCATTGCATTCATTAAGCTATTCAAATAAGATATGGTTTAGAGATTTCACTTCTAAACACTTCGGGAATAGAGTTCAGCACATAATATAGAGTATTTTGTAAGACTTCTGGAAAATACATAGGAGACAAAACTGGCTACAGTGATTTATCTGGATGGAACATTTTTATTAGAGCTGCTGCCGACTTTTTATCGAGAGCAAACACTGACCTAAATGATCAGCCATTTTGGGTATCATGGTGAAAATTATTGATGCAATTGAAGAGAGTCCATCTCACCACTACCTGCTAAATATACTGTAAAATAATTAGATATTCATGACAGGACACCCTTCATTCAATTTACATTTGTATAGCAGATTTATTTTAAGATGTCAGTTATATTTTCACAGTGTATTGTCCTGCTCTGTGTCCAAGTGTGTTTTCTTTAGTAGTATACTGACATCTAGTGTTCATTTATGGAGTAGTTGAATTTCTCTCTTAGTGCTGCTGATGCTCTTCTCTGTTAAAAAGGAGAAAATATTTATAATAATAAAGAAGCACAACACAAAATGTTAATAAACCAATTGATACTAATGTCAAATTTAAATTCAGTTGTTTTGATTTAATATAATTTTAAGTGATTTTCAGCAGGCATGAAATGCACAACTTCATGGGACATGCAAAATCTACGATTTTAGTAGTTTCAGTCTAATGACACTAGCAATGGTTTATTTTATACTGCTGTGGTTACTTGTGCTTTACCTGAAAAACTATACTGTCTCCTAACCAGGTTGTAAAGACAAAGAGGAGGCGGGACGAGAGCTTGAGGAGCAGCATGAATGGCGAAGTGGGCATTAAACGCCGACGGAAGAGTCAGGACTGTCCGTCCTAAAAGTGACATTTGAAAGGGAGAAAAGAAAGACAGGCCTCCCTTTGAGTTCCAGGCCCAGGGAGCAGAGGCAGGAATGACGTCATGTAAAAGCCTCTGATCCAAACCTCTTTATCCCAAAATCCAACGTTACCATTCCTGCATATAAAGCAGAGTGTAAGCAGGGATGTTTGGAAGCCAAACAGCATTTCCCCTGTCACATGGACTGTTCAACTGCCAGAACACACCTCCCAGTGGAATTAGCACTGCAGAATCAGCAAGTTAAGATTGGTGAACACTTATACGCCCCCCCAAAAAAGGGGGTTTTGGGGGTGGGTTATTGTTTGTTTCTTCAACATATACAGAGGAATTCCATTTTCTTTGTCATTAGGCTACTGTGTAGAGTTAAGATGTGCCTCCACAGTTTATATCCAATTCCAAAACTGCTCTGACTTGTATTTGGTATTAAGCCTTTCTTGGGCAGCTGCATGCATGCATCACAAGGTGTTTGGGATTCAGACTTGAAACTTTACCTTTTTTTTTTTTAGTGTGCAATATGTACTTTGGATAAAAGGCGCAACAAGTCATGTGAGCTCGATGGTATTTTCCAACAAAAACACAATCAATAATCATTTGTTGTGAAAAAATAAGAAAAAAACAATTGTCCATAACTTAGGGCTTGGTTCATGAGAAATAATCACAGGATAGGAAGTTACATAGTCTGAATTCATATAATGTTGGGAAATACTGAAAATACAGAAATACTTTCTACAAAAAATCCTCCTCCAGACATGAACTTTCAGTATTTTCATAATTCACTGATACACACCTTGTGTTCTCAATCAGCAGTAGCCAGAAGCAGTAAGCAACATCTGAAAGAAGCACAAACTACAGATGCTAATTATTACCAAAAAATAAATATTTAATGCTGGCATATTACAACCTGCTGTCCCAACAAGTAAATTCACAATTCATGTGGTTATTGTTAAAATACATAAACATCTTAATGACTATGAGACAATGATATAAAACCTTTAAAGCCAAGTCAGTACATTTTCTAAGCCCATGGAAGCTAAAATGTGGTTATTTTCAGAAATGCATGTATCCCTTTGTCTTGGGTAAATATAAGGCATTGTAAAATGGATTTGACCACAGTCATGCACTAAAGTGATTAATTTGTGAACATGGGTATGACAGGACATTATTAATTTGCTGAGAATGTGTGTTTTATCCATTAAACACATCAGGCAATACAAACAGTTTATTTTATGAGAAGCCAATCTGGTATTATAGTTGATCAACGATTACAACTGATGATAGGTGCCCACTGAAGGACGCATATGGGAGTGATGACAGATAACGATAACATCAGTTTTATGGACTGATTACATTTTAAACTGATGGCAGCTGCAAAAAATAAAACAATAAAAAAATACAAAGTTAAGATATATTAAATTAAATGTTTTTGCTCCTGAGCTTTGTTGGATTTCAGTGGTTGATGAATCAATGTTTATTCTTCTATTGCACTCATTTTATGCGAATCTATCAGCTAATTGCATAAGCAGCATGGCACAATCTTCAACACAAACGCAAAAAAAACTTCAACAGCTGCAGCATTATTTCTACTGACTGTCAGAAATCCTGAAATTTATGATTCAAAACTCCCTCACAAGGAGACATGTTGATCATAAAATCACCCCATTCCCACTTTAGCATCTGAAAGGGCAGACACATGAGTGTTGACTCTGTGAGTACAAGGGGGAGAGGGACACAGAAACTGCAATTAAGCTTTAAATCTGTTTCATTTTCATCACTTTTTCCAACTCTGGTAATGTGATCAACTACATCATTTTACATCTGTGTAGGTCTTTTTGCTTAAGTCTCAAAACAGGTGTCTCTTTATTTCACTGCATCTTTTTTTAATGTGTGAATGTTAGTGGATAGTAGACAATGATGCACTTTGGTGACTGTCAAACCAACACTGTTATCTTTTTATGAAATGTCTGGACAAAATCTGGACAATTATCTTGAGATGTTTTATAAACATTGGTTGGTTCAGAATGAAAACCTTAGCTGTCTTAAATATTTTGTGTAAAAAAAAAAATCAACTCTCTCTCTCTGTGTGTGTGTGTGTATGCGTATGTGTGTGTGTGTCTGTGTGTGTGTGTGTGTGTGTGTGTGTGTTAATATATATTGTATGTTAGCAAGGTTTTTAAACAGCTTATTGCTAAATGTTTTCAAGTACTGCTGGCTCTAAACATTCAAACATTTTGTACAGTGGAAATGAGCATGAAGTACTTTTTTCTAGCAATTCTAAATTGTATTTAAGAATGTACTGAATATTTATCCCCCTCTGTTAACTGCAAAACCACAAAAAAAGATTTCCAGTACTACACTCATAATTTTTTATAACTTGAAAATGTAAGTTACGGGAATAATTTGGACAACTTAAACAAGTAGGCTAAAATGCAGCTGGTCAGACTTCAGCTCACAGGCGACAACTGCAGTGTTATGTAATTCAAAAATGTTTACATGTATTCAAAAGATCATCGTCCTGTCAAAAAAAATATGATCAATGTTTTAAACTGGCATTTATGCAAGAAGAAATATTTTCAGACAAAAACTACATAAGGTACCTTTGTTCATGTCTTCTTTATATATTTTTTTATTTTTTTGCACTTTAAAAGCATTAAATAAATCCAAGACTTGCATTTAAATAAAAAATGTCATTCTTTAAGTTTTAGTTTACTATCGTGTAATTACATATCTGAAGGATGTTTTTGACATTATAGTATTGATGAGAACATTATGAAGACGCTTCACCAAACAATAACAGATTTTATTTATTTTACACATTTTTCTTTGTCAAAGAGTCTGAAACTGTCAGATGAGACATCACATTCACTCCTCCGAATCAAGTTTATTTCAACAACAATTGTGCATGAGAGATGTGTGTTCTGTCAACACTGTATTCAGAAAGAAATACATATCCAGGCACACATTATCACACCATTCTGGGCTTTGAAGATCACAAATTTGTATCACGTTTATGCTGCAGTGGATGTTTACACTAAGGTTTAAAAACTATAAATCTCCCCTGTCGTACATATGACAGCTACATACATAGCACTACATTTACCACATGTGCCATATTTTCCAAAACAATGATCCACTTATTACTGTGTAATGTTGCAGTTGAGTAAGAAGTTATTTGAAATGTTCTTGTGTTGGTGAATTCAAGGACACAAAGGTTTATGTGTTATGATTTCTTAATGGACTCTATAGACCACTCCGGGGAGGACCTGTGTATACCATACACAAAATGAAGCATTTATGAATTATTGCCATTTTATTATTCACATTATTTTAAAACATTTCTTTACAAATTGTTGATTTTCATGGTTTCCATGGTCCACAAAACAACATTGCTCTCAAGCAACAATAAACTGGCAACTGATTTCTGAATGTTTGTAAAAGATCAATAATTGTTCCACCATTCAGTTTGAGTAATTTTGACTAAATAATGAAATGAAAACAAGAGAATTAATCAGTAATGCTTGGCTACCAGTTTATTGAAGCTTGTTAATTTATTTACAATTAATAACATTAATAACTAATTGCCCAATTCATGGTTAATATTAGACAAATGGCACATTGTTTAATAAGATTTAAATTGTGAAAATAACATACATCAATCGAATGATTCATTCAATCACACAAACACTGCCATTAATAAAAACATTAGCTTACTGGTTCACAATATATTTACTGTTAACAGTGGGTGACATTGTCAATTTAAAAATGAATTCACAAATTTCTTGCTACAGATATCTTTTAAATACAAATTACAAATTGATTCATAAATTCAAAATGTTTTACAGCATTTATGTTTTACAAAGATCCATTGCCACAAATTTCCGTTATATTGGGTATAAAAATACAAAAATATACGCATGAACATGAACCTGCAAACTTGATAAATGAGTAAGACAACTTAATTTGTATAAAAACTAGAATTAAACAATCTACAGAGTAAAAATATAATCTATGTAACTTAAAAATATACTATTGTGATTCTGACTGCTACAGCCAACTGGTTTGAACAGTGTTTCCGTCATCACAGTACCACTTGTTGCTATTAAAATGATCACTTTTTAAAAAGATCAGACAATGAACACAAACTTATGAATTAGCAGTAGTTCCCCTACCTGTGTGGTGGTACATACAGTACTCATACAGCGCAGGTCTGAAACACCGCATTGTTGGGACAGCCTGGTGGCTCAGTTGGCAAAGATGCACTAAGTGTCCAAAGTCTCAATCAGACCCTTATATTGCTGGACTGCCTCTTTTTGTTCAATCACTGCTTTATTTAGGGTTTACACTTCAATACAAATTTAATTTATGACCTAAAGTGACTAAAGTGTTAAACCTGTAGCTTATTTGGCAAGTGTTATCAATGTTACTTAATTCATAATAGTTATACACCCTGGTTAAAACAGACAACAAACTCAAATTCCCATACACTTTCTCTTTAGATAAGTAACAATTTATAATATCAAATATCATTTTTGAATTCGAGCATAGATGAGGAACGAACCCTATCTCAGACTTTATTCATTGTCCATGAGATATGGTTGAAAGCACCAAAAATAAAAGGAGAAAACAAATTGTCTTTGTACAGTTGGTGCAGTTTTGAACTCGATTCTCTTTACCGTATGCTTGACCGTATTTCAGTTGAGTCAGCATTTAATCTCTGTGGTGCTTAATGGTGTGAAATCATATAAAATCTGAAGCCATTCCTTTAGAGCAGTGATTCCCAACCAGTAGTTCAGGACCCCCACCATGGGTCTCAAGTTAAATCTAAAGGGTCATGAAATTATAAACAAAATTGGAAAGCACAAAATGTTTTTCTTCTTCTGCCAAACAATAATTTTCAGACTTCTCTATAATCCTTTAGTGTTTGCTATTCTGTGAATCACTGGCATAGCCATGTTCAACCAGTGACGGGGGGTCTCACATGAGCATTGCTTTGTTTTATGGGATCAAATCCCCAAAAAGATTGGGAACAACTGCTTTGATGGTTTAGGACAACTGGAATGAAAGTAATTAAGTTTCTTCCTTATGCTGCTCCACAGTGTTCAGTATATATGAAAGTGCTCCAGTTTGTTTAGGACACTATGCCATCAGGAGATGAGTTCAAGTCAAGCAGTTCAAGAGCTTTCTTCTCTGATTTGGTCAAAGGAAGGTCTTCAGCTGGCGTACATAATATGGAGATTCTCTGAAAAAGAATATTTGTTTGAATAAAAACAACAATCACACAAACAGAGCTTTATGGAGGTATGACTCATTCTTATATACCTGTTGAAGTGTCCCAGGAGTGATGATCAGATTGTACAGCATCCAGAAAGGAACCATGAGTGTAGAGGAGAGAGTGAACCACCAACCAAGAGCATAACCCCACCATGGATACTCAATTATGTTGTTAAATTTCAGAGGAGTGTGTTTGATCAGGGAGAAAACAAACGTTCCCTGAAAATAGAAATGGAAAAAGTGGTTTTAGTCCTGGGAATGTACTGTCTACACAATGTTTATAATACGCTAAATCTCCCAAACCACTTCAATTAAACCATCTATATTTAGAAATGAAAGATTCAATAATCAGCATGTCATTTTAAAACATAATGATGTTGATGAATTCAAGTCCCATTCCTCTGTTGAACATTCATTAAACCCCTCTCTTTAACAGCCATTATCCACATGTAGCTTTGATGCCCATCCAGTAACTACGACAGGTCAGTCATTCAAGCTTTGGGTATCTCCTCATGTTGAAGCAGTGTGCATCGGGTCATAGTTTGGGAGGTAGTGTGTTTTCACTTTTCCAAAACCAAAAGCTCAAGAAAAAAAATAAGTGAATGGAAAGAACAGAACACAAATGAATTAAACTGCATATTTGTTATAATGTGAATAGAAAACATTAGCCTGTCTGTTTAACTGGCTTTTATCAATAGCAATAACCCCAAAGTATGATAGTCGGTGGTTGGAAATTTCCAAGTGGAAAATTACGAATTGCGAGCTCAAAGCATTGCACTTCTCATGATGCAAAATGAAAACAACAAAAAACACTGCAAGAAACTCATCTTCTTATGGCAGGCAGCTTTGGCAAAATATTTATGTCAACATAGCTTAATTGGATACATTGGTGAAATGGAGGGGGATAAGGTAAGAGGCTGTCCCAAAATATTGTGAAGTCAATGCATTTTAAAAATCCTGGTACACGGGCAGCACATCCACTCTGTAATATTTCCACACTATGTGGAAGTCAAGTCTGAATGCTGAATGTTTAAGCTTATAACAGCCAAAATGAGTTATAGGTAGAAATAATCTGATTTTACATTTTTCCCCATCATATTTAAAATACTAGGATTAACAGTCTCCAAACTGCAGCTTGATACATGTAGAAATAAGGTGCATATTTAAGAGCTCTTTTGTAGAGATTATTATTTTTAAAACCATTCAGCTGGAAACATTTAAAAGTCAGCATGAGATGGTATTTTCAACAACGGTATTTTTGCAGAACAAACATTAGCTTAGTTAGCTAGTAAACTACAGCAAATAAAATCTGCCAGAAACAGATCTTCAGCCTCCAAATTGAGCAGGCTGCTTTTGTCTACCACAGTTGGAAATCAGGGATACTTTGCATAGTATAGTAAACAGTCAACTGATAGATGAATGAGTGAATTTAAACTTACCGTGCAGATGACTGGAGTGACATATTTCAAACAGTACTTAATCAGACTTAAAGGCCTGTATCCAATCATGTCTTCTATGTTGTCATAAAAACGGTCTGCACCTGTGAGTAAATGGAAACGGCGTGGTGAGGAAATTTAAATTCAGTGAGGACAACACTGAAATAACTTGTTTATTAACTTACCATACACCCATCCAATACACACAGACTGCAGTATGGCAAAGAGAAGTAGAGTCATCCCACTGCAGGCGTAGTAGTCAAA
This sequence comes from Scomber scombrus, assembly GCF_963691925.1. Lineage (NCBI taxonomy): Eukaryota > Metazoa > Chordata > Actinopteri > Scombriformes > Scombridae > Scomber > Scomber scombrus. The sequence continues at coordinate 18,882,710 of NC_084972.1, forward strand.
CACCTGGAAGATGTACAGTCCACCCTGAATATGAGACAGGAGCTCAGTTAGATGTCATATTATCATGTAAAAAAACAACTTAATGTGAAAGAAAATGATGTGACAGTTTAATTTGATCTTACTTCTGTAACCATCACAAGGCCGATGAAAAAACTAAGGACACTGATAGCAAGCAGAAGAAGTTTGCGTCGATGACCAACATGGAAGAAGGCAGGGTTCGTATCAGAAATCGCTGTTGCAAGAGCTTCCAGACCTACAAACTGAAACACACACAGGCCTCTCAGTTACGCAGTAATTCTACATGTGCTGCACACTTTACAAACTTCATGGTGGTGATGTCATAATAACTTAGAAAGTAAGCATACCTCTAGGACTGCACAATCTCTAAAGTTATTATTTTTGTATATAAATTAGAAATGTTTAATCTGGATCTATATCAAATAAATACACAGAGTGATACAAATCATGGGAGACATGAGCCAGATTTGTCATTTAGCAAGTGCTTAAGTTTTCTTAATACTTGCAAAAACCAAGACCTGATTACTCATTCCTTGGCCCATTGCTGAACTTTCCATCAAAGTTCATAGTTTCTGATGGCTAGTTTTTGAGATAGTAACTAACAGGTGAACATATAAACAGTCAAAAACAAAAACTTTGAAAAACACAGATCCCTTGTTAACTGGGAGTTACCCACAGGACCAAAAGTCAAAAACGGTCCAAAAGCCAAACTGTTATGTAATGTGCACATTAAAAATAGATGAAAATTGGAACCATTATAGATATGAAGCCCTCACTTTGTTGTACATTGTATGAAACTGTTTGAGAAAAGTACATTATCCCAGACAGTAGATCAGCATTTCATTCATTTAATGATCATTCTACAACACAATTTAAAACTTTTTAAATTGTATTGAAAAAAGCAACAAAGAGCTGCTTTGGTGGATCTTGGTAAGGGTCACCATACCTCACTGTCCAGTCCCAGGAGGATGATCATAATGAAAAAGAATATCGCCCAGATCTGAGGAAATGGCATCATGGCCACTGCTCGAGGGTAGGCAATGAACGCCAAGCCAGGACCTGCAGTGAGAAAGAGATGGTCAAAAGAAAGACATCCGCTTATTTGATGGATTTTTATATATTCAGTAACTGATTCAGTTTTTCAGTCATTCACTTATATTCTCACCTGATTCAGCCACTTTTGATATATGTGTGCCCTGCTCATATGCCATGAATCCAAGAGCAGAGAAAATGGCAAAACCAGCCACAAAACTGGTCCCACTGTTCAAAAGACACAAGTAGACACAATCCCTGAAAACAAACAACAAAAGCACATTTTTAATACAAATTATTTTGTATTACATGCACAAAACTTTCACATTTATCTGTAGTCTCTTTGACTCAAATCCCAAACTGAGTGTTTCATATAAATAGCACAATTCAACATCATTATGACTAAGCTGGTTTCAATTTTGGCATGACTCTTAATAGTTTAGTTTACTTGTCTTGTTTTGTTTTTAAATGTGCTATATATATATATATATGTATATATATAGCACATATATATATAAACAAAACAAGACAAGTAAACTCAGCTGTGTAAGAGCATTTAAAAGAAGTAGGGCACTCACTGGGGCATATGTAAGATTATGAGGTAGAAAATGCTGAAGTATACAGACAGGTTTTGAGGGATTAGTCTGGTGATATTTTGTATTTTATATATATATATATATATATAGACATCATGGTTTATCTAAGCTGCCACCTGCTGTACTGAAACTGATAAAAAAAACCAATAGATACTATATCAAACTTACTTGTAACAGTTGTTGTTGTACTTATTATAACTGCCAAGAGCAGTTAGACACCCAATGCAAATAGCATAGGAATAAAATATTTGTGTGCCAGCATCCATCCACACCTGCAAGACAAATAAAGGACATCTACAATGAATAACAAATGAAAGGCTTGTATTCAGTGTTGTAACTTTTTACTGAGGAGGTAAAATATTTTACAAAGGGTTAGACACACCGCCTCATGTTAATTTGCTAATGTTCTACACTTCTGTCTGCATAAATGACAGCAAAGCAATCATCAGCAAATACCATTGAATGATGAGTGACCAATCCTTTGAATCTCATGAACTCAGATTTTCTCCTTAAATATCCCCTAAAGCTGCTTTGTGTGCACAATATGTGATTATAATAAATGTTCTGTTTTTTCCAGCAATTCATTGTTAGCAATTCATTGAAGCTACTTTGACTGTTATAATGTGATGAATATGATGAATCTCAAGTACCAAGCTGCTTTTGGCTTTGTTAGAACTGCTTACTTAAAAGGTAGGGTTGGTAATGTTGGAAAGCTAGCAAGAGAGCTAGCAAGATTTGAAAATATCACCTCCTCCTGCGTCCTCTAAGTTCCACCCCGCTGCTCCCCCTCCCGTCAGTGAGTCCGTCCAAGCCACGCCCCCACAAACCAGCAACAGCGTCAGGTGAAGACTGTGCACGCGCTAAGTAGGCAGGTTAACAACGGTTCGCATGACAATATAGCCTTCACCTTCTCCCCTGCACTTTGACACTGGAACGTCCACACAAACTTCACACCTTTCTTCAAAAGGTTAGTAAGGGGAGCCACCACGTATGCAAAATTGGGTACAAAACGGCGGTAAAATCCACTCATCCCCAGTATGCGCATTAAATGCCTCCTTGTGGTGGGAGTGGCGAGATCTGCAATGGCATGTACTTTAGCTTATCTTGGTCTCACTGATCGTCTCCCTACTAAGTGGCCTAGATAAGTAACTTGGCCCTTCCCAAACTCACACTTAGGGAGGTTCACAACCAGGCCAGCATCTTCCAACCTTCCAAACAGCTGGTCCATGTGCATCATGTGATCGGTCCATGACGAGCTATACACGACCACGTCATCAATATAGGTTACCACATTGGCGAAACCTGCTGTGATGGTATTCATCAACCTTTGAAAGGTTGCTGGGGCATTTTTCATGCCAAAGGGTAACACTCGACAGAGATAACTGATCAGCGGTACAAAAGGCAGACACCTGTTTTGCTCTGTGAGTCAGTGGAACCTGCCAGTATCCTTTTAGGAGATCAAACTTTCATACAAAGCTGGCCTGACCAATCTGATCAATACAATCCTCTAACCGAGGGATAGGAAAGGCATCTGTCTTTGTCACACTGTTGACCTTTCTAAAATCAATACATGGGTGCGCAGTATTATCAGCATAGGCGCCGAAACCGTGGGTGCTCCGGGGCCCGGGCACCCACGGGAATTCATGAGCACCCACGGGATCCAGCTGACATTTTTTTTAATCAAACATGTACTTCGGACGAGACTAGCGGTTTCTCTGTTAAAACACTGTAACTCCTACCGTTGTTCCTACTTACACTTATTATAGACGTCCGATTGGGATATATAGCGCTCTATTTAAAATATGTTTGCATAACGGTGCGCAGAGAAGTGTAGTCATTTACTTAATAAAGGAGGTTTTGGACCTGTGCCAAGGGTGCGGATCGCTGCCCTGATACGCGTGCGCACACACAGACGCTACCACTCTCCTGCCCAACGAAGCAGCTGCTGTACAGGTACACACCAAAAATGTCTTTAAGATTTCAGCAGAAAAACTTGTTGGAAACACCTGTCAAACCGCAGTGTGGTGCTATGCAGCAGATCAGCTTTGGGACACGATTCCAGATGATACATTTATGACCATTCTAAATCTTACAGCAACATCGTTCTCAGCTCCTTACTTCTAATTTTTGGTTATAAAGCGTCTCACGAATGCAATGAAATGTAGGCTATGATAATGTAATGTAGCCTAATGATTTTCACTCTTGATTTATTTTATTTTAATGTCATCTCATCTGTTAAAGATAGGCTATTTTTGTGAAGCGTTTCAAACGCACTCATGTTTAAATCTGTTATAGGCTACAACCAGTAGCAAGACCTGTCTAAATCAACTGATTTAGCCTAGTTTATGAATGGAATCAGTTATCTTGGGCAATGTGATTGTGTTTAACTTGTTTGATTGCAATCAACCAGCGTTCAGTATCAGCCTGTTGTTTTACCTGTTGAATTTCCTGATACAACTTCATGGTTACTCAGCTAAATAAATTAAGCTACTGAGTTAAAAAAAAAAATGCAATGCCTAGGACTCACGTTGACAGTGCCAAAGTTAGGCTACTCGCCTTGCAATAAGAGGTAAATAAACGTTTCAAATGGAAAGCACTTGTTTGACTTTACGCTCCTTTATTCAGAGCGAACAACGTTTCGCCTCTGTGCGTTCTGTTCGCTCAGGCATTAAATAAGCGTTTCTTTTATTGTCCTGGACATTATTTTAGCCTAACTCTAAACCAGTTAATAGAAATATTTTCATGATGTCTGAAACCTTTGAGTGTCGCAAAAATTTGGAGGAGGGGAGTCAGATTAAAAGTGCCAATGGAGATGGCGCGCGCACCCATCCGTTAGCAGCCTATCCAAACTCAATGCAGGGATAAAAGCACCTTTAGCAAAGTGATATTACCACACTACAACACATGTACTAGGCTGGCTACAGATTGATTTGTCATATTACAAAGCTCAGCTTGACTGCTTTACCGTGTTTTCATCCCGGGAAATAGTTTTGGTCATAAGTGCCATCGGTTGTGTCGCGTCAAGCATTTGCCGTGTAATTCCATTTTCGATTTAAATTTAAATAGGTTATTTTATAGTAAAATATTGATGCGATATGCACAGGGAAAATAAATAGGACTATATGAAACGTTATTATGCAATTTATGGGTCGCGACCCCCAGTTGGGAACCGCGAGCACCCACGGGCAAAAACAAAAGTCGGCGCCTATGATTATCAGTCTTAAGGACGGGTACCAGCGGAGAACTCCATGAACTTGTGCCCTTCTCAATAGCCCCAATCTCTAGCATGTACTGCAGTTCAGCTTTAACAGCATCTTGCCTATACGGTGGATTCCGATAAGGGTTCTGCTTGATAGGAGCTGCATCCCCTGTATCTACGTCATGCGAAACTAGGTTAGTGAGACTTGGAGTGTCCCTAAATAAACCTGGATACCTCTTAATACATTTCATGATGTCTTGTGCATATTCTGGCAGCAAATACTCTAAACGCTGGCTAAGATTGACTAGCCAACGTGAATTGAGTATGCGAGCAGATACTGGTTCTGGGGGTTCGGGTCCATCCTTCCCCCAACCAGCTCGCTACTCAATGCATTTACTACCAGACACACAGGGCTTTCAGACCTTGCTCAAAGTAGGGTTTAAGCAAATTAATGTGACACCTTGTTTTCTTTCTACACTCTGGGGTGCTAACAACATAGTTGCACTCACCCACACGCTTGACCACAGTATAGGGGCCACAAAATTTCAGCCCCAACTTTGGCTGATTCATAGGCAACAGTACCAGCACTTTCTCACCTTCCGCAAATACACGCTGTACTGCTTTTGTTGTTTCATTTTGCTCTTTGCCTCCTGCAGATTCTGCCTCGCCACTGTACAAGCTGACTGCAATCTATCTTTAAATGTGGCTACATACTGCAGTGTGTCATTTTGCATGGTTGACTGGAGTAACCTTTCCGTCATCATTTTGAGTGGTCCTCGGACCTCATGTCCATACACCAACTCAAATGGGCTAAAACCAGTAGACTCATTAGTAGCATCCCTAACGGCAAAGAACAGGAAAGGCATAGCCATGTCCCAGTCCTCAGGGCACTCCATGCAATAAGCTTTTATCATGGTCTTTAGTGTTTGATGATACCGTTCTATTGCACCCTGAGACTGGTGATGATAAGCAGAGGACATCACCTGCTTAATGCCTAACTGGCACACAACTTCCTGAAACAGGTTTGACGTAAAATTGGTTCCTCTATCATGCTGAATTTCTTTCGGTAATCCTACCCTAGAGAAAAACTGCAACAGGGCTTCCACTACTGGCCTGGTTTTGATGCTACGTAATGGCAAAATCGGAAATCGGGTACCCACATCCATGATAGTAAAGAGGTACTCGTTCCCCTTTTTGGTTCTAGGGAGGGGGCCGACACAATCAACCATAACCCTGGAAAAAGGCTCCTCCATGACAGGAGGGGGACACAATGGTGCAACTGGAACAATTTGATTGGGTTTGCCCACTAGCTGACATGTATGGCAGGATCTACAGTAATTCATTACATCCTTACGTACCTTTGGCCAATAAAAATGGCGCATGACCCTATCTTGCGTCTTCCGGACACCAAGATGGCCAGCCCAAGCACTTTCATCGCATTGCCTCTCTCGTGAAGCTACTAGGTAACACCACCTGTGAGAGCACTGTCCAGTGTTCATCAGCTGGGCGGCGTGGCGGTTGCCACTTTCGCATTAAAACATTGTGATGTAAATAATACCCTGTGGCTACCTCCTGGCTCTCTACTAATGACATAGCTGTCTTTCTAAGGGCTACTAAGGAGGGTTCCCAACACTGTGCTTTTATCAGAGCTTCTCGAGTAAACTGACCGCCTTCCTCCATTCCTACCAGCTGGGCCAAAAATGAGTCAGCCAGGTCAACCGTTTGCTCCTCTACCTGAGCATTTAACAACTCCTGGGACTGTAACCCAGACCGGGTTACAACGCAGGCTGTGAAAACTTCAGGGCCCCACAAACTACAGTTTGTGGGGCCTCACATGGTTGTTCCTGCACAATAGGAGTAATACTTTAACTCCTCACTACCTCTGTCAGACCGTCTTCAGGGTCACTTGGGCGCACCCTAGAGCCTGCCAGGTCATTACCTAAAAGGAGAGCAATACCTTTTACCAGGAGAGTGTATATAACTCCCACCTCTGCTACCTTACTCACTAGATTAGTTTTCACCCACAATCGGTGTTTAGGAGCAGGGACATAGCGATCACCAACCTCCTTGACCACAACCGACACCCCAGTGGCAGTTGACGGTGGCAAATCTAACACTCCTTTTAGAAGTAGTGAATGAGAATGAGAATCCCTAAGCACCTTCACTGGCACCTCATGGCCATCCTCAGATACTGCAACTGTACCTTCAGACACAAACCCCTGGTAATCTTTCAAAACCTCTTCCTCAGAGGGATCCACCAACTCAGTGGCTTCCAATGCTTGGGGCAGGACACCAACACAAGCTACAGGTTTACTGGCCTCCTTATACTGCAACTTCCTGCAAACAGACTTGGTATGGGCAGGCTTTTTACAATAAAAACAGTAAACATCAGTTCGAGGGGATCGCTCGACTCTTTTGAACTCAGGAGGGGGAGAGGTGCGCTCAAACTTAGCCTGTACCCGCTGGGGTCGGTCAAAAAACCTCCAGAACCAGAAATATTTTCCTGCCGCACCAGAATCTCGTTCAGCATCTCTATCCTGTCTGACAAACCTTCCTCTATCAGGTATGCAACGGTGAGTTAGCTCATACTGATCGGCTAAGGTTGCTGCCTTTCTAAGATCATATTCATTCCGCTCATTAAGATAAATTTCCATGGGCTGGGGCACACACTTTTTAAACTGTTCCATTAGCACCAAGGCACAGGCAACTTCAAAAGTAGTAGTCCCAGTAGAGACCAGCCACCTGCCAAACACCAACTCCAATCTCTTCGCCAGCTCCAGAAAAGATTAATCAGGTTTGCGTTTTAGGGACCGGAACTGCTGGCGGTACGCTTCTGGAACTAGCTCATATGCTACTAGCACATTTTTCTTTACCACATCATAGTCTTTACATTGTGTTGCATCTAAAGCAACAAATGCTTCCTGAGCTTTCCCTTCCAAACTCCCCTGAATGAGCAGTGTCCACTTTTCTCGTGGCCATTTCATCTCCTCAGCAATCCTCTCAAAGGCTTCAAAGAAAACACCCACTTCGGTCACATTGAACTTGGGTATCAGTGTCAGACAGCTTGTTGGATCAAAATGGCGTTCTGGGGCATGACCGATAGCAGGGTTCTGAGACCGTACTCTGTCTCTTTCTAGTGCCAGGCGGGCTTGCTCAGTTTAAGGCTCTTCCTCTTTCAATTTAATTCGGAGCCTCTCTTTCTCAAGCTCAATTCTCTCCACCTTCATATTTGCCTCTTCTTGCTTAAGCCTGGCTGCCTCTGCCTTCTCTGGATCAGGAAGATTGAGACGATCCCCAATTAGCTGCACAGCCTCACCTACTTTAACTCTAGCTCCAGTGACTATCTCATAATGGTGGGTTATAGCGACCAAATGCTCCTTCAACCTGAAGAGCTCACTACGGCTAGTACGCCTACTGCAATAGTCTTCCACATCAAGTGTCCATTTTACAAAACGTTAAAATACAACAAGGGAAACACACACAGGATCCGTTAAATAGCAAACCCTGTCCACTAGCAATATTGTCTACTGCAGCACAACAACGGAAGAACAAACATGTAGCCAATCAAATTAACTGCTACACGGCAAGCCAAGCAACCAACTTCCATCCAAATGACGTCATCCGTCACATAACCATAGCAACGCAGTACAACAAACAGGAGCACCATGCTATCGCGGTAAACAAAAAACAGTCTCACTGTTCAGTCACCAAAGCACTAGCCTGTACTTGTATTACTCCGAAAGCTAATTAAGCTACTAACTCCTGCAAATAAACACTGCACCATGTAGATATATGCTATGAATTGGCCACTGCTAAAATATCACATAAGGGGATTAATTACTTTGTTGTTTGTTTCATATAAATATGTGGTCCTATGTGTAACAATCTGAAAGCAGTAAGCTTGTTGTGTAATAAGAATGCATGAAGACAGTTTACCCTGAAGTGTAATTAAATAGGTAGATTCTGGATGTTGACACGTCCCACTTGCATAGGTTAAAGGTTTATTATTAACAGGAGAGCGGGGTCAAACATTCAGTCAGAGCCCTGACCATCCTTTGTTAAACAATGCAGAACTAACCATAAAACCCCCACAGGAGGTCTGGTGATTGTGTAGTTTCAGAAGAACTAACCATAAAACCCCCACAGGAGGTCTGGTGATTGTGTAGTTTCAGAAGAAAGGGGTCACATGGAAGTCACTATTGCGCCTGTTTAAGGAGGTCACAGGAAGATCACATATCCTGGACTGTGAGAAGATGGAGGATGGAGTCAGATCAACAGCCAATCAGGAGACGACAGCACCTCACACATTATATCTGATTGTATTTTTGTATAAAAGGGGTCAGGGAAAGGAGAGCAGTCGGACTTCATGAACTGACACACACTGTTGTTCATCAGGGACAGGAAGATCTCGACCCAGAGCTCTGTATGTTTTATTCATTTACTGCTAAATAAAATAGCCTGTGAGACCGCTCATCTTCTCCTATCCTTTCATTTAACGAACACACAGACTGAGCTAACACATAGCGTATGATTTAGCAAGTAGAATTAGCTCAAGTCGAAACAACCACTTTTCTCCACAATACTACAGCTCCTAATATGTTGAAATAATTGTACAACGGGTATTAGTGACAGACCTGCCTTGGTGATTAGATGTTCCCCTGGGCTGTCGCTATTTAGTCACACAAGCAGAATGTTAACTTGAGTTATTGTTACAGGTGGAAATCGTAGTTTCCTACTTCCAGGCCGACACATAGTCAACCCCACCTGAACCCCAACTACACTTCTGCTTATGAGTAACTAGCTCACTGCTCGGCTAATAAGGCACGCTAACAAAGTTATTTTTCCTTATAGCCTATCTACACTGTCTGTTCAAATCCCGGACACGAGCCCCCAATTGTTAGAACTGCTTACTTAACAAGCCCTACCCCAGACTTATCACTCCCTATGAGTTACAGAAAAGAATGAAAAAATGGTAAGTCAGAGCTGATGTCACCCCAGTGGCGAATACCTGGCAGCTATGCTTACGGTTACTGCAGCTGTGTGACGTTCCGGACCCTCCCCTAAGGACATCTCCCCTCAATGGTCCGAAGAGCCCCAGCCCAACCGTGGTGGTAAGTATCGTTCAGTTTTGATTTGTGTAGTCGTGAAGAGAGAGAGAGAGATGGATGGTCGCCGACTCCCTGGTGATTCCTACGCGGTCTGGCGTCTTCTCTCATCAGGTGCCATGCTCTCTGTTCTGCTGCCGATCAGCTGTGACCCCTTATCAATCACTCACTCCCGCCAAACAAATGGGCAGGGCGTGACCTCTCACAACAGACAACCAATAATGTGCATAGCTGCCAACTCTCAGGTTTCCCATCCAGCTCTGCTAAACCAATAAACCAAAAGGAAAAAAGAGAAACCCTAAACCTATCCGTAACAGCTTCAACATGACCTAAAATGGAAATTCAAATCCTACTTGATACAATTTTTCAGTATAATTCCACTTTATATCACAAACACAGTAGTAATATTTTGCTTTTGTGTTTGCAATGGTGGTGGAGAATGACGGCTGACGGGGTGATAGGTTCAGTGGACACACATGATCAAAGCAGATAAGCAGTGAAATCTGCTCATACCTGTGGATCACTGAGGCGGGATGGATCCGGGTAGAGGTAGAACTTGATCCCATCTATAGCCCCAGGCAACGTGACTCCACGAATAAGCAACACCACCAGCATTACGTATGGAAACGTAGCGGTGAAGTAAACTACCTGTGGAAGAGTCGTGTTTCAGAAAATATATGTTTGACTTGGTGTAACAGCTCATAAAAGCATAGTAATGGAGTAACATTCCAACATTAGAGGGCATGTATTCCATCATTAAAGATGATTTTAAACAAATAATTTAAATAAATAAATAAATAAAAATGTTGGAAAATAATTTTCTTGCAGGAAACTAAATGAGAATATTGATACCACTCTCATGTCCGTATGGTAAATATGAAGCTACAGCCAGCAGCTGGTTAGCTTAGATTATCCTGGAAGACTGGAAATAGGGGAAACAGCTAGCCTGGCTCTGTCCAAAGGTAAAAACCCACCTACCAACACCTTTAAAGCTTATTGATAAACATGTGAAATATAAGAAAGTGTACAAATTTGTGGTTTTATGGAATTCTGTGCCTGACTATTTCTTGGCCAGGCTCAGTGACTCCAGAAAGTCTCTGAGCAGAGGAATGTAGTGGCCTCGTCTCAATAACAATTTTTTTTGTGTGTGTGCTAGATCAACAATTAACTTTGCACAACACATCATGTGTTTAATATGTAATTAAACTGTAGTACAGACATGGTGACCTGCAAAGAATAGTGATTGCAACATTTCATGAGTAGAAGAACATGTTGGTCTCCTCTAATGAATTATGTTTGCAGTGTTTTCATGAGCAAAAGAACATGTTCATGAGTAGAAGAACATGTTGTTCTTGCTGAAGTCCTTGTCCTACCTTTCCAGTGGACTTGACTCCTTTCCAGACACAGAAGTAACAGATGACCCAGGACAACAGAAGACACAGCGCCAACTCCCATCGCATGCCACCTAACTCATGGACACTTCCTGTGATATTCAAAACTCTTCTCCTGCAAATCACATTTCATTTATGATTTCAGAGTCACTTTGAGAGCTTAGTGTCACTTTTGTGTGTGTGTGTGTGTGTGTGTGTGTGTGTGTGTGTGTGTGTGTGTGTGTGTGTGTGTGTGTGTGTGTGTGTGTGTGTGTGTGTGTGTTTTGAATTTAGTTTTTGCACTCACTCCCAAAATTCTCTCACTGGTGATGTTGCATTTACTGCCACAGTCCAGTTAAGATGATCAACCCTCCGATCAAACTCCACACAGGTCTCTGTTGTAGAGGAATACAGGACATGTAGGACATGTTTAAAAACATGATCAAACTCTGTCAAAGCCTTTGAGCATTTAGCAACAGCAGATTACTTTATGCCTGTATGGGATGTTTAGGTATGTTACATTATGTAAATTGACTCATTTCTCATTTAGTCAAATCATACATTCGGACCCACCTGTGTTCCAGCTGTTTCTGCAACTTGCCCAAGGAAGTTCGGAGTTGAAAGAAGAAAAGAGGTACAGAAAGGCCCAGGCCAATATGATAATATAATAAATGCTGGAATATAAAACAACCACCTGACTGCCATAACCCATCCCTGAAAAAACAAAAACAAAAGTATTTTAATTACAAGCTCAAAGCAACCTATAAACACAACACAGACATATTGTTGCTTTATACAGTGGTGTATGGCAAACAGCTTCTTTACACATACAGCAGATATGGAGCAACATTGACATTCATTTGGAGTTACTGTTTCTGTCCACCTGGTGAATGTAAGTCCAATAGTCACTTTCCTTTAAGTTCAGTTTTTGGTCTCTACTAACCCGCTGGCAGAAATATCCATCTATTTTGCTCCACAATTTTTACTAGCTGGTCCATAATGTTGTATACAGAAAGCTTTTTCATTGAAAACAGCTGCCTGTTGCAACTGGAAACAATGCTGATAAAATGGTGAGGATAAGTAAAACAATACTCAAAACAATGAGCTGAAAGAAGCTGTTAAGGATGTTGAGGGGAACTGCAGAGTCAGGTGATGATTCTCTGAGGGTTTATCATTAAAAGTCATCATGTGGTCCATTTTCATTATTTAAAAAGTGTTTATAGCCAATATTTAAAATAACATGAAATAATACTGATCAAACTTATAAAATAATATGAAAAATACAAATTATAAAAAGAAAAGATTAGAACTGAATATATGGGGGAATAAAAATCCAGTATTATTGCAGTAAATGTGTCCGTTGTGGTATTTAGTTTGGCATAAAGATAATTCAGTTTCCTCTGTATTATGCATGCCTTTAAAAATGTATTCAAATGTGACATGAAAATATTTCAATAATGTCACCACTGTCAAAAAATATTTTATAGATGCTTGTGTGATATGTGGGATGGCTAAGAGAAGGATAATGGAGTGTTTTTGTTGTGTTGTGAACAATTTTACAACTGTTTTAGATTTACTAACAATGTTCTTGACTGTATGTGTAACTTTTGTAACTCATTCAACCACCTGTTGTAGCTTATAGGCAATAGTTAACCAGTGCAACCCACGTCAGACTCAACTCAGTTCAAATCAGCTTATTTATATAGCACCTTTCTTACACCAGAGTATCCCAAAGTGCTTCACAGAGCAAAATAAAAACCTTAAAAATACAATAGGAACAACAAGAAAAACAATGCAATGTCAGAACAATTATTAAAAACAAATAAAACCATAAAAGAATAATAAAATGTAAAAAAACTAAAAAACCTAAATGAAAAATTAATAGAGATGAATAGGTACACATATCAAAGATAAAGTTGATAAGTATAAATTGGGGCAGCAAAACCCAAAGCACCTCAATTAAAAGTCAAGCTAAAAAGATATGTCTTCAGGTTTTATATAAAAATGTCCACAGAAATGTAGTCCCTCAGATCCTCAGGTAGATTATTCACTAATTTGATAACATACAGAAAACACAAGTAAATTAAGTAAGGTTGTAGTGTCGAACGTAAGTTATTTACCTTCAAAAAGGGGACAAATCTTCTTCCAGCAGGTAATACTTCCCTGTTTGGTGTACTGCCCAAGAGATGTCTCCAGAAGAAACAGAGGGATACCACAGGTAAAGAGGAAGAGTACATATGGGATGAAGAACACCCCTAGAGAAAAAGGAAAGTTAAACCACACAAGTTGTTTGTTAAGTGACACTGTTTCTACAGGAATCACATTGGATTTCTGATTTGAATGAATACATCTGTCATTATTTCTACCATATCTCAACTGAGGTCACACTAATACATTTACAGCTCCAGAAGGCAACAAGAAATAGTCTAAATTTATTGACTTTTACATTCTCTATGCTTGGTGACTTTTGAGGAGTCTAAATTTATGGTGAAGATGGCCCAACTACCAGTAAGTTGTTTTTAAGTTAATATACATTATGACATATTATTTCCTTAAATATATCCCTTAAATATATTAAATATACCTCTAACACAAGCAAACGACAAAACAGAAGCAAATAAATAAAGATAAAGGTAAAGGTACTTTATTTGTCACACTTTCAGTTGTACAGTGAAATTCAGTCTTTGCATTTAACCCATCCTATCCTATCCTAGTATTAGGAGTCTTCATTAAAGTCTTCATTACTTTGACAACGCAAACATTGTATTTAAAAAGATGCTGTAGAGGAATTCAACACAATCAAATTTAGGAACACATTCACTAATTTGACAACACATACAGAAAACCCAAGTAAATACAGTAACACTGCAAGTCAAGTCGTACACTGTAATGGAAGCTACTGTGAGATATTAGCAGCTGAACAGAATTTGCTGGGAATTATAGTAGTAGTACAGTATGCAATCAGAATGTAAAAAACTAGTGTAGGCATGTTCATTTATTTGTGTATTGTTCCTATTTATATTACACAAGCATTCATAATGTAAACTCTTGACCTAACCTGACCACTAAGGTCATTATGCATGGATTCTGTATTTGCTTGTGTTTAGTGTGTTTCTTGGTGCGACATATGTGTTGTCAAATTGGTGAATTTGTTCTGTCTTTATTTGCTGTTTTTTCTAAATGTGAGAGTAAATATGTTCTCTTCATTTACTTGTGTTTTGTCTATTTGCTTGTAGTTTCTCAGTCAGCTTGTCTGCTGTTGTTCAGTAGTAACCAGGTGTGATTTATTTAACTTTACCACCACAACCAACAGTAATGCATAATAGCGCATCATGACTGGGTGTGGGTGGACAAACATTATTATGATAATGTATTAGCCCTCAGTCTTAACTCAATATTTATTTCTTGCTGCCATCAAATGTTTGCACAGTTTAAGTAGTTTTTATACAGACAATTCTCCAGATTTATTTTTGAAGAAAGTAGCTGTTTTTCATAGTTACTAATTTCTTTAACTATAATGAAACTCACCTCCTCCATTTTTGTAGCACAGGTAAGGGAACCTCCACACATTTCCAAGGCCTATGATTTGTCCTGCAACAGCCAAGAGGAACTCGATTTTGCTGGACCACTGTCCTCTGATGTGAGTGTTGGGTGCAGGATGGGCAGTGCCTATGTCCAAAATGAACTTGACCTCTGGACCATAGGACTTATCCATCACACTGTAACAAGAGAGTTAGATTTCTGATCAAAGTATATTCTTTCAGAGTCAAACAAGGCAGACCTGGGTCCAAAAAAAATAAATCTCATTCTTCAGTGACACAATTAAAAAAGTCATTATCATGTGAAGCAGCAAACTACATTGACTACATTCTCTGTATTTACAGTTTACTTTTCTTGAGTCTCAACAGTACCAAATAAACTACATAACAACATAATCACTAAGCACAGCAGGGATATTGACATGATTAAATCACTGTAGATTACAGTATCTCCTCAATTTGACGAAGCACATTTTTTGAAACACTGTTGCTGTAAGTCAATGCATTGGTTTGTACTGAGCAGCACAACACCCCATCTGTCCTGAAAAAGTCAGTTACTTAAAACATTTAAACTGTGTCAAAAGTCATTTTCAAGTCAGTTTCATCAACATGTGCATCACTGCCAGCCAAACGACATCGCTTTATCATTACTTTAAGTCAAGGCAGTCAAATGTTCAAGAAACTGTGCCAAAATGACAAAATACAGTTAAATTGTGTTTCTTTATATCATTTGTCAATGAGACGTACATGCAGTAACTCAGATTTCAGTTTCAAAAGTCTACTCAGTTTATCACTGTCAATATTCATCTTTCTGGTATGTCCCCTATTCACCTTACTGTATATGAAACAGTAATGGAAAATGGAAAACACAATTTTCAAAAATGAAGGTAGAATAAAAACAAAGGTCTCGATACAAGAAATTCATGTGAAAATATGAACAATTTAGAAATGAAAAACAAAATGTGAAATACATCAGTTCTTGTGGCAACACTAGATTACTTTGAAAGATAATGATGGTTGGGTGAAATACTTAGGAAAGCAGTGTAATCTACTTTGGTCACTAAGGCAAAGTCAATGCGTCACTCAGTCAAGAAATAAGGAAATGCACATAGCTGTGTGAGAAAATGACCTGTGGATTAGGGAACTGCACATTGACAATGATGATTTACATTTTACGACTGTGCCAAAGCGATGGAGAAAAACTGTAATGTTCTGCATAATGCAAGCAGTCTTGCGGCATTGGGTCAGCAGAGGGTCAATGCTGCTTGGCATGGGTGTAATTCTTTCATCAATGTTGCTTTTGTGTTGCTGCTTTGGATTTGATGTGGGAGTACAGCAAATTGACATGAAAATATGTGTGCTACTATGATGCTATTGAATACATATCAAACCCTGAGACACTCAAACAACCTTCCTAAAGAGCTTTGGGGACATTTAGTGGGCCTGCTGAAAGGAGAAAATCAGCTGAGGGTATGAGATACCAACACCAGAGGACTGCAATTATTTTGAAATAATCATTTTTAAATGTTTCATGATTGGATCATTATCTAGTTAAGACTTTGACCGACGTTTTATGGTTGGTATGATTCATCGTCATAAGAGCATGGTGTAATAATTTTACAAAATGAGCATGTTTGATATGTTAATGTGTACATTTGAACAAGTAAAAAAGGTACATTTGCGCCACACAACATAGTAAAAATTGTAAAAAACAAAAAAACAAAAAAAAAAAACAACAAATCTTAGCTAATTTATTATTATTTTTTTTTTACTTTACTTTTTGCTTCAGCAAAGACCTAATTACCACAGGTGTCAACTGTTCAATCTCATCTCGTGTTGAGAACATGGCTCTTGATTCCTAATGTTGCCTGTGACTGGCCTATAATTTCTTTAAAGTGAGGCATTACTTGCTTACTCAATGGTGGATAGAATCTGTAACTTCAGTCATTTTATGTTTGTGGGTAGCCAACATACACACAGCAACAACTAATAAGCTTGAAAGTGCAGTCCTGATTAAATGTTGATTGGGGTATTAATTAGTTAATGTACATTATATACAATGTATACAATCAAAAGAAGTATATACACTAATTCATAATGCACCGTTTATTTGGCAGGAAAAGGCTCTGTTATGTTTTTCTAACCCACATACTGTGCCACACTACTTGTATTAGGTCACACTGTCACAGACATTAGGGCATATAACAAGGTGAAAGGGTCGACCATTGATTGTTGGTTGTTTGTCCACATGATGAAGTGTCCTTGAGCATGACATTGAACCCCAAAATTCTCCCCAAATATACAGTATGTTGCTTTGGATTAAAATCCAAATTAATTTAATAATGTCCTAATATAGCTCTGCATAGTTGCATAACCAGGAGGAGAGGGAATTTTTCTTTGGCATATGAGCAGCTTGAGCAAGTTACAGAACAAACGGGAAGCCTTTTTGACTAATCAGATCTCTGTGGGTTGCTGGTAATAGTTACATAAAAGAGAGAGTGGAAAAAACCTTGCAACAATACAGCTTCCTTGGCCACCTGCAGTTTAAACGCAAGTGTTTTTGTTATGGCCTCAGTCTGAAAGTAACTGTGTGCTTGTTAGAGCCAATAATGTCAGACGCCAGTGGTTCACAAGGTGATTAAAAATTACGCACCTTTATATCGATGTGCTGTAAGGACAGGCACTGTCAGAACACAGAGAAATTTGAATATAGGTATGAACACAGGTTTAACTCACAGTTAAAGCTTTGTCTATTCTCTGCTATGCCCTAATCTCCATATATGACTTCCACACCTTTCTGACATTGGAAATGGGGGTTCTGCATCTGATAATCTGACATTAATGCCTGCTTCTCTCAGCGACTACAGATGTGTAGATGACGGCAGGCTTTTCACTTTTTGAGTGTGACCTTTGGAATGGCTATAAACACTTTTGGGACACATTGTATGACCTTATCCATTTTGAGCTTTCCACTAATAGTGTGGTGTTTCTGTTCCTCTCTGGAAACTCTTTCTCTGCCATAGTGAGGTTAGGCAACAAATCTGTAGATCTCCTTCTAAAGTCCCCCAAATTAAATTACATAATGAATATGTTATTGGTCCATGTACCCAAGAGCAACACAGAAGCGTTTTCTGATCTAACATCCCTATTGGCAGGACTACATCATTTTTCAATGCCTTCCAAAGCCATCACTGTTAAAAAAATAATGTTTTATGACAACACTATGGTTGAGGTCTGGTTAGGTTCAGACACAAAAATTACTTGGTTAGGTTTAGGGAAGAAGGTTTGGGTTGAAATAAGTACTGTAAGGGAAACATTGTGGTTAAAATGACTGCTTCCTTAAGGTCAGGGGACCTTCGTTGTCATGGTTACAATAGTGACCATGTGGTGGCAGTTAAGGGAAAATTGTGGTCATGGTTCATGATAATAGTCACCAGATTTCCTTCTTTGCTGCACAGCTGCTAGAGGGCTTCTGTCACTTGAATTTTTTCCTTGCAAGATCAGTCTCAATCTGTGCCAGTGGAGGTCCGTAGGTATTCAGTGTCTTTCTCCAAGACATTTCAGTGAAACTTCAACCTGACTACTCCTATTGAAGAGTAGTGTCACGTCACATTTGACCCTCCTGTTTCTGAATAAATAGAGCCTCCACTAGAGAAATTCCTCCTCTTGGTGTTACGTTCATATAAGGGAAAAGGCGTTATCGTGGCTCTAAAAATCAATTTTAAGTTCAAGAGTTCATGAGAGAGCTACAACACATGACATAACTGTCAGGTTTATTGAGCCATTGAGTTCGTGTCCGATAAATTATGTCATTGTTTTCCTGGAAGACCACACTGCTTGGAGAGAACTGCGCAACAATTAAAGAGTATGATCACCCACAATGGGTCTCATACATTAACATTTGTACATCTTATTTTTTGCCTAGATTGCAATTAATTGTACACAAGTTCACAAATAATAAGCAAAAAATAAGTGTTAAACTGGTTTTACTGAAAGTTGCTTAAACCCTTATTTATCCAGATATGTTGAACAAGAGCACATAATTAAAAACAGTTTGTTGAAATAAAAGACTTATTGACAATGCAATGGCTTTATATCAGGTTTGTGTAATAAGTACTGGAGCTCCTTAAGGCGGCCTAAGCTCTCCCCTTCTTTTCACATTATTCATGAACTACTACAGAAACCAGTACACAAAAAACTACATTATTAAGTTTTCTGATTATACAACCATACTCAGTTTACTGACAAAAGACTTAGACATTTAAATGCAAAATTAAAAAAAAAAATAGTCCCGGGTCTGTTGGTGATCACAGCCCAGTTTTAATGAACAGGGAGAGAGTTGAGGAGGTAATAACATACAAGTACTTAGGTATTTATTTTTGTACTGAAAAATGAAGGTTATAATGCTTCAACACCGAGTCCAGAACCCGAATGTAAACAAAACAATTGCGGAAAACCAAATCACAGATTTTGAGACAAATGCATTACTAATGAAATAGTAATCAATAATTTTACTGCCTACTGTAGGCATCCTTGTAAGTGTAAGGGAGGACAGATTACAGAATCAAACACACTGCAGCATTGTCAGACCTGGTAGGGATGCAATACCTCGAGGACTTTCCTGCAGAATGAGACAACACTACCTGTCACCCAAATATTTTTTCATTTAATTGAACATAATGGAACCATCTAGTGCATAATATGACGTCAACGGTACAACCACAATTAGTAGAGCTGGATATTTTGGAGAAGAGACTTGCTGTCAATTTGTCCCAGTAACTGCAAAACATAACAGAACATATGCTGTGGTTTAGAGAGCATTTAGACTGCCATTAAGACAAGCAGACAGAAATGTGCATGTTATGATCTGAGAACAGTCTACACTACGCACTCAGTGCAGAACAAGACAAGACATAGACTTTAGGAAATGACACATCGTTTAAGAAAGTGACAAAGCTCGAGGTGGTTGAGAGGATACACAGAATATCAGACTGTTTGCATCCTGTTTCTTACTGACTGTCAATGTTGGTATCCTTTCCTTGACCATGATCTTTGCCTGAAGTTATTTTTGTGCCTAAACATGACCAAATTACAACATTTCATCTTACAACATTTACTTTTATGGTGAGCATTTTTCTTCACTAGTCATTCAATCAGACTCTGCCATTCCCACACTGGATTCCGATTACCTACCTAAGAAAGAGGGATTCACAGTAAAACAATGCATTAGAGCAATTTTATCTTATTGATATCGGCTTCAGCTGTATTAAGTTACTGCTTACGCAAAGACATCAACGTCTAACAACTGCAGCTTCACATTAAAAATGTCCAATTGGCGAAACACAATGTGTTTGTCACCCAAGTTGGCACTGACCATGACTAGTGATCAGAAATTTGTGTGCAAAACAAGATGGTTATTTTTAACTTTTGCAAGGGAGTGATGGAATCACCCACAGTGAGCTGTTGCAGGCAACAGGCTGCATACATCCAACTCAGATAATGGTTGCAATTATTATTATTTAATCATTATTATTTATTTTTATATAACCACACTTGCTGTTATCAAGCAGTGACTGAGAGCGGTTTTAGAAGGCCAATAGCGGATCAGATCAGGACATGCTTATATGTGTTGTTATGGAGGGCAGTTACAAACAATGTGTTTTTGTTTAATTAGGAAGAGTTGTTGTGTCTAAATGTCTTGTGAGTGTTAATGCATCATACAGTATATGCCATTATGCAATATAAACAGTAGTGCACTATTGATAGTCACCAGCTCTAATACTAACATGGACTGGCTGAGAGTAGTGGAACAAACACACTATCATCTATGAGAGATATATATATATATCAGGTATCTGAATATGAATGAATGAAACCAGACTTACTGTACCTGTCAGCTCATTTCTATCTGCACTGATTAATTATCATAAGGAGTCACAATTACAAGTTGAATATGTTCAAACAATATTAACAAGTGAATAGATAAATGAGGAAAAGGCAAAACTCAACAAGGACAAGTGTAGACAATGTGATGTTTATGAGAGCATAAACTTGTCTACAGATTATGGTTTTCTTTAAAAATGTCTATGATGATATTTTGCTCTACATTTGAACAAGAAACCTGATCTGAGAAACTTGGCACTATAATAAATAGTTGCTGGTTTGCTCGGCTGAGTATGTTTCTTTTTTTATCTCAGTCCACCACTGTCAGGGTAGTCAGGGTTCAGTAGTAATAATTTAAATTTCTGATTTAATTTTCTGACTGACCCAGACAAAAACACATATCGTAAAATTCCTGAACTATTCTGTTGTTCTGCTGTTTCATTAACATCCAGATTCCGGTTTTCCTTTTGGGATTTCCAATGTTTTAAATTACTTAGAAACATGAATAAACTGTTCATAATTTATTTCTCTAGCTTGTTTTTTTTCTAATTAAAAGTATCGCCAAAATGTTCTCATTCATTCATTTAATTTCATTCATCAGTCCAATTGTGTCAAAATAGCATTTTAGAAGATGATTTAATCGGGCTATTTGCTTAAATATTTGCAAAAGACACATATATTTGTCTTACTCAACATGAGTGTTCTGCAGGCATGCACATACAACAGCCTTAGGTGTTACTCTAAACAGGGGAAATAGTTGCTCTCACGGAAGCATAGCCAATAACCTTTGCCCTACATATTGCAGCTACAAGCGCCAAGAATAAGTACAACCACAAAAGCCCAGTTGTATCTCAACTGCAAGGATAGCGTTTGGTTCCTATTAAAGAAAATAACATTTAGTAGTCTACAGTCACATTTCACGGCACAAACATAAAGACAGGAAACATGCTTGTGACCTTAAAGGAAAGGGATCGTTAAAGAGTACCTGAGTAAGGTAGCTGCACGTCAGTAGTCTGAATCTCTGTGTTATGCTTCCATTTAGCCTTTGGTGGAATTCATCTGGTGCCTTTTGGGGAAAATAAAAGTCTAGATCCCCCAGTATGTCCCGGACAAGTGTTCTTCCCAGCTCTGACCATGAGTGAGCCCATGTGTAGAGGCTTGAGAGAGCAGTGTGTGTGTGACAATGAGGGAGGGAGAAAGCGCAAACGAGACAGAGTGAGAGCAGAGGGGGCGGGCTGTTATGTGTTTCTGAATGAGAAACTTAAGGCGGGGACTGTTCAACAAGGCTACATGGTCTCACATTCAAAACTGAGGATTTGGACACAAGCGACCGTGGCTCCATGTAGAGCATTGTAGGTCAGTTAGTCTGTCCACCACTTTAATCCAGATTGAAATATTATCAAAAACTATTATTGTTCCCAGAGGATGAAACCCTCTGTCTGTGTGGATCCTGTTACTTTCTCTTTAGCGCCAACATGAGGTTGGCATTCTTGTTTTTAAATGAAAAGTACCAGCAATTAATTGAGTAAATACCAATGATGCCCAGACAACATATCTTAATAACTTTAGCGATCCCTAAACTTTTAATGTAGGTCCAAAATTCTCCAGTGCTTCAGTTTATGAGCAAATGTTTGCACAAATACTAACATCAGCCTTAGCTGTAGGCCTACTTTGTATGTTGTGTTAAGAAAATGTTTCTAATTTACCATGTTATGAGCATGACTCTTAAAGGTATAGTATGCAGGATTTTCTGCAGAGTGCTGTTTTCGGGCCAGATACAAACAATGTCAAATTGTGCTTTCAGTTTTTATGGATCAGGTGACATGACCTCCTGATATCTCCCCAGCTAGCCTGCGCCACAGCATTAGCTGCTCTGAGAATATTTGTGCAACTTTCTGACATTGAAGAAAATAAAACGTGTGTAACGCTATGGGATGAAAATAACAACAGCATTCAGCCTGGCACCACCATTCTGCCAGTTCTTCTTCCTCTTATTACTCTTATACTGATACTCTTATACTGAGGGCAGACTGGAGGCTACAATGACTCTCTATCGCCCCTGTGGTATAAAGTGTTATTATAAAACAGTACGGGCTGAAGCTTGCTGTTTAGCGTGCTTTACGTCAGTAGAGATCTCTGCAACACAATACATATAGGTCTTTGACATTGTGTCAAAACTGTAATTTTTTTCACATTCTGTTAATAATTTTAGTTAATTTGAGAATGTTTAAATTAAAATTCTGGCCAATACCTACACTTTGTACCTGCACATGAACAAAAATGAATAAAAGACGATTTGTCATTTTAGCAGGAGTAGTATATATTATAGTAGCCTACATTATGAGGCAGTGTATTTCTTGCCGAAACCACTGATGGTTGTGATGTTTTGTTTGCACGGCTGCTGTGTATGAGGGTGCATCATCTTTGTTCTGCCGATGGGTGTCGCTGGCTGAACAAAAAATGGTCCATCAGTACTTTAACTCTAGATCTGTTTGGGTGGAGTACATCAGTCCTGAAAAACATGACTCTGTCCCCAAAACAGATTAAAGTTATAAATGAAGTTGATCCCTTTCAAACTGCAGGTTCTGCTGAGCCATGTATTCATTGATGACAGTCTGCTAAATCTGTTGATCCCTCTGTTGACTGTTGGCAGCGATCCACTTATAACAACTGAGCTGGGTTTGTCAAGGCCATTAAACATTTCATTGAAATCCTGCTGTGGGACTTTTGATTGTTCTCAGCAAACACCAGTAGCCCTCACATGTATGTAGAATATGTTGATTAAATTGAGACATCGTATAAGGGATTCTTTCTTTGTTTTTGTTTTTTACCTTCAGACTATAACATCTGGGATGCTGTATGATTTAAAGACATAATATGTAACATTTCCACAAAACGACTCGACCTATGTTATATATTTTCAGCTGTGTACACAGATGTTTCCAACCATGTTCAAACCCAGGGAAATCCATATTATTTATCAAGTCACATTCAGTTCAAAGCAGCATTTCATTTATAAGTACAGCCAGTAGCTTGGCTGAAGACTCTTGCTTAAAGGTATATGGATGATTTTCTTAAAAAAAAACATTTATGGACTCATACAAGAATAATCCCTCTCAATCATCACTTCTGACCTACTAGAAGTGTGTGGCTGTGTATTTATCTGCAGTCGCCAGTATATCCCCTTTATGGGAAAGACCAGATGATATGCCAGAGAGACAGGAAGGAACTCAATGAACTAGCTAGCTAGCCACTATATTTCTTACTTTTGTTTGTATCGCTCACTTGTGATGGAGCACGATTATTCATTTTTCATTTGCTGCACGTTTATTTGTCAATGCTGTCCGTGTAAAGCCCATATGAACAATGTGAAACCCAACGACCCAAGACGATGACTCATTATTGTTCATTAAAATTAAATGACATAACGTGAATATAACTGTAATATATTACCCCGTCTGTGATTTTGCCTCACTTCTTTTCTTCTTCTATCATACCGATTTTCATTGGCAGTGGTAGTGCTTTAACAGTGAAGACAACAATTCCCATGATCCCACCTTTAATTGATTTGCTGCTTATATTTCTGATAGCAATGGCTCTCACAGTCAAAGTCACAGGTTGAATTGTCTCTTTGTATATTTTTTCCCCCTTTGCTCCATTCCCATTCACACCTGTCTTACTTTTCCTATTTTAGCTTTAACTTTTCATGATGTCCAGCATTATCCACACCCACCTCAATTTCTGTCTCATGGAGATTTATTAACAGTTTAAACTTGTCATGTAATTGTAATGATGGGGGTGTCCCCTCTCCCTGCTGTGCTGAGCATGATGTTGCTAAACATTAACGCTGTTAGTATTCTACATTCACATAATCTATCCCATGTATGTTTGCTGATTGAAATACATAATGGAAATGAAAAAGTGAAGAATTGAAGATTAACTGATACAGTACGGTTATGACCATTATGATAAACCTGAAAGATTTAAGTAACATTTAATTTTTACAATTACAAGGCCCAAGTCACAATACTATGACAGGCAAATAATTTCCCACAACCAAAAAATGTTTTACTGATTCAAAGGGCACAGCTGGTGACCCAAGATGCTCCCTCCCTCTGTGTAAGTCTCTGTCCCACACAGGCACCCTGCATCTATTCCTGAGAACACAGAACTGTTTCAGCCCTCCAGATTCAACACACATTGTGTGACATATGCAAAGCAGACAAAACTCTCTGCACAACTGTGACTGTTTCTATGATATCCATTAAGTTTGACATGCGTTTTATCTTGTTACTTTTTATTGACACTAAGAGCTGTGATTTATTAGTAGGATTGGCAGTATCTGTTTCAAGGCAAGGCAAGGCAGCTTTATTTTATTTATATAGCGCATTTCATACCCAGGGGCAACTCAATGTGCTTTAAAACATTTAACAGTAAGAATCGGAAACAAAAAAACATGCCCCCTACTAATAATAAAAAAATAAAAACAAAGTACAGAAAAATAGAAAGAGAGAAAAATAAAATAAAAACTAGACTAGAATAGAGCGTTAAATA
This sequence comes from Scomber scombrus, assembly GCF_963691925.1. NCBI lineage: Eukaryota > Metazoa > Chordata > Actinopteri > Scombriformes > Scombridae > Scomber > Scomber scombrus. The sequence goes on from NC_084972.1 coordinate 18,908,006, forward strand.
TAAGGTTGCAGCATAAAATAATGATTTGCTTTAAAATCATTAAAAGGACATACAGTGCAAATGAAAGATTAAAATGTGGTTTAAAAGAGCTCAATCATAAGCACAGGAGAAGAAAAGTGTTTTTTACCTGGATTTAAAAATGTTCACATTTGGGGCTGATTTCAGTTCTGCTGGTAGTTTGTTCCAGTTGTGTGAAGCAAAACAGCTAAAAGCTGCTTCACCATGTATGGTTTGAACTCTGGGCTCCAGTATCTGACCTGAGTCAGTAGATCTCAGAGCCCTACTGGGTTTATATTTTACTAACATGTCATTCATGTATTATGGACCTAAACCATTTAGTGATTTGTAGACCAGTAGCAGAACTTTAAAATCTACTCTGTAGCTGACTGGAAGCCAGTGTAAAGACTTTAGAACTGGAGTTATGTGCTCTGATCTCGTTGTTCTGGTTAAAACTCGAGCTGCAGCATTCTGAATGAGCTGCCGTTGTTTAATGCTTTTTTGTGGGAGTCCAGTCAGAAGACCGTTACAGTAGTCAAGTCTACTGGAGATGAAAGCATGAATCAACTTTTCCTGGTCTGTTTGGGACATAAAACCCTTCACTCTGGATATGTTCTTAAGCTGATAGAAGGCTGTTTTGGTGATTGATTTGATATGACTGCTGAAGGTCAAATCTGAGTCTATCAATATCAACATGCCATGGTTTTGGACTTGGTCCCTAGTTTTTAGAGAGAGTGACTCAAGATGTTTACTGACAGCAATCCGCTTAACTCCACTCCTCCAAGTAGGACCTGAACCATTCTAGGACTGTTCCGCTGAGTCCTGCCCAAGTTTCCAACCTGTTCAACAGTATACTGTGATCCACAGTGTCAAACGTAGCACTGAGATCCAACAGGATCAGAACTGACACCTTGCCTGAGTCAGTGTTCAACCTTATGTCATTTAACACTCTAATAAGAGCTGTTTTTTGTACTGTGGTGAGGTCGGAAGCCTGATTGACATTTGTCAAAATTTCTATGAGTTACTCAAGGCTAGACAGCGACATTTTTATGAAATTATTAATAAGAACATCTGGAGTTCAAGAAATTGCTGAGTTGATTAAAACCACTTTCTTAACGATCTTGGCTATAAAAGGAAGATTTGAGATAGGTCTGTAGTTGGTTAACATGGAAGCACCCATCATTCTCTTTTTTAAAAGTGGCTTAATGGCAGCTACTTTTAGGGGTTTAGGAAATGTGCCTGATTGAAGCGAGCTATTTATTATTTGTCGCAAATTTGTTTGGACAGAGTTTAGAATAGTTTAAAAAAAAGTCAGATGGCATTGTGTCAAGACAGCATGTTGATGGTTTTAGATCCTGAACTGTTTCATCTATGGTTTTCAACTGTATTAAATTCTGACATCGCAGTTGAGTTATTCCTGGGAGGTCTTAGGGATTGCATTTGTTGATTTGTGTTGATATTTAACCTTATGGACTGGATTTTTTCACTGAAAAAGCAAGCAAATTCATAGCATTTTTCTGTGGAAAGGAGTTCTGGAACTCTATGTTTAGGGGGGTTTGTAAACTTATCAACCATAGCAAACAGAGTGCGAGTGTTGTTGATGTTCTTATTAATAATTTCATAAAAATGTTGCTGTCCAGCCTTGAGTAACTCATAGTTAAAATTACAAAGACTTTGTTTGTATAAGGTCATGGTGAATTTGAAGTTTAGTTTTTCTCCAGTTACACTCTGCTTTCCTGCATTCTGTTTTCAAGGCTTTTACCATCATAGTGTTCCTCCATGGTGTTTTCTGTCTGCTCAAGGTCGTCTTAGTTTTAATAGGTGCAACAGCATCCATGACATTTGAGATTTTCCAGTTAAATTTATCCAGGAGTTCATCAACTGACTCTGCACTCACAGTTGGTGACATAGCTACACTCAAAAAAATAATTCATTGGATGAACGTAATTTTACCTTGCCACCTATATTCCATCTAAAAAAATCATGTTAAGTCAGTCTATCTTGACTGTGTTAATCTGATTTAAGTAATTTAAGTTCATCAAGCAATTTCATCATGTTGGATGAACTTATATAGCTTTTGTCTGTTATACTAATGTAAATCGTGTTGGATGAACTAATATAGCTTTTGTCTGTTATACTAATGTAAATCTTGTTGGATGAACTAATATAGCTTTTGTCTTTTATACTAATGTAAATCTTGTTGGATGAACTAATATAGCGTTTGTCTGTCATGCTAATGTAAATCTTGTTGGATGAACTAATATAGCTTTTGTCTGTTTTACTAATGTAAATTTTGTTGGATGAACTAATATAGCTTTTGTCTTTTATACTAATGTAAATCTTGTTGGATGAACTAATATAGCTTGTCTTTTATACTAATGTAAATCTTGTTTTAGTGTTGTTCTCACTGTTATGGTAAGCAACATGTTTAATTAAATTACCAAAGATCCACTAACATACATAAAGAACATGCAAAAACGTTTACAATGTTTATTTAACATTTTGGTGCAACATAGAACTGACACCATTGTCTTATTGTCTTTGATGCATCTCCACAATATGCCACAGTACAACTTAACTGCTGACTAAAACAGTGTCTTAAATCCTTCCAGCATCAATTAAACCAATTTTCTCCAAGACCCAAGTTGTTTGTGTCAAATATTAACCATATGATGCATTTGGGAATGCTGTATTCAGAGATCAGCATTTACAGTCTTGCAAAATTTAAAGTATTACAATCAACACATGCACTTTTTTGTTTTTAAATCAGAAATGGTGAACAATTACTGTCAAAGGAATGTCAGAAAATCTTTGTTAATAATACTCAACTTTAGGAGCTCAAAGTGCAAGTATGAATGCTCCACTCACAGAAACTGCCAGCCACAACTGTCCATGTAGTAAAACCAGTCTGGATGTGTGTTCAAAAACAGTTCTGTGTCAACTCCATTTTCAACATATGAGACGACAATCTTAATAATAATAATAATAAACTTTATTTATATAGCACCTTTAAAAAACAAAGCTTCACAAAGTGCTTTGACAGACAGGCAAGAAGCAGTAAAATACAAAGCAAGACACACAACACAGAGAGAGGTAGCAAGACTGGCATATAAAATATATAAAAATATATATAAACACATAAGACAAAGTAAACATAAGATTAAATAAAAGACAGTAGTAATATGCAAAAAAAAAAAAAAAAAAAAGCAGACTCAGTCTATTGTGCAAACTAAATTTTCTCTTGGAACATTTTTCTTCAAATTTTGAACTTTCAAAAACAAAAATCTGCATTGACAGAGATGTGGACAAATCCCATGCTTGAATCAGTCTTCATCAAGCTCATTTACTCTATAAGCTTGTTTTTCAGGAACTGTGCCTTGGATGACAATCTCTGCCCATCCAGCTTCAGCAGAATTTTCTGCAGGACTTCAAAAGTGCATTTGAGCTCGGGTGGGTAGCTCAGGTTCAGACAGTATATCAGTCCAAATAACAGAGCACAGGCAATCGCAGTTTCCCCCAAACCACTGAGGACCTCCACACCTTCGATCAGGACACCGATGTCCGTTGGATCATCTCCAGGCTCTGCACCCTCCTTCTGTATGACGTACACTCCCATCAGAGTTTGCTCCATGAAAGTGTTGGCCTCAGTGTCTGTGTCCTATGGAGTAAAATATGACAATAAATACATTTGATATGAGTCTAGAAAGTGTGGAAATAGACATAGAATTTTATGAAGAAAAGTCGTACAGTTGGAGATGTACAGAAGTAATATAGATGTGTACATTACGGAAATGGTACAAAGTGAAATCTAAGGTTGGAAATCCCTGTGAGCAGTGAACTTAACAAAAAATGCAACTCCTCCAATAACTCATCTACTCCTTTTGCTGGAATATGAAATATATGTTCCAATTTCAACAATATTACTGCTAATTTTTTCTCGATTAGTTGTGGAAGATTTTCAACAGCACCGTCATCACTTTCTGTCACTGACTCAGTTTCAACTTCACCATATGATACATCAGCAGAACAAGTAATTTGTACCTACTACTCTCTCTGGCGACACAATGCTTGCACTGCCACATACACGTCACTGAAAGAAAAGAGAAAAAAAAAATCAAAAACATTAGTAAATGATAAATAAATATACTACTTTTCTCAAATACAGGCCAGGGGAAAAAACAAGGCTGAATAAACTCCTGGTACAATGCTACATGCCAACTAGATAACAGATACACAATGACAAAAATATTAACAACTTACCATGTATTTCTGAGGTGCATACAAGTCTCGGGGCATGGGGGCACTACTTTATTTTGGGATGTATTTCTGGTTAAAAAAAAGAATAAAGAGAAATTGTTTTAAAAGTTAATACAACATCATGTATCTATCCTAACTAGCGCACCCCTACCCCACTCCACTCAACTAGTAACAAGTTTGAGAGCCGTTGTAGTGAGCTAGCTCGATGCTAACTTCGGCTAGCGGTTAGCATCCGCCGCTAACACCCTCACACACACACACACACACACACACACACACACACACACAGGCTAACATGCTAATCGGACTCAGATAACTAAAACAGAAAACATGTTGACAATTTTGCGCACCCCCTTCTCAGCTCGTTTTGACGAATGAAGAATGACGGGATAGGATTAAATTTGAGCCCTGACCCAATGTCTAAATAAAAAAAAACAACTTATGTTAGCCATAGCAAAGTTAAGGTAGAATTAGCCTAACTGTGAGAACTAAAATATAGTGACTAAAATATGTCTCACAAATGTCTAATGTGTACAATATATCACTCAGGCTGTTTAAATAAATGCATTCCTGTATATCTGGATTACTTACCTCTAATATCACGAATGGCAAACAATTCTTGCATGTGCTGGCGGTCGAATTTTCCAGGTTCATCCGGTGGGTGTGGCGCATGCGCAATAGCTGTCCCTATCAGAGTAATTGAGTTGAAGGACCTCATTCTCATTGCATTGAAATGAATGAATCTAATTCATCTGAATTTTCTTTGATTCATGTTAAACGAACAAGAACAAATCATTTAATGGAGATAAACATGATTATTTCATTTAATGTGAACATATTTCTAGTTTGCTAATCAAACACATGCCCTGGGTGAGTTTTTTGAGTGTATAGCCTCCATAAACTTGGCACCTGTATTCTCATTTATGTACCTTTTCCTAACAGACACAGAGGTTAACTGAACATTCGGAATGATCTGTAATTCAAAGAACACACAGAAATGATCAGAAAGAGCCAAGTCCTTAACATCAACAGAAGAAATGTCAACACCTTTAGAGATAACCAGATCAAGAGTGTGGCCTCGAGTGTGTGTGGGCCCTTTCACATGTTGCAAGAGGCCAAACGTTGTAGTCAGTGCAGATAACTGACAGCAGTTCAGCAAACTCATCAATGAATTTTCCTGAGTATCTTGGAGGTCTATAAATGATTAAAAAAATAACTTTTGGATCACCTTTTAATAAAAAACAGAGATATTCCAACAAGCTAAAAATCATCTAATGTAATTTCCTTGCACTGAATTACAGATTTAAAGATGGCAGCAACTCCTCCGCCTTTCTTACCAGTTCGACACTTGTTCATAAAACTGAAATTTGTTGGTGCTGCCTCATTGGGAATAGTACCACAGCTACATTCAGTCAGCCATGTTTCACTAAGAAGTAAACAATCTAGATCATAGGTCATAATTATGTCATTAACTAATAGTGATTTGTTGACTAGTGATCTGATATTGAGTAGAACTAACCTTTTGGAGATAACAGGAGACACTGGTATACTTCGAGGTTGACATGCTATACTCAATAAATTGGCAGATTTAATTGAACCCTTTTTATTTCTCACCAGTTTAACTATTCTTCTGTTACCTGTCATCACAGGGATTGAAAAGGCTACCTGAACTCCATAGGGCCCTGACTTTTCCTGGGGGAGAACATTATTGGTATCAGTATTGCAGCCTGGACCTGGCACATATCAGTCAGACTCACAGATGATATGATTCAAAGGAGGTGGGGGTGCTCAGTGACTTTTGGATTATGGTTGTTTCCAGCGTGGTGGAATGGGAGGGGCTGGATGAAGAGGGAGGTTGAGGGGAGAAAATATGGGATTTGGGCGTGTTGTGAGTTGGATTCCAACATTGACAATGTCATTCATCCTGTCGGTGAAATCCAGGAGTGGGGAGTCCAGACTGAGTGGAGAGAATGAAAGGCTGGGTGGGGTCCTGGTGGGTGAAAGTTAGGAGTCTCCTGGTGGGGCTGGGGGAGACTCCACTTGTTGGGCTGTTGGGGCTGGGGGAGACGCCACTTGTTGAGTTGCTGGGGCTGGGGGAGACTCCTCATGTTGGGGTTAGGATGATGACGTTAAAGCCTCTTTCTGGGTCTGCTGTCCTTCATAGTCAGTCCTTATCTCAGGCGGTAGCAATTCTTCTCCAGAACGCTGTCTTATCTTATCTGTCCTTGGCAGGGGCTGATGGCGTCTGACGCACAAAATAAAAAATGTTGGAGCTTAACAGCTGTACTCCTGACTTGTTAAGGCAAAATCCATCTGCCTTAAAGAGGTGTCTGCGTTCCCAAAAAATGTTGAAATCGTCAATAAAATTCACTGATTGAGCGGCACACATATCTTTGAGCCAACTGTTGAGCATCACCAGCCTGCTGAATCTCTCGTCTCCTCGCCAAACTGTCGGTAGAGGTCCACTGATAAACACCTCAGTATTCAGACATTGAACTTTGTTCAGCAGATCAATAAAATCCTGTTTCAATACCTCTGATTGTTGCTTGACAACATCAAGGGCTCCTGTGTGTATGATGAGAGATTTCACTGTTGGATGCACAGCAGTGATATTCAGAATTTTTTCTGAGATATCAAACACCATGTCGTTGGAAAACAGAGTACTTTTTTGTTGTTTTTGTTTTTGTGTTTTTGTTGCTGCAAAAGGGTTTTATCTCATTCACAGCTCCGTCACCCACTATCAGCGTTTGAGGCCCAGTGGTTAGCTCTTTCTGCAGCCTTGTAGTATATGATTTATGTTCATTTATTTTTTAATTTGTAAATTATTTGGGAATTTCAGTGAGCTGCAACATGAGGTAGCCACTTCACACTGACTAAAAAACCCTAATTTGATTGCTTTTCTGCTAATTTAGAGGTTTTAGATTTTTTTTTCCATGTCTGGTCTACATTTTTTTTGAGAGGATGGCATCAAGGAAGAGTTCATTCAGTACATCACAAAAAAACAGAGAAATACTTTGCTCCCTAAAATGCCAAGACTATGGAGTCACTGTCTGCTAAATTAAAACATCTGCTGGGCACTGTTTGTCAAGCCAAGCAAGTTACAATTTATTGCATCACTTAAGGGGAAAATCTGTACAAGAAGGTAAACAAAATTGAGGACAGGTCCAGGCGTAATAAGGCTAATAAACCTACCATCCTACCATCACGCTCAGAAGGAAATGATCTGGTAGGTTACCTGCAAAAAATGCTCCTATTCTGGATTCTGGGACTGAAGACATCCCCAAATGGCTTACTTGCTTACAGGCAGAGCCCACCGCATCTGCTCCAACAACTGAGACTGAGAACCATGATCTTCAGGTTACTGTGTTACCCCAACTGCCAAGCTATACTCTATGGTCATGAATCTCATTAGATGAGTACATGTTGACTTTAAAGGAGTACCCCATTTTTATATGTATTTATTAATTTATATTATAGTTTTGTCTTATTATTTCTTAAATCTCCAATATATGATATAATGATATATTTCTCACAGTAGTTATCTACAGGGATTTTGGGACATAGGAGTCACTATATACTTCCTATCACCTTGTGCCATATATTGTAGGCTAAAACCAGTAAAGCAGTTAATAATAATAATAATAATAATAATAATAATAATAATAATAATAATAATAATAATAATAATAATAATAATAATAATAATAATAATAATAATAATAATAATAAGTCCATTTTTATATCAGTATGTCAATATTAACCTTCATAGTAACTCTTCTCATGATGTCTGGACATCCAGCTTTCATTGATTCAGCTTTCCTCAAACCATTGAGATAACGGTTTAATATTATAGCGAATGAAATTAAGTTACGCAACCCTTGTGTGATTAGATTACACATTCAGATATATATTCAAATATAAATTCAACAAAACTCTTACTTCACAATATAAAAACATTCAATATGACTATTGTTTAATAATACAAGAAAACTTTAACCTGAAATTCTTTAAACATTATATTTCTACATTCCTATTACTTTACAAAACTTCATTTGTTCAACACAACTTCTTATTTCATTTAACTATTAAAATGTGATTGTCTATGAAGTTAATAGATCAAAATTCTCGTGATTTTAAAATATTACAATTGCATAGTTACTGTATAATCAAATTTCAAGACCTTGCCACTTGAGGGCAGTATTGTCACATGTAGTAAAAAGCTAAAAACTCAAAATGTAATATCTCCTCAGCAGATTCCCATATAACTATGAAAGTAATACCATTCTTTGTCTACTTACATGACAGATAACATTACGTTACTTGCATAATGATTAGACATTTGCATGAACTTCAGATTTGTCTCAGATTTGCAGGGTGACTCCTGGAATGTGAGTTTGCGGCTTGGTGTTTAGAGAAGAGAAAGGAGTTTCTGTCAATGTGTTGAGTTATCAGTCTTTTCTCTTCGTTCAAATGACCCCAGAGATAATTTAGGCTTTTAGTTCAGGCTATAGTTTAAGGTATTGGTTATAAATAGTCTCTCAGGTCTATTCAATCTGTATTTTGTCACAGTGTTCAACTTTTGGCCGGTTATCCTCTTAACAGTTACCCTCATGGCACAAAGGTCAGTTTGGGGTTCAGGGCAGGCGGGGAGTTCTGGTCCTCTGAAATGATGCGAACGCGGAAGTAACTTAAAACTGCATTCTATCAAAAGGCCACCAGGAGGCGACCGTTTTGGTGTCAAAAGGACTTCCGTCTCTATACAAGTCAATGGAGAACACCAACTTCTGACCTCAGTAAACGTTTTCAAAATGTGTTTATGGTCTCAATCGCTAGTTTAAAGCCTTCTTCAATGCAGTATGATGTTCATTTGTGAAATGTTGGCCTCCCTGATTGTATTATTTGACGATAAAGCAGGGTATGCATTAGGGCGTGGCTACGTCGTGATTGACAGATTGATTGGTTCACAGGTTCAGGAGGGCGCCTCTTGCTCCTCCTGATGCCCATATAAGTAGAATCCGTGTTTTTTTTTACCCGGCATGCACCGGAAATTTTCAAGATGGCGCTGCCCAGATCCGAAACTATTCGCTTCCAAGCATCAGTCCACAAACCACGGATCACGGATGTTACGCCCATTTTATATACAGTCTATGGTTCAGGTTCAGGTATTTAACCATGTCTCTGTGGCACTGACTCACACCTCAACTTGAAATTAAAGAAGATGTTTCATCTGTGGAATTACAGTGAAGCTGTAGTGTCCAGTCTTATTTTGGCAAACTATTTCTATATATTTAAGGTCAAGAAACTTGCTTTGACCACCTAACGATATTCATACCAATCAAGCTAAGTTGAAATTGAGGTTGAAATCACTCCTACATGCAGTATTTGATACATAAACAGAAATATCAGTTTTAACACGAGTAAGAAAAATACTAAAATTACAATTTTACCCTTGTCAGCAATTCAAAAATGTTCATCTAGTTAGATAAAAATAAATATCACATGTAAACCAAACAAGGTTGTCAGAGGTTTGATAAACACAAGTGCAGTAAAAGTTTTACTAACAAAGAAGAGGAAAAAATGGTATGCACACTCACCTCTTGTCATCTCCTGAAGCATCTTGAGCAAAAGCATCTCCTAATGGATTTGCTTCTGACTTTGTTTCAACTTTTTCCATTTCAAAATACTCGTCTTCAGTTCAGTGGTAGGCTAATGTCTGTCTATGTATCCTCTGACAGAGGGGCTTGCAACCGTCTGTCTATGTATCCTCTGACAGAGGGGCTTGCAACCAGTGAAGAAAAGGTGCAAGATATTGGACAAATCATTATACTGGTTGTTAATCTTTGGCAACCTCTTTCAAAATGAGGCTATACAGGGGTACTAGAGTTCAAAGAAACACAGCTGTCTTTTGACTTCACAAGACAAGTTTTATTTTCAGATAATTTCATTTTATGATTAATTTATACAAACTCACAATCTTTGAATTGTACTTGTACTGTATGTTGGTACTTTTAAGTTAACCCTTAAAATATTTTTCTTAAATATTCAACATGCATTGTGAGGAGGTGACTAACCTAAAAAGAAAAGTTTTCTTTTTTGCTTGCAATGAGTCTTTTCTGTAACTTACATATTTTATTAATATATAGAATGATTTATAATTGTGCCCCTAACAAAGATTACATAATATATAAAACATTTTCTCAAAGCTAGTTTACACTAATATTTGTGTTAATTAACCCACCACTTGTCAACTGAAAAACACTGGCGTGGGTTTACAGGTCCTACAATAAAACAGCATAGGCATAACAAAATTACATGTGTCAAACAATGTGTCATTATTTGATGAATAATCAAAACAGTATATATAAATGTGAAGGTTTTCCAGGTCATGGTGTATTCATAAGAGCTGAGTAATTGGACAATTGTTAATGTTTAAATAATAGAGTGTGTGTGTTTGTTGAGTATAGAGGTTGAGAGAAAGCTCTTATACAGATATTTAGCTCCCTCTAGTGCTTACAGACATACAGTTCTTGATTTTAGTTTGTTTAGAAAAACAGCCAGGACGAGAGGGAATTAACCAGGGGGATTCACTGAAAGCCGAGTTCTCTATGACCACACTGAGCCGCTCCACTAGAGTAGTGCACCTCAGTGGTGGTAATGAGGGATGATGGGCAATCACTGCTCTTGAGGGATCAGTGTCATTTAAAATTATACATTTATTTTAAAAAGTAATGCAGTTGCTTTAATTTTTCCCTAGTCAGTAATTTGAAGCATTTCACATGATTTTACGTACACATAATAAGCATTTAATGGTTTCCATTCTAAGTTGCAGATAAATGACACATGATAAGTTCAGATTTAAATGTAATTTTTTCTGGAAAAAATAAAATATAGCTTCACCACAATTATAGTCAGCGTGCAAGAAGCTTTAAAACACAGTCTAATAAAATGTGAAAAACAAAATCATACTTGTTTTCTTCTGTTGGTAATTAGTCAAACACTGTTTGGATTGTGTTGGAGAGTATTTATATAATGTGCCATGATTACAACAAGGTTTTAAGATAGAGTTCCTCCACTCATAAACAGTTTTTCAAGGTTCTTGGCAGGTTGGTTGTTCCAAATATCTTGGAGAAGTTGCCACAGGTCTTCTATGGATTCATGTGTCTCAGTTGCTTCTGTCTCTTCGTGTAATCCCAGACTGACTCCATAATGTAGATATCAGTCCATTGTGGGGGCTGCACCATCTGTTGTGGGACTTATTTTTCTTCTTGTCACTGAAGATAGTTATTTATGACTCTGACTATATGATTGGGGTCATTGTCATGCTGCAGAATAAATTTGGCACCAATCAGAGGCCTTCCTCGTAGTGTTGTATAATGAATAAGAATCTACACATCAAAAGTGCCTAAAACTTTTGCACGACTGTTTATATACAGTTGCAAGAAAAAGTATGTGAACCCTTTGAGATTACTTGGATTTCTGCATAAATTTGGCATAAAATGTGTTCTGATCTTCATCTAAGTCACAACAATAGACAAACACAGTCTGCTTAAACTAATACTGCACAAAAAATTATATGTTTTAATTTTTTTATTGAACACAACATGTAAACATTCACAGTGCAGGGTGGAAAAAGTATGTGAACCCCTAGGCTAATGACTTCTCCAAGAGGTAATTGGAGCCAGGAGTCAGCCAACCTTGAGTCCAATCAATGTGATGAGATTGCAGGTGTTGGTTAAAGCTGCCCTGCCCTATAAAAACACACACCAGTTTTGAGTTAGCTGTTCTCAAGAAGCATTGCCTGATGTGAACCATGCCTCGCACAAAAGAGCTCTCAGAAGACCTACGAACAAGAATTGTTGACTTACATGAAGCCGGAAAGGGTTACAAAAGTATCTCTAAAAGCCTTGATGTTCATGTGTCTACGGTAAGACAGATTGTCTACAAATGGAGAAAGTTCAGCACTGTTGCTACTCTCCCTAGGCGTGGTCGTCCTGTAAAGATGACCGCAAGAGCACAGCGCAGAATGCTCAATGAGGTGAAAAAGAATCCTAGAGTGTCAGCTAAGGACTTACAAAGATCTCTGGCACATGCTAACATTTCTGTTGACGAATCTACAATAAGGAAAACATTAAACAAGAATGGAGTTCATGGGAGGACACCACGGAGGAAGCCACTGCTGTCAAAGAAAAACATTGCTGCACGTTTGAAGTTTGCAAAAGAGCACCTGGATGTTCCACAGAACTACTGGCAAAATATGCTGTGGACAGATGAATCCAAAATTGAGTTGTTTGGAAGGACACAACGCTATGTGTGGAGAAAAAAAGGCACAGCACACCAACATCAAAACCTCATCCCAACTGTGAAATATGGTGGAGGGGGCATCATGGTTTGGGGCTGCTTTGCTGCCTCAGGGCCTGGACGGATTGCTGTCATCGATTGGAAAAATGAATTCCCAATTGTATCAAAACATTTTGCAGGAAAACTTAAGACCATCTGTCCGCCAACTGAAGCTAAACAGAGGATGGGTGATGCAACAGGACAACGACCCAAAGCATAAAAGTAAATCAACAACAGAATGGCTTAAACAGAAGAAAATCCGCCTTCTGGAGTGGCCCAGTCAGAGTCCTGACCTCAACCCGATTGAGATGCTGTGGCATGACCTAAAGAGAGCAATTCACACCAGACATCCCAAGAATATTGCTGAACTGAAACAGTTTTGTAAAGAGGAATGGTCCAAAATTCCTCCTGACCGTTGTGCAGGTCTGATCTGCAACTACAGGAAACGTTTGGTTGAGGTTATTGCTGCCAAAGGAGGGTCAACCAGTTATTAAATCCAAAGGTTCACATACTTTTTCCACCCTGCACTGTGAATATTTACATGTTGTGTTCAATAAAAAATTAAAACATATAATTTTCTGTGCAGTATTAGTTTAAGCAGACTGTGTTTGTCTATTGTTTTGACTTAGATGAAGATTAAAACACATTTTATGCCCAATTTATGCAGAAATCCAAGTAATCCCAAAGGGTTCACATACTTTTTCTTGCAACTGTATTTGCTATTAAAGGATTTTAATATTCAGAGTTTAGTCCTGTTGGCTGCACTGTTAGCAGTCGGTCTGGTCTGCAAAGTCAAAATGAATTTTTGCTAAATATTCAATACTGATATATATCTAAATAATGTGACAGCAAAGTGTATTTAAAACATTTTCTAATATTTATATCCTGCTATTTTGGGATACTCATTAAATATTTTGGTTATGACTTCATGGTACAACATAAACAACATCATTACTCCAACAGAGACTTATGATATCAAATTTATCTGTATGGCAAAAATGTTGCATGCATTTGGCTCCTCTTTGACTCTGCATTCTGCATTATGTTTTTACCTAATCCTTTGCCAGCCCTCATAATGAAACTGTGGGTTCCCTCATTGCTCAACTCTGAACAAAGCCTGCTCATATCTAAATGTAGGCATTTTTTTTTTCATTTTATGATTTTTGCTTACATAAAATTGTCAAGTATATATATAAATATATGGGTCAAATACGTATATGGTTTTCAAAGTAGCAAAAAAATAAAACAGCTAGTACAGTTCCCTAAAAGGCTTTTTGTTTTTTATGTTCATTGGAGTGTCACCTATGTCCTTATATTAGTTATACTCAAGAATAAAACCAGTAATTCATTTTTATTGTGATTAATAAGAATATACCGTAGAAAAATGTCATTTAGTGTAACACTAATTGTTGTTTAAACAAAAAATATTTTATGTCCATTTCTCATAATCATATGGTTCCATATTTATGTTTCGACTGTCAGAAATATAACTACCCAGAAAAAATTACATTATTTCATTTTTAACACCACATATTTGATGCGTCATTGGTACAACTCTAAATTTGTTGAAGGTTTTTAACAAACATGTACTGCATTGCACTGAATTTTTTTAAATGTTTAAAAATACCTTTTACTACATCCTTTAAGATTTGTTTTTGTCACTGAGTCAAAAAAGACAAATTACTGTATTTAAATATAAAATATTGGTGTTACACTGTATGACAATATTTCGTTACACCGAATGACACATATCAAAATGGCCCAAAAATATTAATTAAATGTGATTCCTTTAGCAACAACAATAATGATCCTATGAGCAATTATCAGAAGCGGCACCAGTATTTTTTTTAAAATTAAAAACTGTGTAAAAATCAGGACAAAATGTTTAAGATGTCTACAGTATGATAACATGTCTTGAAATACATTCAAATGCCATAAAATAGTTAAACATGATAATATCCACTATTAAAACAACAAATACAACTAAATACAACAAATAAATATGAATTGCATGATTAAATGTTACAAACTAGTGAAAACATGGGATAAAAATGCCACTGTCATTCAGTGTAACGAATGACATTGTGGTGTAACATGGTTTACACTTTTAAAACTGCTGGGTTATTTTAATAACCCAACTACTGGGTTCAGGCTGCTGAGTTGTAAGTTAGGTGAGTTTGACCTGACATTAAAACAAGTGACCCAGCACAATGGGTTGGAGATGCAACCCAAATTCATTGCTTATTAGTCTTTATAGTCCATCATTTTAATGCAGATGGAGATTGACCTTTCCCTCTCTGTGCTCCAGCATGTCATAGGAAACAGTAAATATGTAAAACTATGATTAAATAAAATGTAAAATAGCTCATGAGCTATTGTGTAAAATATACTCATACATAAACATATTTATCAGGCAGTTCCTTGGCCACCTATATATAGTTATGATCTTGACTTATAAACATTATCATTAATTATCATATTTAATGTAGCTTTAAAAAAAGAATAATATTAAACGTTTGTTTTCTGTGTCGCACTGAAGGACATACATTTTTGCAGTGGCTGCTGGTGACAAAAATGTTTGGGGGGGGGCGCAGTTTGATGGTCGGTGGTCCTAGGGTTAGTGTCAAACAAACCGTAGCACCACTTCATACCGCAGCAAAAAAATAAAAATAAGAAAGGGAAACCAATCTAAAAACAACACAACACACTATAATGTTCCCTGGTTTGTCCCAGTAAGGTATCTCAGACCCACAGAGAGAAGAATAAAAATATACAATTAGACATGATAAAATGCCCATTTCACTCACATCACCTGAAGTTACCAGCAGTTAAAGGAGAGTTACCAATAAGGTAACCAATAATAACCAATAACAGTAATATGCTTAAAAAGAGACACCACGTATATTTTAGTTATTGTGTCTCCAGTCCTGATTTCACTGTAATCTGTTAGTTGTTGCAATACCTGAACAGGACAATAGATGGCGCATTAAGGACTATACACTGCTGTGATTAAGCATAATTTATATAACTTCTTGTTTTAATAATGAAATGTACCGCATATTAACTGTAATAGTCAAAATTACTTCCATCATTTCTTTATGCATTTTAGTTTTTTACACTTCATAGTTGTGTTTTTTATAAAGTATTTTTAACACTTTACAATATTTATAACAGGAATGCAGCTACTACCTGATCTTTAGTATGTCCTGTTGGAGCTGCTGGATGCATCCACTGACTGAATCTATGTTCCTCTTGTGGAGCTTGGCATAGAGGAGGTCCAAATGTGGGCAGATATGGTGAAAGACAACCATTTGTTTTTTTTTAAAAACACATTTTTTGGCCTTATTTTTCTCGGAGAAAGTGAAATTGAGAAAGGTGAGAAATCCTATCCACTGATTAGATGCTTTTGTTCCTCTTGTTATGTGCTGTGACATAGATGTGAAGAGACGGAAAGAGCAGTCTTCAAACTCAATTGAAATTATAACTTTAAACAAAGGTTGAGGTGGAATTACCATTAAGACTTAATGGCAGAAAGCACAATAATAGATAACACAGCAGCAATTCAGCTCAAGAAGAAAATTGGTTTTGCCATTGATTTATGAAAAACTAACGAGCAAAGATGCTTCCTGACATGATCTAGCCCCCTCAAATGTACTTAACAGAAGACCAAGAGAGAAACAAATATGCTACATGCAAGTCTGTAGTCCCAAGATAAAGGAGAAGCCCCCAAAGGGGGTTATCTTTTTATCTTTGGAAGCAGACAAAACAGACATTGATGCCAAACAAGTGAGACTGACTACCCTGCTCTACAGGTCTAAAGAGGAGGGTCGTTACGTTAATTTTGGCCACTCCTCACAGAAACCCATTTCACTCAACTTATTCTTGGAAAGGCTGGTGTCTTCTTTCAGAAACAGCTTTCACAGGAGAAAATACTTCAGCTGCTCAAGGTGAATTGTGCACCTTACAGGTTTGACTTATTTAACAGTATATATTATACAAATTTATTTTTATTTTTATCTTTTTAATTGATTATTTACGCAACTCAGTCTGGAGTTGCTGAAGTGTTAAGTGTAAGAAAAAAAACTCTAACCATAAACCACAAATACTGAATAGTTTTCTAAAGGAAATGTACATATACTATCCTTTAAAAATGTCTTGAATTTCTTACTGATTAATCTTCTATAAATTAATGCAATTGTTTCGAGTTTTTGATCTGTCAGTTAAAATGATTTTTATCAGGAGATATACTTTAAAAATGTTAATGATAAAAGTAGATATAAAGCTCAAACACCATCAGTTCAGGATTGGACTTCACTTTTGTCTTGGTAAAAATAAACAGGTGGCTAAATGTTACTGTACAGTGGTAGCTATGCATTTATATAGTCAGAAAACCCAATTAAACATAAACCAAGTGATAGTCTGACTTTGTCAAATTTGAGTCTGTCTTAAAATATCTCTGTTGCAAAATGTGCTTGTTCTTACTTTACATTGGGCTTTAATTTACTTGAGATGCTACAATATTTTACATGTGTTACGAACATCACTGTGATATTTATCTTAAAACCACCAGGAGTGCTGTCCTCTGTTTGTTTTAGCTGGAAATATAACTGCAGTGAATGAGGCTTTGATAACTGCTGGATAACTAGTTATGTGAGATTTGTTGCTTGAGGACAAAGCACAAAACCAACAAAGGTGCCAGATAATCAAATAACTTATATATATATATATATATATATATATATAGTATTAAGTATATTGGTCTTATGATAACCCCTTTTTTTTTTGAATGATTACAGTGAAGCATGTAAAACAGACATCTTATCCAATGATTTTGATTGGACAGATGTGGTGATTTTGAAGTACCCTGCAGATTAAGCCTGTAGTCTACAGAGAAATCAGAAATGTTGGGCAGAGTGAACAGTGGTACAACAATATGATTTAGGCGCTTAATTTTTAGCTTAATAGGAAGATAAAGTATACGAAAAAGCAAGAAAATAACTGGTTCAGTGAAATTACAATACATGAGTTATTTGTATATGGTAGGATTCAGTTACTTGACATGTTTGACAAATAATAATACTTTTGTAATATTAATAATTTTTTTGAAAATCTGATTTTGAAAGCGACAAGTAAAGGTGTATATTTCTGCCCTTGTTGAGGTCTCATACATGATTAAAGTTTTACCCAGTTTGGGTAAATTTAGCACCAGTATAACTTTAGGTTAACTTGACCTAGTTGCAACCTGTTATTTGACCCAGTGTTAAACTTGTTTCTTGTACAAAACAATGTGCATATGACATTCAAAAAATACACAAGTGATTAATCAATAATTAACTGTGGCAGGTTGGTTTTAAATGAACAGAGTAGATTATAAAACTTTGTTTTGATTAAATAACCCAACAGTAAAATAAAAAAATAACAGTAAAACTTAGTTGAAACAACTTTTTGTCTTGAATGGCTTTCTGGGTAACATAACCGAATATTGTGTTGGTGCTATATTGATCCAAACTGTCTAAAATGTATGTATGTTGTAGGCCATCCAGGAAATAATTCATGTGGAGTGAAAAATGAGAATATTGAAGTGAAACCTGAGAATTTTTCATCATTAACTAAAAATACTGAATGGAAAAATAGAAGTTTGAACTAAAGTCTATAATCATTGATTGTAAACCAACATGTAACCCTGTGTAAAGTATGACATACTTCTACTGTATTGTACACTGACTGATTCAATCCTAACTAATGGTTGAAAGGTACCAAGTACAAAACTCCTCGGTGAAGATGAGTCTGGTGAACCCTGGGACCAGACCAGGACCTACTCCATCCAAACCTCAGGAGAGGGAGCAGTGGGCCAGTAAAGTGGAATTTATCCTGGCAGTAGCGGGACACATTGTTGGTCTAGGAAATGTCTGGAGGTTTCCTTACCTTTGCTACAAAAATGGAGGAGGTAATTCTTTGCTGTGTTGGCCTCATGGATGTAGTTGGATATGGCTCAGCGTTGCAGCCAATTTTTCACAGTGGTCACTCGTGGAACTGCAGCAAAGAATGTCCTTACAGCCCAAAAAAGATTTTCCTCATAGACCACCGCTGTAAAAGAAAGAGACATGTGTACACTGTTGACAGGACACCTCCAATTGCAAAGAAAGTCAATTATGACTCTTTCTATTATGATTTTTTAGTGTTGAGTGATGAGTGATGAGTGATGTCATCACAATGGGCCAAGCAGCACACAGTAGGCCACATAAAGGATGCAAACCTGGAAGCTAGAAACTTATTTAGGCGTACGTGACACCCAAGCAGTTGTTATTGGATTGAATTGGTGGCATTTTCTATTTGATATCCAACTCTTATAATATATCCATGGTTGGCCTTTTCTTTTAATGTGAATTAAATGATCTTCGGTGACACAGAATCAAATTACTGCTATTGTTTCTGCTGCAATGTTTCTTGTTTCTCAGCACTCAGAAACCAATTTTTCAGAAAACCAAACCAAAATTCAGTTTAATAAAAGTGATTCAAAACATCACAACAAAAACTTGTACACATCATGTAAAGGCTGTATTGTAGTTTGCCTCCGCAGGGATTAAGCTGCATTCAGTTATTCTGGTTGGGCAACATTTTGCGAATGCCAGTGGTGAAATAAACACTTGCCATGTTTGTTATAAAGTGATTATGAGGCCTGAAAGCAAAAATGGTTACACCTCTTTGGCTGCTATATGACCTTCTGGACAAGCTGACTAAATTCTTTTACAATTGAAACAACAGTCTTGTTTTTACAAATCCTTAATTGTGTACAAAGATGTATCGAAATATTACTGATATTTTAACAAGATGTTTTACTTTTGTTTTAAAGGGGTTTTCTTCATACCTTACATTTTGTTCTTGTTCACCTGTGGCATTCCACTCTTCTTCCTGGAGACATCTTTGGGCCAGTTCACCAGTCAGGGTGGGATAACTTGCTGGAGAAAAATCTGCCCTCTTTTTGAAGGTAAATCTTCACAATGTTCACAGCTTGTTTTCTTTTTTTGTGTGGTTGTGTGTGTTTTTTAGCTACAAAAATAAGTAAATGTTTAAACAATGCTATGTGATGGCAAAAAGCCACCATACATAACAGCTGAGTTAAAGTTCCCACATGTTTTTAATATTTTATGATTTATTCACTTGATAAAATGTAACTGTGCTACAAAATGTGTAGTTTTCAATTTATCTCACTGTTTTGTGTACTTAAAACCACAATGATCAATAGTTCTATGTAAATAACTTCTCAATAACTGAATGTGACAGACTCTACAGTTCCTCTCAGCTCCATGGAGTGTTTTGCCATCTTTCATGGTGCTCACATCACATGAGAAAAAAAGTGTTGTTGCTGCTTTGATTTGTAGAGGACTCAGGAGGGGCCATAGAGAAAAAAGTAACACATTTATGTTCTCAATTTCATGGAAATCACCCTAATGCCACCTCTCTGAGATCCCTCAAACAAATTCAATTCAAATTCGGTATAATGGACTTTTTCTAACTATTATAACTTTCATTCTATCATCTAGTTTATAAAAACTCAGCTTCAGGGTTCAGGATCAGTCTCGCTGAAGTAAATAAAACAAGTTTAATATGCTATTCATTTAAACACAACTCTCCCGTCAAGACACTTCAGCACAAGGAACTGATGTTATTTTGTCCTTTGCTTTCTTCAATCTTGGAGCTGACTTAATGTGTTTGGTGCCCCATACAAGAGGGTGGATACATTAAGTAATCCATATACACAAAATATTAAATAGAGAGCACTCCATGGCCCCTCCTGGTGTCTGTAGATGTGTTTAATGTAGTCTTTGTGCTCTTTGAATTTTAAAAGTCAGTTTCAGTAGGTTTGCCATCTATTAGATCCCTGGTGTTGCAGTATCAGATGTCTGCAAACACAAAGAGTGTGTATTCATTATTCTGGCATTAAAACATGACATGACTATCTCTCTACAGGCTTAGGCTATGGGAGCCAAGTGGTTGTTTTATACACTGGGGTGTATTACATCATCATACTGGCTTGGACGTTCCTCTATCTGTTTTCATCCTTCAAGTCTGAGCTTCCATGGGCGAGTTGTCACAACAACTGGAACACAGGTATCTATGATATCACACATATCAGTGCGTGTTGTGTTTACTTTGCTGAACATGTTTTTACAACGTCTCTTATTCTTTCACCATGGAAGGTGACTGTTTTGAGTACAGTCACAATCAAACATCTTCTCTGCATCTGCATGGAAATAGTACCTCTTCAGTCATAGAATTTTGGGAGTAAGTACAATAATATGAATTGAAGCATCATGTATGGTCTGCTGTTTTTGTTGTATGTTTCTTACTAAACTTTGTTACAGGAAGAGAATCTTGGGGCTGTCTGGTGGAATTGAAGAAATTGGTAATATTCGCTGGGATTTAGCTCTTTGTCTACTTCTTGCCTGGATTTTGTGCTACTTCTGTGTGTGGAATGGAGTAAAAACCACTGGAAAGGTCAGAAAAATCTGCAACATTTTACTTTAAGTCCCCTAATTTTGCCTTCATAAGCAGTAAAATGTTTAATACATGTTTTATAAGATACTATCATGTTTATTAATGTATAACAGATGAGATAATGACTAACAATACAGCTGTAATAATAGAAAATCAGTCTTCATAGAAGAAATTATAATTCTTGCCAAATACTGTTCATTAATACTAACAAATACCCAAATATCTGCTTATAAATAGATCGTAAAGTGTGATAAACTGGTTATTAAATGTTTATATACTGCTTATAAATGCTAAAAAGGAGATATTAAAGTGAAGTCTGATTGTATGTAAACTTCTTAAAGCATTCTTTTACCTTAAAAAATTGCAATATTGACTGTTTTTTCTGTCTTAGGTGGTTTACTTCACAGCCACATTTCCATATGTGATGCTGGTGGTGTTGCTTGTTCGTGGTCTTACATTACCAGGGGCCAAAGAGGGAATAGTGTTCTATCTCTACCCAGATGCATCCCGCCTCACTGATCCAGAGGTAGACAAATTTAGCTGTTGCTGTAATTATAATTTTAATCATTGTTCAACCCTATTTTGTAGAAATTAGGTTTGTATTTTGGCAATTACCTTGAAAGAAATATAATTGCTGCCTGAATTATGTTTAGAGTCTTGTGTGTGGTCAGGTTTAAGCAATAAAAGCACTTTAGTTAAGGTTAGGGATTGATTGTGGTTCTGATTGAATGTCAAATAAAGTAAACATGTCCTGTCTAGTGCTACAAATCACTTTTGACATTTTCAGTAATTTACCAAGACCACAATCTTTCGCTAACCTTAATCAAGCACTTTGAATACTTAAATATAGCCATAAACTAAAGTCTATGAGCTCTGTGAGGATGCGACTCTACTAAAGTCAGCATACTAAGCTGCCCACAATAAAACAATGCTAACACCATCACGTTAAACAAGAATAATGTTTAGCTTATTATCAATTATTCACCATCTTCGTTTAGCATGTTAGCATGCTAACATTTGCTAATTAGCACTACATATTATGTACAGTTGAGGCTGATGGGAGCATCATTAGTTTTGAAATTATTCAGTCATAAATCAAAGTATCTGACGAATAAAAAAACCCCCTGACTTATAAACCAGTTGCTTATTGGCCTAAACGTCATTTCCGTCAGCTGTAGTGCCACATTTCTTGCATGGCTAAAAATGTTAATCATGCTTTACTTCCTATGAGCACATTTTGTATTGCACGGGCTGATATAGTAGGAAAACAAATTAAATACGTTGTCAGTTAATGTTTTGTGACTCAGCAGATATCTGGGGTTGCTTTCTAATAAACCTAAACTGAAAACATCTCTTACAGGTATGGATGGATGCTGGCAGCCAAATTTTCTACTCCTATGGAGTCTGCACAGGTGTTTTGACATCTTTAGGAAGTTACAACAAATATAGCAACAATTGCTACAGGTTTGTATTTTATATTTTCACTGGCTATACCCAATTAAATCTTATTACTTGCTTTAGTTTTGATCAGAGCACAGGTTCACTCTTTTTCTGTATTCCTCCCAACAGAGACTGTGTTTACCTGTGCCTGTTAAACAGTTTAACAAGCTTTGTAGCTGGCTTTGCCATCTTTTCTGTCCTTGGTTTCATGGCAAAAGAGCAGGGTGTGGACATATCAATGGTGGCTGAATCAGGTATGGAAGTTTCTCAATGCGTTTTTGAAGTGACGCTATTTGCATTGTTTAAGGAATAGACCATTTGACCTTGAATGTTTTCAGGTCCAGGGTTGGCATTCATTGCTTATCCTCGTGCTGTGGCTCTAATGCCACTTCCCCAGCTTTGGGCCATTTTCTTCTTTGTGATGATCATCTTCTTAGGATTAGACAGTGAGGTAGGACTATAATCAACTCTCTTTGGAATGTAATAATTACACAGTTTTTTTCTATATAAATACAAAAAACATCTCTTTTATCACCATAGTTTGTATATCAAGAAGCGTTGGTCACAACCATCTCCGACATGTATCCTTCCTTCTTTCAAAACAACCGCCGCCGCAAACTCCTTCTTCTTGCCATTAGTGTTGGAAGTTTCTTTATTGGCCTTCTGATGGTTACACAGGTGAGTAGTCTGTGACATTGATCTTTCAATACATACACTCACAGTAAATATTAGTCAAACACAGATGTAATGACAACCTTTCAATGAATTCTGTTTCTCCTTATTTGCAGGGAGGCCTTTATATTTTCCAGTTGTTTGATTACTATGCCTGCAGTGGGATGACACTCCTACTTTTTGCTGTTATTCAGTCTGTCTGTATTGGATGGATCTATGGTAAGGGGAACTTTTAAATTTGTATAATCTGCCAGAGCTGCTGTTCAGTTGGATTGCTGTGGATATGAACTCATGTTGTACACCCAGGTATATTTTAAAAGATGTCGCAAAATCAATCTGAGAGTTTACTAAACAGTTAACAAGACAGACAAGCAGAAAAAACATTTAATATTTTCTCTCATTACTCCTTTGTCTTGTAAATTATTTAGGATATTGTTCAGATTAAACAGGGAAAAATCACGGATTTCGCTGACTTCACCATTGACACGCATAACCTGCGATGAGTAAAAAGTCGACATTGTCACAAGCCAGGTTGGGAATGCCAAACATACCAATTTTGTGGGGCCAACTTCTGAGGAGTTGGATACAAAATCATGCATATGACATTGAGAATTTGATAGAAAATTATTTGGGTTTGAATATTTCACACAATCTAAGCATCATATAGCTTCAGAGATACATGACCTATAGGTGATATTCATGTTTTTTCTTTTTCTAAATTTGAAAATAACAAAAAGTTGTGTGAGGCCATAACACTAATGTAACTAACTCTACTTATTTTCCAAAGGTGCAGATCGTCATTATGATAATATAAAGGACATGATTGGATATCGACCGTGGCCTTTTATGAAATACTGTTGGCAGTACATCACACCAGCTATCTGTACTGTAAGTACTGATAATGTAGACATGTCTCCCCAGTAACATTGTGCATGCTTTACTAACAAACAAGTGTATCTAACAGCTGCCAAAGACTTCTGTCCTAAAGTCAGTCCATGTCTCCACCAGATGGATGACACACTGATGGGGTATTGTTGTGACTCTACAAGGTTTATTAAATGTCTTCATACAATTTAAAGCACATTTTATAACTTGCAAATTAAGTGGGGGAACTTCAAAATGACTGGTATTCAGCATATTCAATAAACTTAAGTAACTTAAAGGTGAAAGAAAAAAAAAAAAGAAGAAGGTGAAAGAGCTGAAAGAGAACATTTTACTAATTGGGGGGTAAGCACACAAATGAAATCTTCTGTATGAAGCAGATGATGCATTGAATAAACACAATCCACACAAAATATTCAGTTAGACATATTCTTAAATCATTAAATTCTTCAACATTATACATACAATATTTAAGGTATAATAAAAATAATGGTAATAAGGTATAATTAAATGTAAGGTTAGATAAAAAATCTGAAAAGTAATTCATATCTTCATTTTCTGATTTATAGATATAAGCTGTTAGGTGTAATTTTGAATGAAATGTTTTAAAAATCCATGTAAATTATTAGTTTAACGCTGGCTTGTTCTTCCTAAAGAAATACTAATTATATAATGATCCAAATAACATAGATATGCTGGCAAAAAATCTTAATCTGCAGCAATTTATTTACTTGAAGAAAAGAATAAGGCCAAGATTCATAATTCTTAAAATATGCACCAGCCAAAAACAAAATCCAGCAGGCAAGGGGTAACAGATTGATTTGGGCATTGTCTCAATAAGCAAGAGGAATGGATGAGGATGCACTGATTTTCAACATGGTAAAAGTTGGGGCATTCAAACTAATAATTTAAAAAATGGCAGTGACACCCACACATTATATAGAACCATACAAATATTATAGAAATGGCTGCAAATACAATGGATATTAGATTTGAGTTAAATCAACAATCCCAAAATCTTCAAGATGATTCACCATGACCATATGATTGGATATTACTTCCCCTTTTCTACTAATTGGTAATCTGATCCTGGATTTGTTTTGGATTTGTTATTTTCTCTCTGCTTTTTCTTTTAGTGCACATTTGTCTTTTCCTTGGTCAAATATACACCACTCAAATTCAACAACACTTATGAATACCCGTGGTGGGGCTACGCCATTGGAGGATTCTTTACTCTCTCGTCAACTCTCATGGTTCCTCTGTGGATGCTGTATGCTCTGAGTGTCACTCCTGGAACACTGAGACAGGTATAGTCAGATGTTGTTAAAATAACGACCAAAAAGGTAGATCAGACAATAGAGTTACAATACTTAAAGCAGATGTACAAGAAAAGTTCAGTTTTGTACTGAAAACTCATTTTCACATATTGTAACAGGTACATTGTTAGACCAGATGTCTACCTTGACATAACATGAAGCAGTTTCTGTTAAAGGTACACATTCTTGCCTCTAAAGGTACAGTAGCAATCATCAAACACCCAGTAGATTGGTAGTCCTGTCACTACCCTGACTATTCAGTACTCTCATCAACTTTTGGATGTCTGATGCAAAAGATATGAAGGAGTTTTTGTTTCAAAGATTGTTATAAAAAACTTTATTGGAGTACTTTGAGTTGTATCCTTTGTCAGCATGTTACAATGCTTGCTATATCAGAAATGATCATTTATTTATATTTTGTCATTCATCAAAAGTCCATAGTAAAGTTGGTTAATGGGGCTCATTGGATGGGGCGCCTATGTGGCTCTTGTCCACTACCACAAAGAAGCAGGTCTAATACCAGGAAGCAGGTATTGCAATTGGGGCAGCTGGTTGGAAGGTGTTGAAGAATCACTTGGTTGTTGCTTCACTACTGACCCCTTCAGGTTAATCAGGCCTGTCTTCATGAGGTTACGATCTGGGGTGTCAACTAACAGCAAGTGTTCAAGTGACAAAGACCAACATGAGCTTTATCTGCCAGGAGTCATTTAAAATGCCACTTAGAGCCATTAAGGGAAACAATGATAGATCAACAAAGCGTCAGATAGGGAGACTGCTGTTGGTTTCCTGTTGCCTAACCAATAGCCATTTGGGTGTCGTTTTGGACTTTTTTGAAAAAAAGAGAGTCCCTGACCAGACTAAAACCACAGTCTTTCCTTAACACTAATCGAGTTGATTTTGTGACTAGTTTTTTTTGGAACTGTTGAAACTCCATGTGAATCAGGGACAGCATGTAGCTGTCTAGAACAAAACAAACAGTGCTGTGTGTGGCATTTATTTGAAAAAATAAAAAAAAGGTATTGTAGATTATTTTGAGCCTTAACAGCAAACTATCTTGCTCTTTCTCCACACAGAGAGTGAAAATTCTGTGCACTCCATCAAAAGATCTGCCTTCTGCAATGTCAAAGAAGTCATCAAATCAAGAAGCATTTCAGACTTTCACAGACTTGTACACACTCCGCATGACAGAAAATTCTGAAGACACAGACGGCAGAGCTCAGAGATCATCTATTATTTAAACGGCAAGAATTAAAGAGGACATCCTGACAGCTAAAATATAACCATAACAGGGAGGAGTGCAGATCTTTAGCAGTTTTATATCAAAACTGTCCACAAAACGTTTGTCAGATTCTGGGAAATACTCATCACAATGTATTTCAGTGCTTGTGACATCATTTGTGTACTTATCATTATTATATCTCTTGTGTTTGCCAGATGGCAGTGTATTTCTGATAATGATTTATGTTACAGGTACATTTTACAATCACACTGTAAGATCTTTTTTAAGGGAGTGCTTCTTAAAATACTTCTTAAAATAATTATTGGAGATAGTTGAGTTTTTAGGTACTTTCAGCATTTTGAAATGCAGTGTTATCCCGAGTATAATAGATAACACCTGCACACCTTAACACCTTCACTCAACTGAGTGAAAACTGGGTTTGCAGGCTGTAATATGAATCCCTTATTTCACTTTAATTGCAGAGTAATTACAGGGTATGTGAGATGTAATGTAACGCGCCAGTGTTCAACTATTTTACACTTCAATTACAGTGTAATTACAGATTATGTGGGCTGCAATATTAAACTAACTGCATTCCCCTTGATCACTAAAATTGCATACATTCAGTTACATACAGATAGACCTAGATTAAAACAGATGTCCAAGACCACGTAATAAATAACACTTTCCCTTTTTTGTTATAGGATCTGCAGCTTTGTATGTATTTTAGCTGAATTTGCCTT
Source organism: Scomber scombrus (assembly GCF_963691925.1). Taxonomy (NCBI): domain Eukaryota; kingdom Metazoa; phylum Chordata; class Actinopteri; order Scombriformes; family Scombridae; genus Scomber; species Scomber scombrus. The sequence continues at coordinate 18,935,368 of NC_084972.1, forward strand.
CAAATCTAATCTAAGATTCTTTTCCAATATTCCTATCCTATAATTGTGTTATTTTTTTTACCCTGGTGTACCCCAGTGGTATTTGTATATTGTAATTTTAAAATAAATTATATGACGACTACTACTTTTTTCCTTTTTACATTTTATTTTCTGACCCAGCAATTTTTAATATTACTGTACTATGTAAGTAATATAGTCAATTACAGTAGGTATACATTAATGTAAAACATTTTCTTCTCATCCATCTAAATATTTTACTCCTACTGTATATTCCATATAGTCTTAACTATTATCTTCTTCCTTTGTATCCATAATTCTGTACTTGTGACCGCACAAAAGTTCCTATGTGTGCAAGCACAAATGGCAAATAAAGTTCTTGAATCTTGAATCTTGAATCTTGAATCTTATGGGCAATATCTATAGGTGTGCACAGAAGACAATTACAATGTAAGTTTGTCTGCTAGAAGAATTTTGGATGATGAAACATCTCCCTCTTCTGGATAAATTGACACATTACACACAGGATATATATATTTTTGCACTTTTTACTTCAAAGGTAGGGAAGCACATTCAAAAATGTTTAAATAGTAAATGAATGGGTACCAAGCTGTCATTTGGTGCCATGGCCATAGTCATTACCATCACTAACTCTTTAACATTCATCAGCACACGAATGAGCATGACACACAGGTGGCATATTAGACAACATCACCAGAACAGCCAGCTTTCTCAGAAAACAGGTAAGACGCAAGGGTAAAACAGATTAAAAACTATCTGAGTTAAATAAAAAAACAAAAAACAAAACAAGACCCACAATCATGTTTTACTTTAACATGCAGCTTTTCTATCTGTGAGTGCTGATAATATTATTATATGTTAAATTGTTGTAGGATGTTGCTGACACTGAACTACCATGCTCCACTGAAAACAACCATGCTTTTATGGTCACTAAATGCAAGTGAAGTCATGTTAAGTCATGTTAAATACTGTATGTGCGATTAGCAATAAATTAGAGGGGTGAGCAGTGCTGCCTCTTTAGTCGAGCAGATCTTCAGTTGAAAGCAGAACATACAGGCTCATTAATATATACAACAGGGGCCACGTGAAGCTGGTGCTTTGGTTCATACAAAGCAAAAAAACCCAAATATTTTAAAGGTATCAGTATAAGCAAGTCTACCACAATAACACTAACACTGAGAAACTAACACATACTCCAAGAGGACATTGATGTTGCTCAGGAGATACTTAGCCACTAAAAAAAAGCAACAATATAGATTGATCAATTAAGAAATGATCAATTATGTGTTGTTCACCAAATGCATAAAATGTCACAGTAAACATGCAAATAATGTGAAAATAACAAATATCCAAATATCACATTTTATTCACTCATGTCTCACGACTGTGGGCACAGAAGACCCAAAAGTTCTGTGGAACACTACTGTAAACATAAACAAATCAATTATAGAACCTGCCTTTTAAATGAATTTATTAATCCTATTCTTATCATTGGCAGTAATGCTTTTACCCTACATACAACATTCAAAAACCACCATGTATTTGCAGACAGTGCATAAATTGGACCACCAGAGGGCACCTCAGCAACCAATGCAAACATGTATAACTTCCAGATCTAATGGGGCCCTGTGATTTGACAGTGGAGTGGTCTGCAAGACGCCAAACTGAGGGTTCCTGTTTTTTGTTCACTGCAGGGTTTTTAGTGTTTAATTTCATTTGGGAGGTACCTCCACACCAAATGTTATGTATAATAATTACCACTATTGTTATGGATAATGAAAATGTCACCTGTGACAATCCTGCTTTGAAGACATTTGTTTTTGAAATTTCCAAAATGTTTTTAACAATATGTTAGGAATCCTTGTGCTGTTTGAAATACATGTCCTAAATGATTATTAAATAGTGCTTGATAATTAAGATGACTGTTAGGAAAATGATTATGGTGTAAGTTATGGTTTTGCACCATTTATCCTTTTTTATGTGTTCCTCAATTTGTCATTTGTGTCCTTTTATATTCCTTCGTATATTCTTTCTTTAACTATTGACTTATTTTTGAGAAAAGAAAAGATTAAAAAGGGTAAAAAAAACCAACATTATTAAGTGATCAGATTCCAGCATGAATAAATTAAACCTTTTGATGGTTAGAACTTTTGTAAAAGAGAGGACTGTATATTTATAGTGCAGTGAACAGTCTGTGGCTAATGTATATGCTAATGTGCCAATGCTATGCAGAGCTGGAGTAACAAGTGGTGCTCCTCCTTCAGCAGTGGGGGTCATGAACCTTGTGCTTTGGTGTGACATTTAATTCACCCACGTTAACATAGATTGGGTTTACAAACTATTAGAAACACCTCTACAGTCTAAAAGGACAATAAAGTTGAACTCCCCTCCAAAAAACGTTTGACAGAAACCTCTCTGAACGTAGCATTTATAGCTGTGCTCCTGAATCGTACCTAATAAATAACAAGTGAATGTGTACCACCATCTTTTGAGAGAAAACTGTGTTGAGCAGCAATAAAAAAAACCACCAGAGGGCGCATCACCAGCCAGTGCAGTGTTATTAGGGACCGAGCTGAAAGGCAAAGACCCTATTGTTTTTGTGTCGTTTATTATTATTCATATATTTTATTTACCTGTCATGCTAGTGTGATACTTTGCTAATTAACATGGTAATTACATGATGATCAAATGATAATAGGATGGATAATTATCAGATAGATATTTATCTCATATTTGTGTATATGCATGTATATAGATATGTTATGTAGTATATGTTTATATGTATATTAATATATGTGTATGTGTATATACATACTTGATATATTAGTATATAAATGTGTATGTATGAGTACTGTATTTCATTCTTTAATGTACCTACATGGCTGAATGACAAGTAAAATCCTTGAATCCTTGAACATTGTTTACATGTAATAATGTTAGAGCATGTCATAGGCCTGTCAGAGCAGTAAGGACATTACAGTACAGTTGTAAACCTATATCACCCCTGGAGCATTCTTAGAAATCTTAACCATTATCACAGCCTTCCTTGTAACATAATCAGACTTTATCAGAAAATAAAGGAAGTAATTAGTTACTTTGGGAATGTTTTCTGCTTGCTGATTTTTTGGAGAATCATTACAATCTGTGGGGTGCAATATTTGACAATATTTAAGGGAAAAGAGAGGAGGCATTTAATTTTAATCCATTGGTGAAATTCACTCTGTTAGAGTGTCTGGAAAAAGAAATTAGACAGAGCACAGATCTTGTCAGGTATTACGTGGGATCTGTCACTGTAGGGCCTGAGAGAAAGTGTTCTCTTATTTAATGTTTATCCAACTGCAACACAGTAACCTACTAAGATACTTTAACAGGAACTCTGTGGTAGATCTTCATTTTGTAATGATTTACGTTTCAGAAAGACTACGTCAGCTCAGAAGATTTTCATACTTTTTTTTTGTTGTTTAAGTTTTTATTCAATTTCTTATATGTCAAACATCATACAAAAGACATCAAACTTCACAAACACTGTGTCCACAAAAAGAGTATATGATAATATATATACACGAGTCGTCCTCCCCTCACATGTTATAGGAACCTATTCCCCTCTCATATGATTCAGAAAATGACCCCAGACCTGGTAAAATTTCCCTTTGTTATCATTCAACCTTGCTATCATCAATTCATAGGAGGCATTATCCGTCATCAGCTTAACCCAGTCAGTAAATTCTGGTCGAGGCTCACTCTCCCAGTGGTGAAGAATGATTTCTAGCTGCAGTGATGAAGACTGTCAGTGCTAAACCGAATTCTGCTTTTGATATTCCTGGTGGTGACCTTGACCTGTCACCCAGTAGGCAGAGTTGGGGGATTCTGGTAGGGCTTTTCCAAGCCATTCAACCAGTTTTCCTATAACCTCTTTCCAGAAAAGAAAAAACAAAGAGCACTCCCACAGTGAGTGTAAGAAGGTCCCTGCCTGTGCATTACACTTCCAACACAGGTTGTTCTGCATCAAGCCCATTATATGGAGCCTCACTGGCGTATAATAATACCTGTGAATAATTTTATAATGTGTGAATTGATTTTCATACTTTTGATAAGGCCTCAAAGGTGGAGAACTCCAGTCTCCCAGACTCTTGACATACTGTTATGTGAAGCATCTTGAGTTTTATCTCGTCTATAAAGCAACAGTAATCCAACTAAAACAAGCAACATAACAATCCATTTATGTTTCAGTCAGTCAACATCTGTCTATCTGTCTATTATGTCAAGATACTCCTGATTCCTGTCAGAAATGGTAAGGACAAACAGCAATGCTTATGTCAGAGAAGCTGAAGCCAATGTTTTTCGTATTTGCTAAAAAAAAAAAAAAATAGTTGCCAGTTGTCAACTGTTAATCAACTTATCACGAAAATGTTTCAGCTCTGCAAATACATAGGCCACTAACAAACTGCACATATTTTAATTTTAAGATCTGTTTTCTGACTATATTTAAAGACACTAGCTTGTCACTTTCCAGGTGAGTATTTACTATTTACTACCCACTCTGCATACACAGTAAAGAAGAATTTCTGTATTCTGTGGGAAGGTGTCTGCATTACATGCAACAGCCCTTTGCATAACATCACTTATTGCTTTCTTCCACAGAAATCTGATCCATCAGATCCAAAACAGGAGGGTCTTACTTAAAGTGTGATATAATTATTATTTTTTTGTATTTACATTGACACTTAATATGGTAGAATATGTTCTAGATCAGTCATATACTATGTATTCCTGACCTACTAACAGATTAGCTCCAGTTCCTGTTTGTCGCAGGTAAAGCACTTCCTGTCACAGTTTCAGTACATTCAGTCTCCACAGTGTGTCCAAGTGTGTTAAGTACCTTCCTAGCTGTGAAGCAGAAAGCTCATCCCAATTAACTGTTGCTTACGTGTGACTTGAGGCACGAGGCAACCACCCTTTTGATCTAAGCTTTTTTAGACTTTTCACCTCCTCAGGTTTATATCTCCAATCGTCTATTTCAATCCCATTTAGAGCTCAGCTCTCACATCCTAGTTGTACCAGATGCTCCACATACGCAAATCACATTTTTAACCTTTCAGCTATGCTAAAATTGGCTTTAATGCCTTCATGTTAGTTTTAATAATTTATTACTACAGAGAATGTTATTCATTACTTGTGTGTGGGTTTGATTATCTATCTATCTATCTATCTATCTATCTATCTATCTATCTATCTATCTATCTATCTATCTATCTATCTATCTATCTATCTATCTGTCTGTCTGTCTGCCTGTCTGTCTGTCTGTCTGTCTGTCTGTCTATCTATCTATCTATCTATCTATCTATCTATCTATCTGTCAGTCACACATATCCAGGTTGTTTCAGTTAGAATATTGTTTGCAGTCATTTTACATTTATATTGCCTTAATATGCATTACATTATTGTTTCAATTGCACAGTATACATGATCATATTTGACATCTAGATAACTGCATGAACATGAAAACAGACAGATATCAGCCAACACTACAGTATGTTTGACTGATTGATTTACATTGCATTGTGCTTTATTAGATGCCTCTACACACTAGTGCATGCTAAACAGTAAAACCTCAAAATAAAAACAAAAAACGACAGGAATAAAATGACAAAGTATATTTGACCTTCAGTCTCTGTCTTGAGAGACAACCTAAGGACTTTGGCCTCTGGTGCCAGTATGTGACCACTGTAATCACTTTTGAAGACTACGTGAATTGAGGGAGACAGGTGTCACCTATAATGTGAGTGCTGATGCCCAGACAACCTACTCAACACCACTGAATTGCGTACAACGTGTGAATCCAATTTGTAAGGATTGAAGATTAGAAAGGGCCAAACCCTTCCGGTTTAACAGCTTGCTGGTGACAATTTTTGGATGCTAAGCAGATAAACACAAGCTCCTTGGTCTGGAAATCTCTTATGTGGGTAATAGCATACTTAAGAAAGCTGTGTAACAGATGGTATTCTGTTTTTACATTGAGGGCATTACCACACAAGCTTTTTTTAAATCATTATAATTTGCACATCACACTTACTCACTTTCTCATGGAGTGTGAATAGTTTAAATATAAAAATGGTTGTTGTTAACCCTTAGATGCATAAGTGGGGTCAAAAATGACCCCAGCAGTTGTTTTTTTGCAATAGCTTTGTAATTTTAAATTTTTATCGTTTAATCTTCCATGTATTCCTCAAATAGGTTGTCTTTGACACGAGGCCATTTGGAATTGTATCGAATTGTTATATTTTTTAAGTAATTGCATTTTTTGTATCAGTACCAAACTCTTCCATACGTGGGGTCAAAAAGGACCCCAATCATTTTCTATGGAATTTCAAGGGTTAACCCTAGGAACCTTTGATTTTTATCAACTGTGACTGTCAGGTATATATATTTTTTTTAACAATTTATTTATTAACATTTTTTCCATACAGTTTACAGCATCAGTAACAGCAGTATAACGTCAAATGCCACCCAAACCCACCCCCCTCCCAAATCAGGCCCATGTGCCAACTCTTGCTTTAATCCCTAATAATAAAAATAATGAAAAATAAATAAAATAATAACAGTAATAATAAAGTAGATTATAGATAAATACAGTACTTAAGTAAATAATAGAAAAATAAATTCAAACCATAAAAAATATAAAGAAAGTACAAAGCACAGTAAATTACATTCAACAAAGGTCATGATATTGGCTTGGATTTACAGGTGTGATAACAACCAACAGCAGCCATCAACTACCACTACACCATTGACAGTACTCAACTAGTTAACTGTGAGAAGTTATCCAGATATGTTTTAAAGTCACTCCAGCTTTTTTCAAAAAGATGGGGTTTCTTTTTCACATTGAACATAATTTTTTCAGAGGCCATGTATGATGCAACTTCCTTAAGCCACATTGAGACAGTGGGTGGGTTTTCACTTTTCCACAGTATGGCAATACATTTATTTCCAGCAATTAGGGATAGCCTAATAAAACGTGTTTTCCTTACCCTGTTAGCAGGTAAAACAGATAAATCCCCTAGCAAAATCAATCTTGGAGAGTGAGGAATCTCAATCCCTGTGATGCCCTTGATTGCATCCAGAATATGATCCCAAAATTGTTTCAAATTTACACAGTCCCAGAACATATGAATAAGACTTCCTGTTGCGACCTTACACCTAGGACAAAGTTCAGAAATAGTACCGTACATTTTATGGAGTCTCTCTGGTGTGAAATAAATTCTATGAATGAGATTAATCTGTAGAAGCCTATGGCGGCTATTATACGAAAACTTCTGAGCTGAGCTACACAGCGCTTCCCAATCACAGTCTTTAAAGGTGAAACCAAGATCTTGCTCCCATTTAGCCCTAGATTTCAGAGTTTTATTTGTCAGGAGATCTAGTATTCTGCTGTATATCACGGACACCATGCCCTTAGAGTGTTGAATGCCCTTCAGAATGTTATCAGTTACAGGAGATTCTAGAGGGGTTGGATGTCCACCCTGTTGAGAGCAAATAAAGTGCCTGACCTGCAGATATTTAAAGAAATGAGCAGCAGGAAGATTGAAGGATTCTTTTAATTGTACAAAGGATTTGAGTATATTATTATCATAGAGGTCGCCAAATGTTTTAATCCCCATGCTGTGCCATCTCTTAGTGAGACCATCTCTTAGTACAGGTGGGAGTGCTGGGTTATTATGAAAGGGGGTGTTACTATGCAGTAGTTTCACACTAAGGGTACGTAATTGTATAATTGACCATAATTTTGACGTATGGTTGATAAATGGATTAGCTGTGCCATCCTTCAAAGTATAATAGGATTTAATAAAGGGGATACCAGCCAGTGGCACATCCGCTGCATGGAATTGCTCTATTTGCCTCCAAGCTGGAGGGTTGGGCATCTCTGTCTGCCAGAACCAGATAGCTCTTAGCTGAGCAGCCCAGTAAAAAAATTCGAAATTGGGGAGTTTCAAACCACCGTAAGGAGGGGAGGTGTTATACAGCGTTTTGATTTTAATTCTGGGTACTTTCCCCCTCCATATAAACCTGGATATCACACCTTCTAGTTTCTTGAAAAAATTTGTTGGGATTGATATGGGAAGGGTTTGAAACAGGTAGAGAAATCGCGGCAGCAGGTTCATCTTTATACAATTCACACGCCCTATCAGAGAGATTGGTAGTTGCATCCATCTGTCCAGGTCCTTCTCCACCTTCCTTAACAGTGTGTCATAGTTAAGTGAGAAAGCCTTATCTAACTGGGTAGGAATCTCTAAGCCCAGATATGTGACACTCTGAGTATTCCATTGAAAAGGGAAATTTTCCCGTGGAATTTGTTCAGCCGGCAGGTTAAGGGGTAAGGCCACACTTTTTTGCATATTCACTTTATATCCTGATATTCCACTATATGTATCGAGCAGATCTGTAAGGGCCGGTAGGGTGGTGGATAAGTTCGTTAAAAATAGGACTATATCGTCTGCATATAAAGAGATTACATGGTTTGTATCGGCAACCGTGACCCCTGAGATCGAGGGGTGGGTCCTTATTGCAATGGCTAAGGGCTCCACTGCTAGCGCGAAAAGCAGGGGTGATAGTGGGCACCCCTGCCGGGTACCTCTTGAGAGAGAAAATGGAGGCGACACGTCTGAGTTTGTCTGTATCATGGCTGTGGGGTTAAGGTATAACAATTGAATCATACTTAACATATTTGGGCCAAGGTTCATTTTATGTAAAACCGCAAAGAGAAAATGCCACTCGACGCGGTCGAAAGCTTTCTCCGCGTCGAGTGAGATTGCCAGAACTGGGTCATTCAGGGACTTAGCACAGTGCACTATGGTAAGGAACCTCCTGACATTGTCTATTGATGATCGATTTTGAATAAATCCAGTCTGGTCCATATTAACCAGCTGGGGAACTATTTTTTCAAGTCGAGTGGCTATAACTTTAGTAAGCAGTTTATATTCAGTTGACAAAAGAGAAATTGGTCTGTATGATCCGCACAGCCTAGGATCTTTACCTGGTTTTAACAGAACAATGATGAGGGCTCGTTCCAGTGTTTGAGGCAATTGGTTATTTTCGATTGCATGGTTAAACATCTCTAATAGGGGATCAATTAATTTTTCTGCAAATTTTTAAAAAAAGTCAATAGTAAAGCCATCGGGGCCAGGTGCCTTCCCCCCTGGTAATCTGGTCAGAGCATCCAGCAATTCTTGTTTGGATATTTTTTTCTCAAGGTTAATCTGAGCTCCTTCCGGTACCTTCGGAATATCCAAAAAGTCGAGAAAGCTGTGCATGTCTAGGCTGTTCTCACCCTGTGAAGTGTACAATGTTTTGTAGAATTCTGTGAAGGCCTGGTTAATGTGTTGTGGATTACGGACCACGTCATCTCCACTTGGCGATTTAATAGCTGAGATGTATCTGGCGGCCTCCTCTCTTCTAATCTGCCAGGCCAGTAACTTCCCTGATTTGTCGCCTTGTTCGTAATACCTCTGTTTCAGCCTAGCCATTGCATTTTCTACCTCACGTGTTGTAAGCACGTCATATTCCGCTCTTTTGGCGATTAGTTTGTCTAATATTGCCTGTGTTTTAGAGTGGGAGTGTTCATTTTCAAGGGTTTTAATATCAGTTTCCAGGGACAAAATTTGGGCTCGATATTGTTTCTTTCTCCATGAGGAGTAGCTAATTGTGGAACCCCTGATGAAAGCCATCATGGACTCCCAGATTATGGATGGGGAGGCCGAGCCTTTATTTACAGTGAGAAAAAAATCTATCTGCTCATTAATTAGTTTGACAAGATTCTCGTCATTAACCAAATGCGCAGGGAACCTCCAGCGTTTAGGTCTATTGTTTTGGTCTTGATTGTTCAGGTCAAGTAGGAGAGGGGCGTGGTCTGAGTGTGTCTTGGTTAAGTATTCACAGGACGTAACAAGGTGCTCCATCCCTGCATGGATGAAAAAGATGTCAATTCGGGAATAGCTGTTATGTACGTGGGAATAAAAAGAGTACTCGCGAAGGTGAATGTGTTTTGCCCTCCATACATCAATCATATTGAGATCCGTCAACTCTTTTTTAAGGACCTTGGCTGCTGATGATAAAGGTTTAGAAGATAATGAGGACCTATCCATGTTTGGATCCAATACCAAGTTAAAGTCACCGCCGATGATTAGTTCGGTGGGGGAGCAAGTTATTTTGAAAAAGAGATTCACAAAGAAATCAGCGTCATCTTGATTTGGCCCATAAACATTGAGCATGGTGACTGGTGTATTGGCTAAAAAGCCTCTAACCAAGACATATCGGCCCATTTTATCCTTCTCTAAGTATTCCAGTTGGAAGGGTACCCCTTTTCTAAGCAGAATAGCTACTCCCCGTGCTTGAGAAGTAAATGAGGAGTAGTAAATTTGGCCTTGCCATTGTTTACCCAGTTTACAGTGTTCTGCATCAGTTAAATGAGATTCCTGCAGAAATGCAATGTCAACCTTGTGCTTTCTGATGAAGTTGAGGACCTTTTGGCGTTTGGTAGGTTGATTAATGCCATTGGTATTCCAGCTCAAAAATCTATATATCATATCTGGCCATGTATGTCAAACTGGTAGAGAGTAAATACAGATATGGTGGCGCAGCAGTCATAACAGTATAGTAAGCCAAGCAATTAGTGTCAATGGTTAATGTAAAAAACAAAATAATATCCTGTGCCTTAAAAAACAAATGGTCTAGAGAGGTCAAAGCTGAAACTAAAATAATCAGAGAAGCTACTAAACCCATAGCCCCTCCACCCACCCCCAAAAACCTCCCACCCCCCCAAAAAAAGAGTTGGCATATACTTCTTCCTGTCGACAAGCGTATTAGCATACTCAACCCTGACAGGTAAAACCAGGCTACCTAATCTAAAGTAAAGTGCCAAGGATTCAAATAGAAACAACCCCATTGCAAGATGCCACCCAAATAGCCCAGATAGTGGCGGGCAAGGAACTAATGAACATATTATTCAAAAAACTCAGAGACGAAAAAGCTCTATAATTAACATCTGAGGAGGCTAAATATCGTAGCCAAATTAGAGGTAACGAATTTAACAATTAGATCCAACCAAGGGGCGGACTTTAAGTACCACACGCACTGGGCGTTGGGAGACCAGAGTATCCTGCCAAGATTCATCCCACAAAAAAAAAAAGAGAGAAAGAGGGAGAGAAAAAAAAAAAAAAAGGTGTTGGGAGAAAAGATCTAAGGTAGATAAACAAGGGCGGAAATCTACTGGATTTACAAAAGATAAAATCATACAATTTTTTAGGCAGTACTCTTATTGCTATGGGCCCCCCAGATAGGTTGCCCACATGATCAGTCCGGCCCTGCCAGTGCGCTCAGCTAATTTGTACAAAAGATAGTCCAAAAAAAACAAAAACAGAAAACATCCACTATACTTGGATTTCCATGCAGTCTTATTTCGCACAAGAAGCCTCGGTGTGGTGCGTTACCTCAGATGATTAGAGTCACGGGCTCAAGTCAGCACGTCAGGGATTCTTCCCCAGGTAGTTCTCAGCTGACACCGGGGAGGTGAAGGTGCGTCTGCCCTCCGGAAGATCCATCACCAAGTTAGTAGGATGGAGGAGCCTGAAGGATATATTGCGGTCGTGTAGCTTCTTCTTCAGTGGTGCGAAGGCTTTCCTCTTTCTGTAGAGAGTCGCAGATTCTGCCTTCTGGCTCTGTTATCCAGGTCATCGAGTTTATCTTTAAGGTCGCTAATTTCTTCCTCCGTCTTCTTTTTGTGATCTCCGAGGTCATTGTGTAGGAAGTCGAGACTTTCAGTGTGGTCGGCCTGCTTGCCTTCAATCTCTTTAACACGGAGACCTAGTGCGCGGTTGTCGCTGATGAGTGTTTCCACTGAGGTGGCCAGAGAGTTCAGCTTTCGGTCCAGCAGGCTTTGAATTTTGTCGAACCCCTTTGCAAATTCTTCATGAAACCATGTCGGCGGCTCTTCAGCGTTGGTTTTGTTCGGGCTAACGCTAGCAGGCTTAGCTGCGTTAGCTACGAATGTTGTTGCTGGCTTTCCACCTTTGTCTTCCTTCACCCCTACATCAGTTTTTTTCGGCGGCATCCTGGGTTGTTAGTTTAGTTACAAGAGGGTAATGTAGTCGTTTCTATGGCAAATTAGTGCGGGTAAATAGCGAAAAGTAGGATTAAGTACAGGAGCTGGTTTCACTGCGTCCGTCCTCTACGCCGCCATCTTGGAACCCACTGTCAGGTATATTTACTGTCGATCCACACATCTAATGCCAGCAGTCTCGCCACCCCTAAAGATAATTTTTTCACAGCAACATACATGTATTATTAGTACGTATTATCATCATTTTTATACCTCAGAATATATATGCTGTTATAAAATATGAACTTAATTTCCACATACATGATTTTTGTGTGATATAGTGTTGTGTTATCATCATCAAATTGTAAAGCGTCCTTGGATATGTGAAAGGTGCTATATAAATCGCACCTATTTTTATTATTATTATTATTATTATTATTATTATTATTATTATTATCATTATCAAATTACTTTCTAGTAAGCTAACACTAGCTAACTAAGATAGCTAACATTACTGTATTTGTTGTGTAGAGAAGCAGACTCTCACTATGATGATTAGGGTTAGGGTTATGACAGGGCCAACAGAAGAGAAAGAGGTGTAAGATGTGTGCAAAGCCACCAATAGTTGTTGGAAATGCAGTGACCCTGTGTGCAGTGCTCACAGCCAGAAACAAGTAGTTTGTAACAGCTGCTCACAGTGAGAAGAAAGAAGACGCGTGTGTGTACATGCATAGACAGACAGACGGATACACAAACAATGAATGTTGAAGTTGTGATAGCATGGAAAACATGAAATAATTCTTGTGTTATAATATTGCATTAAATGCATTGATTCTAATTGGGATACTTTTTGGATGTTAACCGTTTTTGACCTTTTTAAAAGCTGGAATACAAATGTTATAAAAAAGTGATAAATTACCATGTCAAACATGAAATAATTCTTTTGTTGACCAAAATATAATACAAATCATCATCTTTAACCAAAATGAAATACATTTCTTAAGTTTACAGCATAAAACGCATTCATTCTAATTGGGGTCATTTTTGACCCCACTCATGGAAGAGTGTAGGTAAGGGTAGGTCATGCATGTAAGGGTTAACTGATATCTCTATTACTTTAAACATACCAATAAGCCATTACAGTGATTGGCTATGGTAACTCTTCATTCTGTGTGTTTTTATTATGCAAGTTAGTTGTTACAGTAATAAGTGCAGTGATTTGCAACCGGGGGGGGGGGGGGGGGGGGGGGGGGGCGCCAAGGATCCACTGGGGGTCGCGAAGCCCTCTTGATTTTAAGGGGTGTAATAATTTTAATGTGTTAAATATATTGCGAGGATAAGGGCGTGTGTATCGTGAACATCCCTCCTGCAGTATATACGGAGTTTAGCTAACAACATAGACAGGGAGCTGATGGAGAAATGGGAAGCGTCAAGGAAAAGAGTGTGAGTTGTGCAACAACAAAATGATAGATCATAATAGGAAACAGAAAAATGAGAATGAGAATGGCCACTGACCTCAGAGCTGCTGTTGAAACACAAGAGCCAGTAACTGAGAAAACTGCCACAAAGATAAAACATACTATATACTAATATATATATATAGACCGGGGCTTGTTGTCACGAGTAAGTTGTCACATTGCAATTATCTTCTCCACCAGGGGGCGCAACTAAAAACTGGAATACTAGTTTTCTTCCTTTACATGGTCAGGTGTCATGTCCTGTCTGAGAAGAGAATAGCACATTGTGAGCTGAGATGAGCACCAATTAACCATTTTGCACAACTCAAAGTAAAACATTTCAACTTGATACATTTCAAAATAAGCCTCTTTCAGGTATAAATCCTAACAGTGATAAATGTGGACTTGTTAGAGGAGAGATTAGGGCATCTTGTCATACCTCAATCATTGTTCTGTTTTAATGTAACTTTAAACTAGAGCTAGCTTTAGCAAACAGGGTAGTTTGGGGCAACATGTCTCAGTCATTTTGGGGTTAGTTGTCACATGTGACTTTGTGAGGAAATTCGTTTGTCAGGTTTTGTTTGAGTTTTTATGAATGGATCTTCCAGTTGTTGGAACTATGGCCACATTTCAGGACTGGTTTAAATTTAATAGTTTTTGTAGTTCAATTCAATCTGGAATTTTGAGTTTAAGAAAGGTAAAACAGGCATTTGAGGCTGAGAGCCATAGCCTACATGCCAGCAGTTCCTATGGACTTTAATCCAGTGCATGTTGCATAATATTTTGTGTTAACGTTTGTTCAATGGCCATTGTTTCGACTTGAGCTAATTCTACTTGCTAAATCTTACGCTATGTGTTAGCTCAGTCCGTGTGTTCGTTAAATGAAAGGATAGGAGAAGATGAGCGGTCTCACAGGCTATTTTATTTAGCAGTAAATGAATAAAACATACAGAGCTCTGGGTCGAGATCTTCCGGTCCCTGATGAACAACAGTGTGTGTCAGTTCATGAAGTCTGACTCCTATCCTTTCCCTGACCCATTTATACAAAAATACAGAATGTTGATGTAATGTGTGAGGTGTTGTCGTCTCCTGATTGGCTGTTGATCTGACTCCATCCTCCATCTTCTCACAGTCCAGGATACGTGACCTTCCTGTGACCTCCTTTAAACAGGCGCAATAGTGACTGCCATGTGACCCCCTTCTTCTGAAACTACACAATCCACAGACATCCTGTGGGGGTTTTATGGTTAGTTCTGCATCGTTTAACACAGGATGGTCAGGGCTCTGACTGAATGTTTGACCCCGATCTCCTGTTAATAATAAACCTTTAACCTATACAAGTGGGACGTGTCAACATCAAGAATCTACCTATTTAATTACACTTCAGGGTAAACTGTCTTCCAGCTGGGATGCATTCTTATTACACAACAAGCTTACTGCTTTCAAATTGTTACACATAGGACCACATATTTATATGAAACAAACAATACAGTAATTAATCCCCTTATCTGATATTTTAGCAGTGGCCAATTCATAGCATATATCTACACCATGTTCAATGACTTTTTCAAACTCATTGATAAACATTGTCTGTGCCTGACTTCAAAGTTCACTTTCAAGTAAAAAAAAGAACAACAATAATTTTGTCCTTGTTTTATTAGTTGCAAAATCCAGTGTGTAATCTTACCCTGTATAGTGAGACAACTTACCCGATGGTGGGGCAACATGTCACATGTTCACACTCTCCATTTGATTGCCTATAACTCTGCACTGACACAAGATATGAAAATGACATGAAATAAAAAATATATACCTGAGACTTTGGTCTTTCATCTGGTACACTTAAAACAAAAAATGATGTATTGATTCCAAGAAATATATAAGAGTGTAAAAAGTGTGACAACAAGCGCCGGTCTCCCCTATATATATGCAGTACTGTGCAAAAGTCTTAGGCCAACACCATCATACAAACAGAAAATAGAGGAACTATGTACACACAATTTAACATTAATTATTAATTATTTATATTAATTAAGGTTCCATTCCATTTAGGTTTAAGAGAGCCAGGTTCCTGTTATTGCATTTTGTTGTGTGACTGATTTAACTTTTTTGCATCAGTAGGCTACCGTATAAAATCATGTGCGATAGATTTGCCCGCTCCCCCTACCCTTGGCTTTCAGTGGAGAGACCTGAGGTCAACTTACCCCTGCCCCTCTCCCCATCTCCCATTTCTGACTGTGATGCTGTGAGCACCTCAGCCCTTATTACATAAACAGTACAAACAACAAAGATAATATATAAAAACAGTCTAGCTATTACAATTTGCTTTTCAAATTACTCAGCTCATATTCATAACAGTATTTGCAAACTACATTTTAAACTTCTAAAGTTTGCAACGCTGCCAAATAATTAATCAGCATAAAAAACAAAACCAGCTTCTTAAATTTAAGAAGTCAATATTTCAAAATCTTTTCATCCTCCAAAAACATAGTTAAGAAATCTCGTAACTCGAATATTTAATCATTACAAACTTTAAACATTATAAACATAAAAAAGTAATATCCTTTAGAGATTTCATTTTAGCATGAAACTTTTATGTTTCCACACATTTGAATCAGTCAGTTGCTAACAGTAACAGTATTTAGTGCACAAATAAGCCACTAATTGCCACACTAATAGCTACTGCATCAGTTCCCAACCTAGAGTTAAGGGCAAGCAAAGTGGTTCAATCAGTATTAGGAGTTTATCCTCACTGGTTAATCAAGTAATTGAATTTCAAATTGCTAATGAAATAAACTCACTTTTCTAATCAAGGACTGCATCTGCCCTTTAAGGGATTACCTCATATTTTAGAAAACATTGTTTGTTACAGGACAGAACAGATAATCTGCGCCAGTAATCTAATTATTCAATGTGGTATTAGTGCACATGTAGATTGAGAGAGCCCAAAGGTTAGTTTTTACTCTCACTAAGTACAAGACAATTGTATGCTAAATTGCAATTTAACAGACAGCTATCAAAATGCTTTCAGGATTAAATGCTGTAAATGAAAGCTGTAAAAATAAGAATTTTAGAATAAACTTTTAGTCAATAGGTAGCACCAATATTGCATTTTTATTTCAAATGAAGGCTATGAGCAACTTGATATTTGTATTTAAGTATTACCCCCTTACCATTAAAGTATATCTCAGACGCATGATTTTTACCTTGAGATTTGAGCCTTGATGCAACTATTTAAGAATTGATTCAGCTCCGTCAGATATGAACAGTCAGCAAACAACAGTAGTGTAGTGCTACATTAGTGTAATTTCCATTGATATGCTCCAGGACCTTGTAAATTGATTAGTTGCAAACACTGTTACTGTATTTGACAAAAATAATTAATGAACACTCAACCAAAGATCTTGTTATTTAAATTGGTTTTAAGGTGCTGAGTGTTGGAGACCAAAAGGTTCATTTCAATTCATTAACATATTCAACACTGCCTGCCACACTACCAGGACATTACTATGATGGCATGTTGAGTGGCCAAGCGCTGTCAGAAATTCTAGACCATATCAGGACCTTACAGGCAAAAAATAAAGCAAACAAACAAACAAAAAATCATTACATTGAATTACAATAATGGGTATTATTTGTAGTAATTGCAGTTATTTAGAAATGATAGAAGATTACATTAAGGCGATAACATAATACAATGTGGAAATAAAATGATGCAACTTTAAAATGTGTGAGCAATTAGAGGAATTCTGAAAACACTGATGTTAAGACAGAGATCCAAGGAAGTGAAATGAACAGGGTTTTACTTGTTGCTTCCCAGATGGCTTGTCACTATTCTAACTAATTAACTAACTAACTTAATTAAAACAACTGTTTTCCCCAACATACACTTTACTGAACCTATTTAAGACCAATGATTGGTTTACTTTCAGCTAGTGTCATTTACAATCCTAACCCTAACCCTAATAATGAGGCAATAGGTTTTTGCCTGCCTAATTAAATAAGAACATGATCCCCATTATCTGCTGGAATGTGTTCACCACAATTGACTCTCCAATAAATGGATTACCTTTGTCTAAATAATGACAATGAGCTGCAATTACAACAGATGGGGAGTATAGCAGAGAAACCAATGTGAACAGTGACTGTGGACCAAATGCAGACTAATATTTACATTACGAGTCATTCGTCAACAGTTTGATTTTACATGTTTTGTTGTTGAATTATAATGGGTCTATTGTTGGTGTCTATGTTGATATTGTGCTGGGTATTTACATATTAAGCTAGGATCCAACATCCATCCAACCCTGGATGGAAAAAAGAGATG
The DNA here is from genome assembly GCF_963691925.1 of Scomber scombrus. Classification (NCBI taxonomy): domain Eukaryota; kingdom Metazoa; phylum Chordata; class Actinopteri; order Scombriformes; family Scombridae; genus Scomber; species Scomber scombrus. Next base: position 18,953,261 of record NC_084972.1, read on the forward strand.
TAGACAGTGGATGTCTGTGATCTTCATAAGAGAGAAAAGCCAATACTCCCCTTTATTGCCTGATGAGCAACAGGGAAAGAAAAAGAGTAAAGATAACAACTAAATTCACCTGTACAGGACTTAAATGGAAGTGACAGAGTAACTCTTACACACATTTCTCCTCACAATACTGAGTATGCTAACTTTTAACCTGACATGCATTTAAGCTTCAGTCTTTTTTCATTATTAAGTGTCATTTAATGAGCTTGATATTATTCATAAAGTAATTAAGATTAACATGCTGTTTTAGTATTCAATTTTAAGACCCCTCAAATTTTCTGATCAGGCACTCTTTGCAATTGGACATTTCAAATCAAAAACCCCTTAGATGATCATTTCCCCTTGCTGCTCCCTTCACTGTGAAGTTTCCTAAATCTATCAATCTAACATTTTCAATTGAACAAAATAAAAAAAATGTTTGTGGTTGGAAAGCCATGTCCTTGATGATGTAATAGTACTAGCACTGCATTAGCAACTCTATGCACTAATAGTTGGTTGCCATGGTGGGGGGGTGGGGGTGGGAAGCAGTAGCTGTCCACATGAAATCCTCCAGTGACAGATGTACTGTGACTCCATGAGTCATGGAGGTAGCTTATTGTCTACAGCTTCCCCAATCTCGACAATGCTTTGGCCGTTGCTTCTACGCTTTGGTCTGCTGGAGAGGGGGCAGCACGGACAGGGACAGGAAGAGACTAATCAAACTGATCAGGAGAGCGAGCTCTGTCCTGGACTGTCTGCTGGACTCCATAGAGGAGGTGGGTGAGAGGAGGATGTTAGTAAAGCTGACATCCATCATGGACAACACCTCTCACCCCGTGCATGACACTGTGGGGTCCCTGAGTAGCTCCTTCAGCAGCAGACCGACAGTGTAAGAAGGAGAGATTCTGCAGATATTTCATTCCTACTGCTGTCAGACTGTACAACACCTGCACAACCTGAACATGTTGTAGTTTCGTCTCTCAATCACCACCACTACTCACTATATATTTATACTTATATCTGTATTTATATTTTTCACATTGCAAACTGTTTATCATGTGCAATATTATTTATATTCTGGTCACTTTACTTTTAGTACTTGTTTTAGCTTGGTTACCACTTGTTTGTTTATTTATTGTATATGTATATGATTAAGGGTTTCTGTTTCTTGTGGATGCCCATTTTCTTTTCTGTAGTGTATATTACACATCTTTTTGCTTCTGTTGTGCTGCTGTTACAAATGAATTTCCCCGTTGTGGGATTAATAAAGTACAATCTAATATAATCTAATGGCATTAAGATGAGAAAAAAATCTACAAAACTAAAAGTAGTTCTGCATTACATCCAACAATATGAAAATCACTGTGGTAATAATGTTACCTTCTTTTGTTTCAACAAAAACGATATATTGTTGTAGTATTGGATGTAAGTGCATGTATTTGATCAGAGCTGTCAACTTTTCAGAAAACCTTGGAGTGAGATTTGAGGGAAATTGGGTGTGACATGTGGATTCATTTAATAATTAGAGTAATATACAAATTCTTATTTTTTGGGTGGTCTATGCCTTTACAAATAAATGACAATGAATTTGAGGGTCCATTATTGATTTACAGTTTGAAAGTGGGCATAGCATAAGATGGTTCATCAGGGAATAGTATGATATTAAGTTATCACATTTTCAAATAAGTGATCTGACTTTATTTGTCATACAGGACACCTTGACCGAAATGTTTCTCTTCTTATTGACAATTTATTCTAAACCGTCAAATCCCTTTCATCACTCACCACAGCAAAGGACCTCTCTGCACTGTCCCTGCATCCTGCACCTGTCTCTGACTCTCTCTCATGCACCTATATGTCAGGAGAGGTGGTGGAGTGATCATTATTTAGTGAGCAGTATCTATTCTTTTTATTTATTTATAATCATAACAAATGATACTGAATGTAAATACTGAATATAAATACTGAATGTAAATACAACTGACTGTAAAGTATCAGTCTGTGAAATTGGAAATTTACCCAAAGCCCTTGTTAACAGTTAGCTAACTGAACAGTCTGTGTGTAGAGACTTTGTCACAGAAACATAAAGGTGAAAAAATACCAACATTTAGTTTTAGTAAATTATTTCAGAGAGTGTGTGTGTGTGTGTGTGTGTGTGTGTGTGTGTGTGTGTGTGTGTGTGTGTGTGTGTGTGTGTGTGTGTGTGTGTGTGTGTGTGTGTGTGTGTGTGTGTGTGTGTGTGTGTGCACGCATGGAGCAGCAGAGAGTTTCATTGTTTTGGGTTTTCTCTCAATAAACAAGCGGAACGGAATTAATATTGAAGCTCTGACACAGCGGTCTGAAAACAGCGCTGAGTGGATAGACTGATGTACTGATTATAGACATGGTAAAAGTGACTAAAAGCTGCTTATACTACTGCAACAAGCTGGCTTCCACAAATAGTGTTAGGTTAAGCTAAAGTAAAGCTACCTGCCACTACATGTTTGGGTGTTTAAAAAAGAAGAAGATGCTAAGCAGTTATGACATATATCTAAGAATGCAGGCACCTTATAGGGCTCCATTGAAAGCAAGAAATGCATGTGAAAGTAGTTCTTAATCGCTTCATCCTTAGAAAACTACAAAACTGTTTTTCTAAGGAAAAAGTATCTTTTGTACTCTATGCGTTGTTGTTAGCACTTTGGTCATATTTCATAACATGAGATATGGAAGAAGTTTTCAGTAGGGGGGGCTACCAAATAAATGTAAAATGCCTGACGTCACATTGTTGTGTTAGGCTATTTTTATTATTATTATTATTATTATTATTATTATTATTATTATTATTATTATTATTATTATTATTATTTTAGGCATATTCCTTTTACTATGCAGTGCAACGTACATTTCACATGACCAAATGTTAACATTATTTGACAGAACGAGTGCGCCGTAAAGTTATTCAATCATTTGTCACATGCTTTTATTATGTAGGGGAGAACGGGGTTGGTAGTAACACTTTTTACTTTCCTTTGAATTCCTCATGAACCATAAACTGAATAAATTCCCTTTTAATTTGTAATGAAAGCCTAAAGTGTCAGGTAGGAATAGAGTGGACTTACTCTCCTTCAGCTGATTATGTTCAAAAGATATGGGCCGTCAAATATGTCTTGTGGACTTGTGACAACCAACCCCACGATGGAGGTGGTTGTCACACACTATGTGGTTGGTTGTCCCTGTGTTATTTTAATGGGGAAAAATAAAAAAAAGTATACAGTCTTAAAAAAATATTTAAAATGTTTAGTTTAATTGAAATACAACAACCTAATACATCCCCTGCACCAAGAGAACATAAACAGGAGTAATCATTCAGTTAAGTGCCTTTTTTGTCCATGACAATATTGTTAATTTTCACCTCTCTGACTGCTCTGAGCATCACATCTGGAGGAGTCTGACCCCTGTTTGTCTTCCTGACAAAGTTCCTGGTCATTTTGCTATCTTAAAAGAAAGAAAGAACTAGATATATGAAACCATATATGTATATAACAACATTTGACAACCAACCCTGAAGAGCATGTGACAAGCATCCCCAACTGGGATTTTTTGCTACCAGCAAAGCTATCAACCACATGTTTTGGCGTAGCTAGGAAAAAAACCTACCTAACTATCGCTCTCTCTTCATACTTTTTAATGGTAATAATTGTTTTAATATAAATTCATTGTGTAAAAGCCCAGAAGAGAAACATTGAAGAGTTGGATATTTACATTTTCACATGAAAAACACTAAACGTCCTCTCACCTCAATGTCAAGCAGTTTACTCCAGAAATGACCTCTGAAGTAACATCTCACCTAAATTCTGAAACGTTCAGTACCAAAACTTTTTAACAGCGCCCTCTAGGGCCCGAGATCTGATGAATGTGATAACCAACCTGTGTGACAACCAACCCCGCTCCCCCCTATTTCAACTGTTAAACAGAGTGCTACTCGATAGAGTATGTCAGTTATCAATAATGTTCCAAAATTTCAATCGGCTGATCTAAGGAACCTGATTAATGTACCTACTAAACTCAGTCAAGGTTTCGCCATGTATAACTCTGTAATAGCCCCACAACCAGAGCTGTTATAGAGAGAGTTCAGACAACTCGGTTTCAACCGTTCTGTGCTATGGTTGGTTCATGGGCTGTCAAGTGGTTTGGAGGTGCCATGTTGTCACCATAGCTACATCTCAGTTCTCATTGACATTAATTGATGATCACAGGTGAAAATCAAGTGTTGGTGTGGGTGTCAGAGTGTGGTGTGTATGTGTATATTGAAAAAATAATGTGTGTGTGTGTGTGTGTGTGTGTGTGTGTGTGTGTGTGTGTGTGCGTGTGTGTGAGTGTGTGTGTGTGTGAGTGTGTATACGCAAATGTGTGTATGTAAATGTGTGTGTTGTTCATACTCTCTCTATTAACGGCTCTGCCTGCAACTACACAGATGCATTGTGGGAAACAGTGCTAACAACAGCAACACATATGATTAAAAGAAATATAGTTAATATGGGCGAAATAATCCATCAAGGCACAACATTCTGGTGAGAGGAGAAATGAGTCATGCTACATAAGAATAATAGAGAAATAAACTCAGATAGGTTGATTTCTATGGCCAGTGGCAACAGCGACGTTCTGTTGCTACCGTAGTATATAGTATATAGTATATAGTATATAGTATATAGTATATTTAGTATAAGCAACGCGCTGGTATTGTTTGGCCTATTGTACTGGACCTATTGATCTTTCATGTAGGGTATTGAGACCTGCTTGATGATGGATGCTCTTCAGCCTGACTTTAAAAAGAGGATTATCTCAGGAAGAGTCGCTCCTTACGGTCAGGTTCAGTAGGTCTACATTTATGATAGTGACGAAAATTACCTGCTGTTGACTTATGTGTACTGCGTGACTAATTTCCCTGAATAAACAAGACAAACAAGCATAGCTGATCTTGAAATTTATTTTCTCAACTAATTTTGAGCAAGTTCACTCATAATCATCTTCAGAGACAAATTTATGTTAAAGTTCAAGCACTGATTCCTAGATCAAGCAGAGTACATTACACACAGATACAGCCAAGTACAGTATGTCTAGTAATTAGATTGATACTGGATTATTAATTATTAGATTATTAGCATTTCACAATTTACATCCAATGCCAGTGTTTAGTGCCAATGCAGGAGTCACAGACCTCATGGTTAATCCAATATAACCACAGTCCGAACAAGAGGGAGACTTTTAACATTGCTTGACTAAACAGTAATCTCCTTACTGGATGAACCTTCAAGCCTCCCAGACCTGAACTAAACCCCTCATACCATATGTACATATAGTCTGCATACATTTATGGCTGTGCTTGTGAACATTTGCTGCTTTGGGAGTTTATTTCATTATTTACTATACATCTTTAAATGTTTTTCTTAGCATATATATATATATACAGATATTTGTTATATTCAGTAGATATATAATTTTACGACCATATATTCACAACCCTACTTTGCAAACTACAGAGAGAACTACAACTGTGGTGCTGATTTGTATTAAGCTGCATTGTGCAGCTTTAGGGAATTGTAGTTTTTATAAACTAGCCTTTTGAAGCAGGAACCATGTAGAATCTTGATACTAATATATATTAATCTCCAGGTTGAGACCTTTACAATAATGTTTTTGGTTTAGCTCTATGACACATGGACATATCAAATTGAATGAGCAACTTCACATTTTAAAATCACAGGCTGTAAAACTCCATTTCTTAACAGTGATAGTGGCATTTGGATTTGGGTTGCAGCAATTTGAAATGCAATGAAGCCCACTGACAACCCATGTGACTTCTCGTGAAATGCGCCAAGTCCACCAAAAACAATGCACTTCCTTAGGCTACTGGCTATCAAAAACTGACAAAAAAGAACTATTTCTCAAAATCAAAGGAGAAATAATTAAAACTGGAAGCCAAATAGACTTGTCGTACTGTTAAGTTATCAAGGACATTTTTGTGTTTTTGTGTTGAGAAATGTTAAAGATATCATTAAAAAGCAAACTTTAACATGGTGACAATAATGGAAATACTTGCAAACAGCATGCCAGCCAATCACAAAACTTCAAATTCTGCAGGCAAACATTTTAATAATAGTTAACAAACTAAAGATTATATACATTCACTGAATAATACAAGGAATGGCAGCCATTTTTTGTTTTGTTTGAGTAGACAGAAACATGACAGTCACATGATGTGGATGCAGGCCACTATACAAGTACTGGCCAAAAAATCATAGGCATCTCAACAATTTTAGGGCCATTATTGTAAAATTAAAACATTTTGAGATGTGGACCAATGTAGTTATTACACATTTTGATGTGAGACTTGATTGTAAGTGCAGTGTTTTTATTGTTTTTGTTTTTGTTGTTGTTTGCCGTACCAATAACATAATGCAAGCATAATGAACTATTGACCATTGACTGTAGAACAAACATTATTCCTTACTGTAAGCATCTACATGCCTGGGTGGTTATGAAAAGCATCCAGAACTTCTGAATTAAAGTGTTTCATTTCAACATTATGTAGATGATGTACCACTTTATCTTTGTGTTATACCACTTGACCATTCTGACTCATTCCCTGGCTAAAATCAAGCCCTCTTAAAACTTTGTTTTAACATTTAAATTATTGTTAATGACCGGTTCAGGAAGTGTAATAGCTCCATAAAATATATCAGCAAATTTGATTGATTTTAATTCTAACTCAACATCTGTGAGGGAAGACAAGAGGGCGGTCCAATTGTGTTTCTTCCAGCTAAAAAATATCTATCTATCTATCTATCTATCTATCTATCTATCTATCTATCTATCTATCTATCTATCTATCCATCCATCCATCCATCTATCCATCTATCCATCTATCTATCTATCTATCTATCTATATATATATATATATCTATATATCTATCTATCATTTTGTGCTATAGCAGTGGCGCAGTCTGGCTTGACTTGGTAAACTAACCTGCACTTTGAAATCCTGTTAATTAATTGCTCCTTGTGCACCCAAACTAACTGGATAACTGACTAATCAACTTAAAGCTTTCAGTCAGAGTATTGGTTTAATGGTGTTTAGTCATAAATATATTTTGTTCAGTTGTAAGTACTTCATTCAATTACATATTGAAGTAGATGAGGATGGATGAACAGGAATTTGTTGCTAACGAGCAGAAATTATCTGCTGGTACAACTTTTCAATGTTGGAATAAAGCAATAGCAGTAAAAATGTACCTTGCAAAACAAGATAAAACTTAAAGAGAAGAGAGAACAGACAAACAATTACTTTACATTAATTGTGCGAAAGATTAAAAATACATCCTTCAAAAAAAAAAAAAGAGGAAGTCTGCTCAGCTCTCTTCGGTAACAAGTGATTATACTGTGACAGATTATAGGCTGATTTCTAATGCAGATCCTCTTTGCTCATCTTCTTGATCCACTGTGAATCTGCCCTGTGGGCTATATAACCATAGTTGCAGTACTACCTGCATTGGCTGCTTTGACAGTGCTCCAAGGTTATCCCACACTGCCAAACCAAAACCTTACTTGCAAAAATGGAAAACGGCACAGAGGGAAAGAACTTCTACATACCCATGAACAACAGGACGGGGCTTGTGAGGAGTCCATTTCACTATACACAATATTATCTGGCAGACCCATGGTTTTTCAAACTGCTGGCTCTCTACATGTTTTTCCTCATCTGCACTGGCTTCCCCATCAACTTTCTGACTTTGCTGGTTACAGCTCAGAACAAGAAGCTGCGGCAACCTCTCAACTTTATTCTGGTTAACTTGGCGGTGGCTGGACTGATCATGGTCTGCTTTGGATTCACAGTTTGCTTTTATAGTTCAATGATGGGCTATTTCTCCTTGGGACACTTGTTCTGTGCTATTGAAGGATTCATGGCTACACTTGGAGGTAAACATAAAGAAAATGGATTTTTATTTGCCAGTATCACATATATATTTTATTGATATCTTATTGGTTGTCTAGTAACATAAGATTTCATGACTGATCACATGAATATACTAGTTTAAGTCAAAGCTGTAAGCTGGTAACATATGGAAGGATTTGAAGGTTCTCACCACAACTTCTGTTCTCTTTCTTATCAACAGGTCAAGTTTCTCTCTGGTCTCTCGTGGTTCTAGCTATTGAGAGATACATTGTGGTCTGCAAACCTATGGGTAGTTTTAAATTTACAGCCACCCATGCTTCGGTAGGATGTGCATTCACCTGGATCATGGCTGCCTCCTGTGCTATTCCGCCTCTTGTTGGCTGGTCAAGGTAAAGACTTAATTTCCCCCAAAATGGATCATATGACCCGTTATTAATATGTCCACATCAGGGACAGTACCATGCAGAATGGACAAGTCCTTGATTTGAATGCTTTTTTCAGATTGTTCCCCTTCTTTCTTAAAAGAAGTGTACTACATTTTTGTAATCTTGCACCTTCTTTCTATTTGGTCTGTGAACATTTTACTCATCAACCTGATCAATCAGATGTGGTGATGTGGTGACACAACTGGAAGGAGTCCAGTAAGGCATTTTATAGTCTTGCACCTTCTTTCTATTTGGTCTGTCAACATTTTACGCATCAACCTGATCAATCAGATGTGGTGATGTGTTGACTCAACTGGAAGGAGTCCAGTAAGGCTAGTAACACATGTAAATGGTTACATGATCTGAGAGGATGTAAGCAAATCCAGGTCAGCCATTTTATCTACACCACAAAGTTAGACGAAACCATACCCTTTCTTGGTCAAAGTTGGACTTATTTACACAGACTAATTTACATTCTAAGTTTTTCTACATATTAGACAATTATAACATGGAGTTGAGGTATGTTTACTTATTACAGCCCCCCACCCAAAAAAAGGGGTCAACAGGGGGGTTTACAACCTGTCTGGTCATATGACAGTTTGCTCTCCCTGCTGGTCTTCCTTTTCTAGTGGTGCTACTGTTTCTCCAGATTCAAGCAAAAGTTAACATGGCTGATGAGAATCATGGCCAAAACTATAAGTGTAAGATCCAGGTTATAAATACACACCTCAAACTTCAAAACTGCACATCTTAAATGAAACATCTAATTATATTCATTTAATTGAAAAATGCAAATGTAAACAGGATGAACAAGCATGAGAGTTTCCATATATTAACTTCTATCTCATGCTCCAAAGTAATGGAGAAAAATATTTTTATAATAGCAAATTAGTAGTAAATTCAAATCTTGAAGGGTTGGTCCATCCCTAAAACCATAAATAAAAGACTAATTAATCCCAGGCTTCCTGAAAAAGCTCAAGTAGTGACATGCTTGAAAAAAATGTGGATACTTGATGGGCCTGAAAATGGGTGTGGCTAGGTTAAATGCTGCTGGCATGTCTTTTTAGCTTCCAATTACTGTGCTTGTGTCACCTGAGCTGTAGCCAGACTGATGCCTGAAGTACATCTTCATATAATCAAATGACACTGACTTTCAGTTTTGTACTGTCACCTTCTGTCCCAAATTCTTCTGAGAACAAGCATGTTCATAAATATGAAGTGCAAAGGGCCAGAGTTACAGTCTTCTCCATAGTCACCCATCAGGAGCAGTTTGGGGTTCAGTATCTTGCCCAAGGACACTTTGACACGCAGACTAAAGGGGCCTGGAATCAAACCGCCGATCTTCAGATTAGTGAATGACCTGCTATACCTCCTGAGCCACACCCACCCCTAATAAAATTATATATTATATCGATAACAAAAGATGGTTCATTTGTTTGGGATTTTAATCAGTACTCGTACTGACGAAGGTTTACTGAATTGTTTGACTTGCTTTTTAACTTTTTGAGCACCACACCTGCAGATATCACATATTAAATGACTTAAATGCAATCTTAGTTTCTGGTATTTTAGCCTTTGCAGATATTATGGGGATCAGTTATCATTCGTTACAACCAATGCACCCCACACAACCTACTGATTATTATAGTATTTGAAAAGGGGATGTTGCAAACCTTTCATCCTGTTATATTACAGTAACACCTGGACTTTTTCAGAATTATATCTATTACATGTAGTGACTGTTGGTGCCACTACCCTCCAGCTTTGAATTGTTTGATTCTGAAACTCCTACAATTCTTTGAGAAAATCCTAGTTTTTTCACTATACAATGGCCTACATGTTCAATATGACAGGTTGCACAATTACGGTCCCACAGGACTATGTGCTTGATAATGTTAGACAAAAAGTTATACAATATAACAAACATTTTATATTGCATTCACAGGTACATCCCCGAGGGTATTCAAGTTTCCTGTGGACCCGACTATTACACCTTGGCCCCAGGCTACAACAACGAATCATTTGTCTTGTACATGTTCAGCTGCCACTTCTGCATTCCTGTCTTCACCATCTTCTTCACTTATGGAAACTTAGTGCTCACAGTGAAGGCGGTAAGAGACATTTACCTTTAAAGAATAAACATTTTTTAAGCATATCAGAATTATAGTATGGCATATAGTATTTCCAACACACTATACTTGAATGCATAGAAAACATTCATCATACTTGGTAACGCAGAAAACTGATGACATAATTTTCAGGCTGCAGCTCAGCAGCAGGACTCAGCGTCTACCCAGAAGGCTGAGAAGGAGGTGACACGCATGTGCTTCATGATGGTTTTGGGATTCTTGGTGGCCTGGACTCCATATGCCAGCTTTGCTGCATGGATCTTCTTTAACAAAGGAGCTGCTTTCTCAGCTACAGCCATGGCTATCCCTGCCTTCTTCTCAAAGAGCTCAGCATTGTTCAATCCAATCATCTATGTGCTGTTGAACAAACAGGTACATTATTTACCATTTTGGTAATTATTTTAACCCCCTGTGTAAGTGGTTATTAACTTCTCCTGTGAAGTATGTGCAACTGTGTATAAACTGTTAATAAATTAATGACAGAGTATATCATAGCTTTAATTATATTTAAATATTTTATGATTTTTATACATCACAAAAGTCCTCACAATTTGTTATAAAATATAAGAAAACATTTATTTACCAGACAAGGTTTAAATAATCTCTACGTGTTAAAAAAAAGTGTTGAGCTTGCAGATTTTTTACAAAAGTATGGATGATAAAAGATTGATTACATTTCTTCCAAGGATTTTATTAGCATTATGTGGTCTCCATCAGCTGATAAAGTTAGCTCAGCTGTTGCATAGAGACAACATATATTCATGTCTATATAAATATCATTAAAACAGCACTAAATTAAAAATTTAAATAATTAAATTTTTTTCACTTACGTTATATTGTCAGTATGTTTATTGCTAAGCACTAATCGCTATAAATGCTAAACCAGGGGATTAAAATAAAGTGTTAACCAATTTGTAATATTTTTGTTCAGTGTTTAATGATTCTTCATTGTCTAATTGTACAATGTATTCTTGTTTTTTAGTTCCGTAACTGCATGCTGACCACTGTTGGGATGGGTGGCATGGTGGAGGATGAAACCTCAGTATCAACCAGCAAGACAGAAGTGTCCACTACTTCCTAAGCAAAGACAAATCTCATCTTCACATATAACTGTGTTCACATTTGAACACAGTGATGTCTTTTGGTTGTATAATAGGGACTCCAGGAAATGCCGCAGGATAATACAAGTCACCTCAAAACCTTCTTAAACTGTACAGTATGTGGAGCGTGCATAACATGCAAAGCACCAGTTTTCTCTTATGATGACCAGGAGCATTTCTTGTTCAATCCACATAAAGTGGAGCATTATTTCAAGTAGTTCATCATGACTTCTCAAAACAGTAAAAAGCTTGTTTGCTTCAGTAACAGAATGTGTTGTGATATCTGGCAGGCTATCAGTCCAGTCCCATTAATGCCAGGATTATTATTTTTCATTTTATTTTGACCGTCATCATCTTCCTAAAAATGTACAAGCACTTGTTTTTCTGTTACATTGAATATTTTTTGAGGTCCAGAATTGATTTTCTTGGTCGATTGTACATATATTTTATAAATGCTTACAGGATTGTAAATGTAGGTAAATAAATGCATGCATCCAAATATATCTGTTTCATTTAACACACCTATTATGAAAAATGTATAACTTTATGGTAATTTGAAGTGAAGCTCATCTGCAACTTTATCAGTTTTTAAAGCAGTTTTGTATTTTTTGTACAGTTGATAGCCTAGAGAGCGAGATGAAATAAGAGGAAAAGGAGAATGATGCTCAACAAAGGTTGAAGCAAGGACGTTGTAGCTATGCAGATTTTTTCGCAGATACACATGGAGTTAAAGTGGATAGATTTGAGACAACTCAGCAACACTTTGATATTGGTAGGGATATTTTCTCATTCATTAACTTTATTAACAATACATAAATATTGCTACACAAGTACAAGGAATATCAGAGATAAAATAAAATAATCACAAAAACACAGACAGACAGACATAAAATTGTACAAGGTACAAGATACAAAATAAAGAAATTAAGAGAGAAAAATAAACAAGAATAACTTTAAAAAGTGAAAGCAATATTGCAAACCAACATAAATCATCTAGCAGTGTTGTCCACAATGTTTCTCAAGAGATGAGATAATCTTTTTTTCGTTTTTAGATACATTACAGACAGAATCATAGAATATCTATACAGTTCAACATTAACCTTTAAACATGCAACATGCACTAAGAGATACATACATTTTTGGTACCTTAATAGGGGCAACATATCCTGGTGGAGATACAACTATTTTGTTGGAAATATATTTGTGGAAATGTTTACTTAGGTGCAAATGAGATAACTAGTAACACCAAAATAAATAAAAAGAATAATTATCACATGGCATTTTCCACTCCTGACTGTTTAAGGGTTACATAAGTTTTTGTTAGGAAGAAACTGAACAAATCTATGCCTATGGTAGGAAGGGTCCCTTCTTTCATCTTGCTTGTATGTCATCTGGGGGCAGAGCCGGATTAAATAAATGGACTTCACTAGGCAGACTGTATTTTTTGGGGTCCCCTCCGTCGATGTTATTAGGGCCTGAGCGGCGACTGCAAGTCGCCTGGCGAAAGCCCTATTGAAATTCGTTCATGCCCCAACGTGCAAGTGACCCCAAAGTAATCAAGTAATCAAGTAATCATGTGGTATGGAAGACCCCCGGGGAAAAATGCTATATTGAAATGGTAATGTTTATTATTATTATTAGGGCCCGAGCGGCGACTGCAAGTCGCCTGGCGAAAGCCCTATTGAAATTTGTTCATGCCCCAACGTGCAAGTGACCCCAAAGTGCAAGTGACCCCAAAGTAATCAAGTAATCAAATAATCATGTGGTATGGAAAACCCCCGGGGAAAAATGCTATATTGAAATTGTAATGTTTATTAGGGCCCGAGCGGCGACTGCAAGTCGCCTGGCGAAAGCCCTATTGAAATTTGTTCATGCCCCAACGTGCAAGTGACCCCAAAGTGCAAGTGACCCCAAAGTAATCAAGTAATCAAGTAATCATGTGGTATGGAAGACCCCCGGGGAAAAATTCTATATTGAAATTGTAATGTTTATTATTATTAGGGCCCGAGCGGTGACTGCAAGTCGCCTGGCGAAAGCCCTATTGAAATTCGTTCATGCCCCAACGTGCAAGTGACCCCAAAGTGCAAGTGACCCCAAAGTAATCAAGTAATCAAATAATCATGTGGTATGGAAAACCCCCGGGGAAAAATGCTATATTGAAATTGTAATGTTTATTAGGGCCCGAGCGGCGACTGCAAGTCGCCTGGCGAAAGCCCTATTGAAATTGTAATGTTTATTATTATTATTAGGGCCCGAGCGGCGACTGCAAGTCGCCTGGCGAAAGCCCTATTGAAATTGTAATGTTTATTATTATTATTATTATTATTATTATTATTATTATTATTATTATTATTATTATTATTATTATTCTTCCGACATTTCCTGCCCCAATTTCGCCCCTTTCCCAAATGCGAAAATGCTTATACTTTTGCACGGACGTCCTGCCTCATCCGAAATTCGATATTTTTGGGTGGTCGCACATGGTCGACGCAGAATGGCGGAATAGCGCCCCCTACAAAGTCCAAAAATGCCCATAGGGAATTTTGCTAACTTTGTCCTATGCTCACAAAATTCGGTACACATATGTATTATACCCACATATGCAAAAAAGCCTCTTGACCTCATGACCTCAACCCAACAGGAAGTCGGCCATTTTGGTTTTGATTTTTCCCGCCTAAAATTAACTCCTCCCACAGCGTTCGCCCGATCCAGTTCAAATTAAGTACGCAACATCTCCAGACCTAGCTGAGCTTAAGTTGTGCTCTGCGCATCCGTAGGTAAAAGGGCGTGTCTGCCAGGGCTCAACTAACTTTGGCGTGCTCGCCATGTACATACGAGTGGCTCTCACGCCCACATACTTCATCCAATCAGCTTCAAACTTGCTGGACATGATGATGGCTCCGCCCTGAACGTCCCGATATATTAACTTCCCACGTAACTCATAGCGCCCCCCGGTGGTAACAGGAAGTTAACTAAGATTCATGAAAAATACATAGTTGACCCCATCAACTTCATTCAGAACCAGTTGGTGAAGCTACATTATGAAGGCTGTGAAGCTACGAGTAATGGCGTCCGTGTGGCGACGCGGCGACCATCACTTCCTCGCCATGAAAATACGTTTGGCTTTTTGATGGCTATATTGAACTCGTATCATCATGAAAATTGGTACACAGGTCCAGGGTGCCGACCTCAAAGTCTCCATTGGCTCATAGGCGATCTCACTCCTGTCGCCCCCTAGTGGAAACAGGAAGTGTCATATTTTACATCATCATTGTGCGATTTCCACAAAACTTCTCATGTGTAATCACTGTCCCACCCTGAACGCAACCGCTTGTGTTTTGTTACACTCTACTGCCCCCTGGTGGATGAACCATCAACCTCTCATAACTCCTTCATGCTTTGTCCAATTCACTCCAAACTTCACATGACTGATGAGTGGCCGCCCTGAACACACCAGACCACACCAGACCATATGTGTAACTACCTGTGACTGCCCCCTACTGGATGAACGAAACATTGCATTTTTGGCCTCCTTCCAGGTTTTTTCTCACTTTCTGCTTCACGCCACAGCCCCGCCATGCCTCAGGCCCCGCGGTGGCATGGGTGAGCGAGGGCCCGCCATCGCCGCTTGCGGCTTTAATTAGGGCCCGAGCGGGGACTGCAAGTCGCCTGGCGAAAGCCCTATTGAAATTGTAATGTTTATTATTATTATTATTATTATTATTATTATTATTATTATTATTATTATTATTATTATTATTCTTCCGACATTTCCTGCCCCAATTTCGCCCCTTTCCCAAATGCGAAAATGCTTATACTTTTGCACGGACGTCCGGCCTCATCCGAAATTCGATATTTTTGGGTGGTCGCACATGGTCGACGCAGAATGGCGGAATAGCGCCCCCTACAAAGTCCAAAAATGCCCATAGGGAATTTTGCTAACTTTGTCCTATGCTCACAAAATTCGGTACACATATGTATTATACCCACATATGCAAAAAAGCCTCTTGACCTCATGACCTCAACCGAACAGGAAGTCGGCCATTTTGGTTTTGATTTTTCCCGCCTAAAATTAACTCCTCCCACAGCGTTCGCCCGATCAAGTTCAAATTAAGTACGCAACATCTCCAGACCTAGCTGAGCTTAAGTTGTGCTCTGCGCATCCGTAGGTCAAAGGGCGTGTCTGCCAGGGCTCAACTAACTTTGGCGTGCTCGCCATTTACATACGAGTGGCTCTCACGCCCACATACTTCATCCAATCAGCTTCAAACTTGCTGGACATGATGATGGCTCCGCCCTGAACGTCCCGATATATTAACTTCCCACGTAACTCATAGCGCCCCCTGGTGGTAACAGGAAGTTAACTAAGATTCATTAAAATTACATACTTTGCCCCATCAACTTCATTCAGAACCAGTTGGTGAAGCTACATTATAAAGACTGTGAAGCTACGAGTAATGGCGTCCGTGTGGCGACGCGGCGACCATCAATTCCTCGCCATGAAAATACGTTTGGCTTTTTGATGGCTTTATTGAACTCGTATCATGATGAAAATTGGTACACAGGTCCAGGGTGCCGACCTCAACGTCTCCATTCGCTCATAGGCGATCTCACTCGTGTCGCCCCCTAGTGGAAACAGGAAGTGCCATATTTTACATCATCATTGTGCGATTTCCACAAAACTTCACATGTGTAATCACTGTCCCACCCTGAACGCAACCGCTTGTGTTTTGTTACACTCTACTGCCCCCTGGTGGATGAACCATCAACCTCTCATAACTCCTTCATGCTTTGTCCAATTCACTCCAAACTTCACATGACTGATGAGTGGCCGCCCTGAACACACAAGACCACACCAGACCATATGTGTAACTACCTGTGACTGCCCCCTACTGGATGAACGAAACATTGCATTTTTGGCCTCCTTCCAGGTTTTTTCTCACTTTCTGCTTCACGCCACAGCCCCACCATGCCTCAGGCCCCGCGGTGGCATGGGTGAGCGAGGGGCCCGCCATCGCCGCTTGCGGCTTTAATTTATGAATTGAAATCTGAAACTTACCAAAGTTACTAATAAGAAGTTAATTCACATTTTACATAGCGTAGTCTTTGGCTACAAGTTGGTTCTTTGTATTCCAAAATAAGTCATGTGTCGTATATTAAACAAACTATTTTTTGATTTTTATTATTTATACGTTATTACACGGCTCTATTAAATGCTGTATTCTGATTGGTCAGTCGCTGCCTTTGGAGGTCTGATATTTTGCTAGGGACAGCGCCACTGTCCAGCTCCTCTCTCAGGCTGGTTTTGAAAGTGGGCAAATCATACCTTCAGGGGGTCACCCTCACCCCTCCACTGAGCGTCGGGGTTCAATCCCCCTGTCAGGAGTTATTTTTTCAGTAATCACCAGATCACTATAAATGACCCTTATATTATCCATTGCCAGTGTCATTGTTAAGGCAGTAGCACCAGTAAATCACCAATTGGTGTCAGCATTGCAAACAGAGCAAATCAGATGAATGTTGTAAGCAATTGCATTTTGCAGAAAATCTTAATTAAATGTGTTGATTAAATTGAATAGTTAAATAAGTATTCAAATATACAAAGAACAATATAATTTGCAGTAAGAGAAAGTGTGCTGTAGTGGTAAATATGTTTATTTTCATGGACAACCATCACCTCTCTTCCATTTTCTGGTATTTTCTGGTATGTTTGAACCAAGAACACATTTTGTCACTGTTCTTTACTAACTTGCTCATACAGCCAAGGAGAACGAGCCTGAATTGGGTGAAAAAAAATGTCTTGTCCCTTCTCCTGGAGCCCATATTCACACCTGTGATTAAGTACAGGAACAAGAAGACAAACATTTATATGAACCTTTCACATTTATTAAGACCATTTAGAAACTGTCCAACATTAAATAATAATAAATAAAAACAGCAGCACTTACTGAGGAAACCATTTAGCATGCTCCACTCAGGGATAACCAGCACTCAGACCACTAGCATTGCAGCAGAAACACGTCTTGACAGCATCTTGTCGAGAAATAATAAAATGTATACATAGGATGAAAGACAACTGTTTGAGATTTGAATGTACTTGGTTTGTTCTTCATATTTCATTTCATTATAGTAGAAAGTATAGCCCTATATTAATTATACATTTAATGTATATGTATTTTACATTTGATTTTAATATTCACCTTTACTCATTCAGATTTAGATATTTAAATGGAAAACTTTCGGCTGTCGGGCACTTCTGCATATCCCCCCGCTGTTTTTTCTTTTGTTCCTCTTCATTTTTCTTCTTCTTACGTTTTGCTGCACCTGAAAACGACCTGGCTGCTATCTTAATTGTTCCGCTTAGACTGTCCTGACCTCGGCACTTGACTGAACTGTTAATGTGACGTAACGTAACGTTAAAGATAAACAACGTCACTATATATTTTTTAATTAATTAATAAATATTGATATATTAACACCGAAATAAATTGTAGAAAGGATATTTGTATATTTTTATTTTATTTTATTTATTTATGTTTTTTTGTTTTGTTTTCTGTTTAGGTCCCACCTGCCGCGCGTAGTTTGCCTTTGCGTTAATCTGGCTCTGTACTGGGGGTGTGATGATCTGGTATTAACCTTTATCTCCTCTAGGTCTACAGGCACTCATTGGTGTATCATGCGATACTTCAAGGCCGACTGTGGTTATTTATGTCTTAATCCTCAATTGAGTCTTCACATAATTTACTTTGCTGTATTATATTCATATTGTTGTGGCATAACACTGCTTATCCTCACACAACACACTGCCTGGTCCATATAGTTCATATTCATAAAATGACCCTTCAACCCAATAATTGGTCTAATAAGCAGCAACACAGAGCTATTTTTTTTGGCTGTAACGGTAACGACGTTGTAACGGGGGAAACAGTAATTAATTTGATTACTCGTTACTGAAAGAAGTAACGCCGTTAGTAACGCCGTTTATTTATAACGCCGTTATTCCCATCACTGTATATAAATAAATAATGCCTGGACATACTGACCGAAGCACTCACTGTATGTGTGAAGCTGTTGTATATTTTATTTGTTTTCAATTTTGATTAAGAGTTTAATCACCACAGGCAATTTAGGGATATTATATTATTCAAATTGTTTGATGTTTTATATTACTTTATATTGATGGTGTCAGCTTTCATAATTGTGCAAATTTTCTTGCATTTTAAAATTGAAATAAAAAGAATCTTCTCTCTTCATTAAAAGTCAATACTGTGATGAATAATGAAATTGATAACTGAATAACAAGAGAAACACACTGACGTAACAGAATAATAATAACACTAAAACATAAGTTATTAAAGGTTTTGATTGTGATTTAAATAGATTTTCTCTTTTTATTTATTAATAAACACATGCATGAACCATAATATTGAATAGAAAAGAAAAATATCCAGCTTTTGTGGAAATTCAAGCAGACTACATACTACAACTGCAGTATGAGACCTGTTTTAAAAAAAGAAAGAAAAAAAAAGAAAGAAGAAAAAAGAAAGAGGACTGTGTAGTGTCATAACCCTACCATACCCTATGTCAAGGTGTTGATCATCATCCGGTCTTAAGATGAATTACCAAGGCTTTAGACGAAAGAGCTAATCTCAATCCCTCTGTAATCCACTCTTTGAACCGTATAAATCTCACACCACCTGAGATTAACTGCAGAGGGGTTCTACATTGCTTTGAGACGAATACACCATCGATCCCTGACATCCAAAGAACATGGAGAACGGCACAGAGGGCAAGAACTTCTACATCCCCATGAATAACAGGACGGGGCTTGTGAGGAGTCCCTTCGAATATCCACAGTACTACCTGGGGGATCCAATCCTGTTCAAATTGCTGGCTTTCTACATGTTTTTCCTTATCTGCACTGGCTTCCCCATCAACTTTCTGACTCTGATGGTCACAGCTCAGAACAAGAAACTGCGGCAACCTCTCAACTTTATTCTGGTCAACCTGGCTGTGGCTGGATTGATCATGGTTCTCTTTGGGTTCACCATCACCTTTGTAACTGCCATCAACGGCTACTTTGTTTTTGGACCATTGGGCTGTGCTGTTGAGGGATTCATGGCCACTCTGGGAGGTATGGAATAGATTGTAGTTTTATGATACTGCTGACATTTGTTTTCCATATTTTACTGTTTAGCTAACAACAATCTTAACCAGATGTTTTTGTTTCTTCTCTTTAATTTCCTCTCAGGTCAAGTTGCTCTCTGGTCTCTGGTGGTGCTGGCTGTTGAGAGATACATTGTTGTCTGCAAACCCATGGGAAGCTTCAAGTTCTCTGGAACTCATGCAGGAATTGGAGTTACTTTCACCTGGATCATGGCTCTTGCTTGTGCTGCCCCTCCACTGGCTGGCTGGTCCAGGTAATTCAAATATATCTTCACCAAACTGAATCTTTGCAAGAAACTTCACCCCAAATAGGGCTAAAGACACTCAAAACCTTCAGAAATCATTATGGGGACAGATATTGAGATAGTAGAAAAACATGGATGTAGCATTGGTGACATCTCTCACAGCTGTGCCTGAGAAGGGATTGTGGGTTTGTGGGTTTAACTAGAGAGGACGTCAGAGAAACTGCCTGCACCTGCATAGTTTGAGCCTCAGCCTATTTAGGTGACTGCTCTGCTTCTCAGTCTCTTCCTTCCAGTCGTTCTTTCCTCGTCTAAACATTTTTTGCTAAGGTTAAAGCCTAACTTGATTGTGACAATGAGGGTTTTTGTAAGAATGTTTGTTGGCCTGTTTTGCTTAAAACCTTGGGAATGTTGTATCCACATGGCATTTGTGTAGGCCTTGGTAGCATGCTTTTTGTTGCCAATGTGTATTGGTTTCACACATGAAATTGTATATTATTTTCTTCCCTGGATTCTGGTTTTGGGATAAGAATTGTCTGGTGGGGTTGGAAGTAGAAGAGTGGCACTTGTCCCCTGTTTGGGTTTTATTCAGCTAACTTTGTTTTGCTTGTTTTTAGTTCAACTGCCATTTGAATTGCAATGCATAGGTTTCCCATCAGGGAATTGGTCATGTAAATGTTTAATGTGGCTGCAAATGTGGGTAGTTGTCTCAGGAGCACGTCCCTGGATGCAGAGGGGTCGCAGGTTTTCCAGTTGCTTTTCTGCCCCAGTGGTTTGCAGTGCTTAAGAACCCCCCACAAGTAGTGGCACGAAGACTAGGGTTGAGTGGAGTTGGTTAGTTTTTGGTGTCAGTTAGACAGGGTTGGGGAGGGTCTGGATTTGATGGTGGCTGTCCCACACCTTGTATTGTACTTATGGTGCCAGCACTAATGTTTAAAGTCTCTTGGGAATTTGTTTTTGTAGCCCACCGGGGTTAATAATGGCTTGTACTGAGCCATTTTACCTAAAACATATACCTGCGTGCCACATTCAGTGAAGATGACGCTGTTTCATATTGTCAAGTGGCGGTTACAAGCAACTGGCCCATTGACCATGCTTTGGTGTTAAATGTATGTAACATGCCTCAGGATTAACACTTACCCAATTTGTTTCAGAAAAAGGGACCTGGTCACAACTTGGAGTCTGTCAGCTTTGGTAGAAGATACAACAGCTCATGCTTTTGTTTGGCTTTGGTTGTGTATGAGGTTTGCTCATTTAGCAAGGTCCTCTTTGTGTTGGCACCTGTGTCTCCGGACGTTTTGGTGGCTTGTAAGCCTTGGTGCTTTTGGTTAGAGGAACCTATTGTATGGCTACTTTTGTTTAGTATCTTCAGTTCCAGTTTTGTGGTTTGGATAGCTGGGGTTTGTAAGGGCAAGATATTGATGTTTTGTCTAGTTGCAGACAATCCTGTTGGAAACTCTGGCGTACTTGGGCTCAAGTGTTAGCATTGACCATAAATTCTCACTTGTTTCATGTTCCCTGAAGAAATCTATTTAGATGGCTGTTCTGACTTTACATGTTGGACCTAATGTTTTATCGCACTTCACAGGATTATCAGTATCACTTTGATATTTGCTTTTTGAGGGAACGAAGGTGCACCTGAACAAAGAACTGTAGCTTTAGTTCAGACTAAATAGATGGTAAAGAAAGGTCCCTGCTGTCAGCTGAGCATAATGCTCTGATGACTGGCTATTTGAGGTCACTGAAGCCTACAACAGTGTGACACAAAAAGCTGCAAGTGCTGTCTGTAAGAGATTTTGTTACAGAGGAAAGAAAAAGTGAGGCCTTATCTCAACCTCCCATTCTTGTTTCAGTCCTAGGTGTAGCTTATGTGACAACACAGTTTTTTTTGAGAATTTTACTAAATAAAAGTAAAATGCACTTGAGCAAGAAAACATAATTATTTAAAAAATACTTTTATAGGTATAAATTAAAAGTAGATTCATTACTATTAACCTCCGGATGTCAGAAGGGGTCAGTTTATTTTTTACATTTCAAATCTACAGCACTTTTCTGTGTTTGCTCTCATTTATTGTACATTATTGACTGATTTCTCACTTTGTTGTCACACAGGTACATCCCTGAGGGTCTGCAGTGTTCTTGTGGACCTGACTACTACACTCTGGCCCCAGGTTACAACAACGAGTCATACGTCATTTACATGTTTGTTTGCCACTTCTGTTGTCCAGTTGGCACTATCTTCTTCACTTATGGAAGCCTTGTGCTGACAGTCAAAGCTGTAAGTCTTATTATATATTGTGCATTTAAATTATATTTTACAAGCTCATGTAGGGTGATAGGGTTGTTAGTCCATCCTTCAACATTCTCTACATGAACTCATCTGTGCATCACTTTTAATCACTACCTTGCAAAATGCCCACTTCTATTATCTATTCATTTATTTATTTTTCTTTCTTCTGCTTTTCTTTTGCTTTAAAGTAGACAAAATCCCCAAATAATCCTACAATATCAAAATACAGCTTTCTTCAAAATAATAAATATTATATTGTCAACTTTTAAGTAGATATTAAATATATAAGATAACATCTAAAGACAGTGTTTCCCATTAATGATATAGACTGTGGCTAATTTGTGCCGCCACAGTCTCATATTGAGCTGAACACGTCTCTCCAAAACTTTACGTTGTTTTATGGCTAAGCGGTATTATTGAGTTTTTAAGACATATCAACATGTTTTCAAACGAGAAATAGGATAACACATTATCTTCTTTTGTGCGGATTAAATTACTAAGTGAAGTTGTGACAACTTTGCACTGTCTCTGACTCTGCTGCATTGAAGGTTCAGCTCCGCCCCACTGAGACAGAGGAGAGGAGCAGCTAACGTTAGCCTCTGCTGCTGTTTGCTGTCACTTCTCGTCATGTTGCTCTCCTCTGCTCTCAGAGAGTCTGTTCAGTGCAGGAATACTACTACTCTATTCCACCTCGCTTTTCTGTATAAAACACTCTGGACACTGAATAGGTGGACAGAGTTGTTCTGTCAATAAGTGGCTACAGGACGCTGTTATCAGCAGCTGTGGTCGAGCAAGCTAGAGAGTGAATAAAGTGAGAGAGCGCTAGTAAGAAAGTCGGTAAATCAGATCAATGTAACTTCATTTTGTGATTGTTTCACAGTGGTTACAATCAACAGCACTAATAAACTTCCCTACACACCTCCACTCAACCCTGCAGCTCCACCTCAAACCTCTGAATCTGAAACACTTGCATTATACTGCTTTAGTTGGTTCAGTTAGAAAAAGTCTTAATGAGAGATCTTCTTTATTTCCATCTGTAAAGTAATCAACTCTGATCCTGATCCAATTCTAAGTCATTTAGAAGTCGAGTTTTTTATTGATTAGCAGACAGATAATTTAGTTATTAAAAGAAACACAATGTAGAGAAAGATATTTACTGAAACAGTATTTCTATGTTAATAAGTAATTAACTAGTTGAACTTAGAGAATCACTTCTGCTTTCATTGTTTCAGAGCTGAAATATGGGCATTGGTCTTTTTGGATTGTTTGATTGGAACATTAAATTAACTGGTAAAATGTCTTTCTTGTGCTTTGCGGGTGTGTCATCACCAGTCATACCAGTAGTTCAACCAGTAGTTAAATTACTAAAGCACACAAAACATTTCTAGATATAATTAATTAATCTCAATGTTGCTATAAGAGTGCACCAGAATGATGCATTTGACTTAAAAATGTACAACATTTTCTTCCGGGGGAGCTTCCCCCCAGATCCCCCTAGAAGGTCGGACTGAGACCTCGCCACTATATTCTCTCAAAATTCTGTGTGAAACACTGTCTAAAGATTAAATATTTAAAGAGGTAATTGTTTCATTTTTTGAAGCAACACAAAATAAAATGATATAGACTGTTATTGTTGCAGTAAAGTGCACATCTTACTCACCTTTCTACTCTTCCCTTCAACACATTTCAGGCTGCAGCCCAGCAGCAGGAGTCAGAATCTACCCAGAAGGCTGAGAGGGAAGTGACACGCATGTGCATCCTAATGGTTTTGGGATTCTTGGTGGCCTGGACTCCATATGCCAGCTTTGCTGCATGGATCTTCTTTAACAAAGGAGCTGCTTTCTCAGCTACAGCCATGGCTATCCCTGCCTTCTTCTCAAAGAGCTCAGCATTGTTCAATCCAGTCATCTATGTGCTGATGAACAAACAGGTCAGTTTGTTGCTGTGCTGTAGCTGGTGTCACTGCAGAAACTGACTCTCCTTCAAAGGAACAAAGGATTTCTCTTTCTGATATGTCCCCCTTTCTACACAGTCAGTTCAAAACAGTTTAAACTAGGGCTTTCAATCAATTAAATAAATGTAATTGCATGACTGTCATGAGTTAACTCGTGATTAATTGGAAATGAATCGCACATTTTTACATTTTTTTAATAAATGTACTTTAAAGGTATATTCATATAGTTTTTTAATACTCCATACTACATGGTAGTGGACACATATGCTTGCTTTATGCAAATGTAGGTTTATTATTATTGGAACAATCCAGAACAATTAAATACTGCATGTTCTAAAAATCTGCTGTAAGTTATGATATCACACACATAGTCTTGCGTTATATTGATTATTAACCCTTTATAGATCAGGTATAAGCCATTAATAACAACATTTGGGTTGACAGGTTGTGAAAACTCTTTCCTCATTTATTTATCTTAACAAATCATTAATTCATCATAATAGACATCATCTGCAGTTAATGAAGCATCAAGACTTTCTCACTTTCTATGAAGCCAATGACAAAAGTTAGTGAGTCATCTGCGGTTACAAAATGTTGATAAATAATTAAGTGTTCTTAATATAATCCAAGTCTTGAGATCTCAATAAGTTAATACATGAAATTTGCCAAATGATCTGCAGCACTAGTCCAGAAAATAAGAGTTAAATGATCCATTGGAGAGTCTTCATGATCAACTAAAGAGTTAAAAGAAGAGAATGGCTTAAAACCATTAAGTAAAAACTTATAAACCCTTCATAGATGCTATCTTATCAGTAAGTAACCAACTTTGACAGTGACTATAGTCTGCATCTCTGATTTTCATTTATGATTAACAATGAACCAAACACATTATACGAGACCTGTGACTTCAGACTTCATCATTATCAAAAATGTCTACAGAAAAGGCAAACTTCTCAAATTAGAGCTAATATACTCCATAAACTCAATATTTTGTTTAGAAACAGTGTTTTAAATTCACCTTAATTGTCCACCTTAGTCCACCTTAATTTATCAAATATTAATCTTTTACTTCTTTAAACTCAACATGATCTTAACATAAACAATTTTGCTTTTGAGATATGTACAATCTTCTCACCTTTGTCACTGTTTTCCTTTTCAGTTCCGTAACTGCATGCTGACCACTGTTGGGATGGGTGGTATGGTGGAGGATGAGACCTCAGTATCAACCAGCAAGACAGAAGTCTCCACTGCTGCCTAAGCCTGTCCTCTGCCTCTATAATTTCTTCACTACTCCAGGCATCCTCCTTCCTGATGTATTCCTGATTCTGAATGGCTGTCTTGAAATTGAAATAAGCAAATGGATACACACAAATTATATTTTTGGCAACAAATAATTAAACAAAACACAATGACAGCATTTCTGTACAGATGTGTGTGTCTGGAAAAAAAAACAAGAACTGGACTTATATAAACCACAGCTTCCACCACAGAGTAACTGTTTGGATTTGTCGAACAGGATCAAGCAAAAGATTTTGATACACAGCCTGAAGTGTATTATTGTAACAAATGATGATAACTGATGCTTGTGATGTGTTTGGATGGGCGAGTGGATGAGAATCATCTTTGTATATTCATATCTGGTTAGCATGTTTGTTGGCCTCTGTCATGATATACTGTATATATTTTATAAACAAAAACATTTTAGAAAAGAGTTATTAAATGCATGCATGAAAAGACTCCTTTTGTTGTTGTTTTGCATTTTTACAATTCAATTCATGCTTGGTTATGTTTGGAAACTGTAGAATGAAGGATTATTTTCTACCTCTAGTGGGACTACACACTAGCATGCCCCACTGAATTGTGGTATCAGCTACAGTGCCTATAAAAACTATTCACCCCCTTGGACATTTTCCCCTTTTATTGCTTTTATAAATTGAATCATGGGCAATATAATTTGGCTTTAAAAAAACAATAACAATAATTTACAAAAAACAACTCTTTAATGTCAAAGTGAAAACTGATTTCTACACAGTAATGTCAATTAATTATATAATGTAAAATAGGTGATTGCATAAATATTCACCCCCTTTAAAGTGACTGATTTAATACAGGTCCAGCCAATTCTTGCTAGTATTCTCACAATTAGTGAAATGGAGATCACCTGAGTGCAGTGACTGTGTCTCAAGTGATTATAGTATAAAAACACCTGTGTCTGGAAGGTCCAGTCACTGCTTAATCAGTACTCCTGCTACAATTACACCGTGAAGACAAAATAACACTCCAAGAAACTCCAATAAAAGGTTATTAAAAAGTATAAGTCAGGGGATGGATGCAAAAAAATTCCTGATTTCCTGTTTCCAGAAGGGGGTGCTTTGACTATAACTCAATATTGGAAAATATATGTATTCAGACAAGGATTGAAATTTGGCGCAGAATGGAATATGTCTGTTTGGTTACAACTTTCCACTTCATGTCGACACATCAAAGTGCATTTCATCACCAATGCAATGGCATTGCATGAAGACTTTAGACTTTCATAATTTTCATCTTCTTCTTGTCTCTAGGAGTTTGGTAAAATACAATGCCTGAAAATGGCAAAAAAATGCACGAAAATTGCAAAGTAAATTCTAAATATCCGACAGTTTTTTTGTGCTTTTTTTCTTTCCTGCTAATCCAGTCTGACAAATCAAAATCTATATTGATTGTGAAATCATATAAGAATATATTACATAAAATGACCCACAATGACATGATACATCCAGAAATGTTAAAGACACAGCTGGTAATATCTCAGATTGTCAATACATTTATATTGCATCAAAAAATATAATGTCATATTGCTTCCAGGGTACTTTTGAGTGTACAAAACAATCCTAAGATAAGTACACATGAAAAAAAAGAAGAAAAAAAACTGTTCTAATTTCCCAGAGTCCAAGGTGACTTTTTCTGACTAACAGTCCAAAACACTGAACTATTCATTTTACTATCACACATGGCAAAACAAAGTATTACATTATCACAGTTGGGAAGCTGAAAGCAGCAAATGTTTGGCATTTTTGCTTAAAAAATATGATTAATCTAAATTATCAAAATAGTTGGCAATTGTGAATCAACTATTTGATTAATCAACTATCATTGTAGCTCTTCGAATAACAATACATCATCATAAGTCCCAAACTTTAAAGCCTTCAACTCTGTACAGTCATAAAACAGTATATTAAGGGGAAATTTGCACTATGACCAAAAGTTGGCTGGACATAAGGAGACTATATCATGCAACAAATATGACGAATATTATGAAGCAAATGTCCACTTTATATGAAGAGATAAACAAGATGAAACAATTGATTCACAAGACCAACATTAAGTGACTACATCAAACAGAAAGCAAACAATAACCAATGTACGAGGGCAACCACAAGAGGGGACTGTATAATACTGTTCAGACGTACCACTTTTGGTCAGTCACTCAGTACTCTCAGTCAAGGGCAGTCACATTTGGAATAGTTTACCACTAACAATACAGGAATGTGATGCATATGCCATATTCAAGACACATCTGAAGAACTGGCTCAAGAGTAATCAATCCTGCACTCACTGTTGATCTGCAATGCATGCCCGCACATATGTATGTGCAGGCATGCATTTCACTGATTTATTACACTGGTTTGTTGTAAATCTTGTATGTGTGTGTAGTGTTATTGTTTTAATGTATTGCACTGTATGAATATAGATATGTATGTATGAAATCTGAAGGTTCATATGAACTTCACTTCTGATATGCACCTTATAACAATCATGCACTTTATACTTGTCTTACGATTGTGTTATGTATTCTTGTCTTGTTCTCTGTGTATGTGTGTGTGACCTCCCAGGGGACAACATATGCAAATTAGCAGTTGTGTTAACTCTGGTGCATTTACATGTGTATTTATTGATACCTGTGTCCATTAATATGCAATGTCCCTTTTACATAAATACATAAATAAATAAATAAATAAATACAAATGAAAATGTATAAATGCAACTGATTATAAAACATTAATGAGTGGATTACCTAAAGAGTAAAAGTAAAAGAAAAAAAAAGTACAGAACAGTACAGTCCAGTCCAGTCTAGTACAGTAGATTATGAGGTTAAACTTCACTGATCTCACCGTCACTCATCATCATTACAGTTCGTTCACACGTTTAAGCGGATGTAATTCATCTTCTTCCCTCTGGAGGGTACTACTGTAATCCAAAACAAGTAGACACAAGATAAGCAATTTATTTGTAATCTTTATATTGATGAGTGGTTAAAGCTGTTATGTTATTTGTTAAAACAAGTTATGTAAAATTACACTGCATTATATTAGTGTAATATACAAATTATGCAATAGATAATAGATGCAATAATGATAACAACTGCCCTAATATAATAGTACATTAATACCCTTTGGTTATCATGCATAATTCTAATGCTAAAAACACACCAAAAAGTGGTGAAAAGCATCCTGTGGGGAGTTGCCATCCAATTTTTATGAAAACCTGCAAAACCTGCGACTTCAGTCTGACACATGAAAAACTGCTGTTAAGTTTTGACCTTTCATTGTTCACTTGTACACACTTTCAGATACTGCAAAGGGCTCTGTTAGTTAAGGACACTTTTTAACTATAAGAAGCACTAAAGCATCAAATCCAGAGCCATCACCTCTGTGGCATTCACATTCTCCTAGTGTCCCTATTTATTACTACTACCAACATTCAACATTTTATCAAATGAATAATTAATGTAAGGTAATTTAGTCCTTTATCTGTTTCAGAATGATAAGGTCTCTGCATTCAATATGGTCACTTTCCTTTGCTTTGAAAAAGTTCAGTGGCTGCATTAAGCCATCAAGTTGAAATTATCTTTGCATTCTCTGAACACTGTACATGTCATGGGCTACATTTCATGATGGCAAGAAAGAAACCATTACTTTTTCTAAAAATATGGAGAAAACTCATTAAAGATCAATGTGACAATTCGCCCAAGGTACTGTGGTCAGTAAGCATTTTTTGACTTCATACAAACGATTATTTTATTGTTCAGACTCAACACAGGCCATTGCCCAGAACTGAAGAATAGGGTTATAGTCTGTTGCTTCACACTTGGAGTGGCTGTGATCCAATTTAAGATGTGTTTATTTTTATGTTATAAAAAGTCTGTGCTGAAACTCGGAAAATGCTATCTACAAGTGAAGTC
Source organism: Scomber scombrus (assembly GCF_963691925.1). Classification (NCBI taxonomy): domain Eukaryota; kingdom Metazoa; phylum Chordata; class Actinopteri; order Scombriformes; family Scombridae; genus Scomber; species Scomber scombrus. The sequence continues at coordinate 18,982,742 of NC_084972.1, forward strand.
CATGTAATTTCATAGAGCTCAAACTTATTTGCCAATGTGCACACAACTGTGTGTGTTTGTGTGTTACTGTATTAAGAGTTGTCCTTTTGTTCGGCTACTCTATGCTGACCATTTTAGAGCTGTTATTATTATTATTATTATTATTATTATTATTATTATTATTATTATTATTATTATTATTATTATTGTTGTTGTTATTATAATTATTGGTATTATTTTCTTCTTTTTTAAGGGTGTTGAGATGAAATTCAAGTGTGGTTGAGCAACCCTAAAAGAGTCTAAAATCCCCAAATTCTGACAATGTGATCTTAAGGTGCTTCCCATGGGCCTCCATCCTTCTACAGACAGGATGTGGACTCACGCATCAGCTCTATTTTAGGGGGCATTTGGTCAGATAGCTTTGAACAACATAAATAAAGCACAACATAAATAAAGCAGTGCAACTTTATAGTACTGATGCTCAGGAATTAAAGTGATTTTAGATCCTTCTTTGAGCTCGCAGTACAAATCAATTCGTGAGTTTTTTGAGGTAAGTAATTTTCCCCTGCTGCACCGCCACACCAGATCTCAGGGTTCCCCCATCTGCCATATCCCACTTAAACCGCTGATGCCCTTTTTCATGGCATGATGTTTGAAAAGAACTGGATGCAACAAAACATTTTCATGCATGCATTTATTTATCTATGCTATGTTTTATATATACAGTGTTTACAATTCATGATGGCCAACTCAGCAAGTGATACAAATAGTTTTACAATTAATGTAGTTGCTCATTTTGAAAAATACAGTATAAAATGTGTCCCGGTTGATGTAAGAAAAAAGCATCTTTAGGTGGCATTCAAACCATATGCTCTTTCAGGATGTTATGTAGATTAAATAGTGCCAAATAACTCAAACATTTCAGGGATAGCGTTTCCTCTGACGGTAGGGAAAGTCAAAGTGAGCATCCACATGTATTCACAGATCTTACAATATTTGCATTGATTTCGAATTCACATTCGACATGACAAACGCTTTCCAGCATCCTTCAAGTAAGAGGTGAGAAAAATTCAGTTCTTGAGTTTGTTGCTGGAGCTGTTCATCACTGTTCGAGTGGTTCAGACATCCCTGAACTTCACTCAGTCCACATCGAGGATTATTCCAGATCAAAGAGACACAAGAAAGGAAATAGCCAGGTATAAGAAAATGTCTCCATATTTGCTTAAGAAGCAGTGGACACCTCTGTCTTGCTGGCAGAAACTGAGGTCTCATCCTCCACCATGCCACCCATTCCAATAGTGCTCAGCATGCAGTTACGGAACTGGAAAAAAATAGTAAGAGACATATTGAAAAAACAAGCAAATAATGTCCACCATGGTGGGAACAAACATGAAAAAAATGATGATAACTGGTAACTGTAAATCAACCAACCTGTTTGTTAAACAGCACATAGATGACTGGATTATACAGAGCCGAGCTCTTTGCAAAGAAAGCAGGGATAGAAGCTGTCAATGCGGTGAATGCAGCTCCCTTGTTCATGAAGATCCAGCCGGCAAAAGAAGCATAGGGTACCCATGCAACCAGGAAGCCAAAGACCATCAAGATGCACATACGTGTCACTTCCCTCTCTGCTTTCTGGGTGGATTCTGACTCCTGCTGCTGGGCTGCTGCCTGAAGTGTTTAAAGTACCAAAACATGATTAGAATTTGCAACACAGACAGTTTTTAAATATATTTGAGTTTTATCTATTTAAATTGAACTACTTAAATAGCTTAAACTTTTCTTACAGCTTTAACTGTCAGCACAAGGCTGCCATAAGTGAAGAAGATCAGGAAGACAGGAACGAAGAAGTGGACAACAAACATGTATATGACGTATGATTCATTGTTATAGCCAGGGGCCAGAGTGTAGTAGTCTGGTCCACATGAGCACTGCATGCCCTCAGGAAGGTACCTGTATCAGATTTATAAGTAGAAAATGATGTCGAAATGTCTCAATGTTTTAATAAATGATACATCTACATCTACATCATTTTAAGCCTTAGATATTTAAAGAAAATTTGAATGACAAATGAAAATGTAGATTTACCTGGACCAGCCAGCCAGTGGAGGGGCAGCACAAGCCATAGCCATGATCCAGGTGAAAGCAACTCCAACTCCTGCGTGAGTTCCAGAGAACTTGAAGCTTCCCATGGGTTTGCAGACAACTATGTATCTCTCAACAGCCAGCACCACCAGAGACCAGAGAGCAACTTCACCTGTAGTGAGAAAAAGTTGATTTGAATCAGACATGAGCTGCACAAGTGAACTGTTACCGTCACTTAGTAAGATATTTGGCTGTCTAAAAGTCTGATTGAAGGAGTAAGGAAGAATAAAGTTGACTTTATACCTCCAAGTGTGGCCATGAATCCCTCAATAGTGCAGAAGGTGGCACCAAGAATGAAGTAGCCATTAAAAGCCGATGTAATGGTGATGGTGAATCCGAAGGCGCACATGATCAATCCAGCCACAGCCAAGTTGACCAGGATGTAGTTAAGAGGTTGCTGGAGCTTCTTGTTCTGAAATGTGACCAGCAATGTCAGAGCATTGATTGGAGTTCCAGTGCAGATCAAGAAGAACATGTAGAAAGCTAGAAGCTTGTAGACCATAGGATCTACCATATAGAACTGTGGGTATTCAAAAGGACTTCTAACAACCCCAGTCCTGTTAGACATGGGGATGTAGAAGTTCTTGCCCTCTGTGCCATTAGGCTCAATTCCTCCCTCCCAAACCATTCTTGATTCTCTGCTGTTCTGTCAAGCTTCTTCACCAAAAGAAGTCAGCAGTGCTGATTGACAAGACAACTCCTCTGTCGAGGAGTGTGATTTTATACCTCACCACTAAACTGGTCTTCCAATTGCCAAAATGGGATTACAGGATTGTGAGGTTGTAAAGAAGTTAATTGAGGTCAGTAAGAAATCTTAACACCGGATAAGGAGGCTGTGAACCTAGGTAATTTGCTCCACTTTCCAGGTCTGAAAGAATGATCTTAATCCTTACTGAATAATAGGCATTAAATACAGTCAATAGGTTTCATTAATACTAAAAAATCTTCTAAAAATCTCAGAAAATTAAAAAGTTTGGAATGTTTGGATTATTTTCCTGCCTTCTGCACACTTTACCCAGGCACCAACCCTTGCCTAAACCAAACTCACAGTAGGTAAGAATGTGTCGGACACAGCCTGTTGTGTGCTAAAGTGTGAAAAGGCAAATCTGAACAATGATTCTCCAGATATTGTCCAGAGTTTAAATGAGAACGAATGAGACAAATGACTTAAGATAATGCACCTTGTTTAGCTGAACAGAGGTAATTTATATGAAAATGAATCATTGTCCTTATCAAAGGAGGACATATAATGAACCAATGTTTCTGTTATTATGTAACTGAAATACTCATCATAAAATAAGTCAATGTTCCTGGCAATCAGCCAATTTTGAATTTACTGCAAGACAAATCTATATGTGCATTTATAAAATGTATGTACAGAGAGGCTGGCTAATATTGACTAATAAACATGCATACTGTGAGTGAGAGCAATGTAATATAATGCAGATTTTATTTCAATTCACAAAGGATGTGAGAAATGGGTGAAGATATGCACCATGTTCAGATGACTACAGGAATGGAAGGCATTTATTTATTTCTTCTATTTCCATTTAATTTTCTTTATATATCTGGATCTTAATTTGTCAACGACACATGAACAAATACGTGGTTGAAAAGAAACATTTGATTATTTATCTGCTGACGTCAGCAGATAAGACTGCTCAGTTTTTACACAATGGATGTTTCTCAGGTTGCACCCTCATTACCTGCCCTAGTACCAAGCAAACTAAGAAGAGGACTTAGTACCGCTATCCAGTGTTAAGACCATTAACACATTTCAACTCACCCCACCCGACCTGAAATCTAATTCTCTAATTTAAGGCTGTAACCATTACATAAACCATAAAATAAGGAACTGTAATTAAGTTAAGCTGCAGATGAATTCACACATCCAAACAGGCTCATACTGTCCATCCACTTAATGATGCTAAGAATATCTAGGAACATAATTTCTACATTCTTGTGTCCAATGTCTTTAATCTTGTGTTATGGGTATTTATAAAGTGCAATTTACTCTTTAACTTTGAAAAAAGTCCTGATGATCAGGACCAGGCAGCAGATTAATTACTGAGTACATACAAAAAAGAATCCAAAAATCAGGACAATCTGAAACACAGTTTGAGTTTGAAGCACTGGATATTGTTGTGTGTTATTTATTCTGCTGTTTGAGCCAATAATGTGTAATTACGCTGGTAAAGCTCAGACATTGACTGCATAATAGGGTTACAGTGTTACTGCAATCCAGTGGTGAGCAGGAAGTACTGTATGTTATTCAGTGATTATAAAAGTAACAAAGTTCATTTTAATGTCATTGTCATACATTTAATTTCTATCATGATAAAACAGCAGAACAGTATAATACATATTACCAGCCGTGGGCCTGTTTTCCAGCAGGATTCCTGCTCTTCCACTGACAAAAGCAAAAGCTTCACATTAGAATACATTTTTTCACATTTATCTGCTGAACATGGAAAGTTTCTTTGAGCTCACCAAAAATCTTATTTTAACAGGCAAACCAAGGGCATGGTTTGTGGCATTACATTACAACTTGCTTGGAGCTGTATGCTTGTCCACTGTCTCGGATTAATACTTGGAGTTTGGTGGCTCTGGTTTTTACACCTACCATGTTAATTGACATTGACAGATGGGGCAGACCTGTCCTCTGCCAGGCAGAATGGCTCACAATAACTTCAGTGATTTAGGTTGCAATTGGCAACCCGACCAAGCAGGATTTATGTCATTGCCATAGTACCAATTACAATAGGCAACCTAAAATTAGTTCTGAATAACTATCCAGGTCGCCGCATCATCCATTTTCTTGTTTCTTGTTTTTTCTGGGTGTCCCAAAGTTTCCACCCAGTCCTTGCACTTGACCCCCCCCCCCCCACACACTCAGATTCCCATCTGATTCCGGTCCCTCCATTTTCAGCCAACACTTTCATCTGAACACTCAGCTTCTCCACCTGATCCTGATCACAGAATGACAAGAAGCCTTCATGAATAGTCTTGCTCCTAAAACCTTCATCATACTTGCAACTCTAAAGTTTTCTTAGTTTTCCATCCATTCCCCAGACACCCTCATATTTAATCTCACACGAAGCAAGACTGACCATCTTGGTCTCTCTCATCCCATGTTTTTCTTCCACCTAACTTAATTCCTTTCCAATTCCCTTTGAATCCACCCAAGGAAAGACAAGGAATCTCAGACCACACTATCAAAATTCTCTCACTAAATGATTGTCATAAATGATGAAACATAAACACACATGAGTCCTTTTCAACTGGATCATGGATTTTGCTAGTGATGCTCCTCCAATGTTTGGCTGGTGCAGGTAATGACGCATTTTAAAAAATGTTTAGAAGTATAGTTTTATGTCATTCTCTATTCATAAACCACTAAGATGTATATACATCTAAACCACTCAAACACACCATTCAACCTCAAGAAGATGAAGTGTAAAAGAATAACAAACATTTATCTCATTGTTTAGTCATACGTTTGATTGATACTGTAGATGCAGCAGGTAAATGGCTGATTTAAATAAACATTTATAAATGTCTAGTCTACATGATTATCTCTTTTGACATCACAGTTACCTTCCTGAAGGCATGCAGTGCTCCTGTGGATGTGATTACCCTCAGCCCCCTGGTTTCAATAACAAATAATACGTCATCTACATGTTCAGGCTGTTCTCATCCTCTATTCGTATGATATCGTACAAAATATATCGTACTTTTCGTATGGTATCATACGAATTTTAAATACTACATGCAGTAACACAAGGGATCAGTGCGCCTGCGCAACCAAATCTGACGGCAGTTCTTAAAATAATTTAATCTGTTGATTAAAATCCAGTAATCCCAGAATATTATATATTACTTTAAACATATAAACACTATATTATTCAATATTTAACAAGGAGATGTTACCCCTGTTGTGTCTTTGTAAGTCCCGGGTAGACCGGATAATTCACTGACGATTTTATTTATGTCCTCAAAATTCCTTGACTCAAATACAAGAAAGTGTCCTGGATAACTCAACAAAATACTGGGTGAATGTTATGACCATCAGTTTTAATTATTTCATCTTCGATTGTGAGAAATACGTTTTGTTTCTGCCACTTTGGACATTGGCGGGAGTGGCTACGTTAGCCTACCCATGATCCTCAGCGGACGTTATTTGTTGTGAGGAATAAAAAGAGAAATAAACGTTTGTGTCTCAAATCTTCTGTTCATAGTTGTCTACAGCCTCTGCAGCTCAGATACACACTATGAGGATAATAATAAGGCTGTGAAACAAGAGTTTTCACAAACATCAGTGGGCATTCCCAGTGACGTCATGCGTTCCCAGAAGGGAACCCCCATGAAATAGTCACGAAACTGTGTATAATATTCTGACCCTTCACAGCATGGAGCGGGTAGGATTTTATAATTAGTCCCTACTGATCTGTAGGGACTGTGTGGGTAATGTGTTAAAATTACATACCAGCACCACGATCAGGTTGTAGGTTGTGGGTGGAATCACGCAGGAAAAAAACAACAAAAAACAGATGTTCCGCATTGCAATGGAAATTTCAAAAGAGAACCTACTGGCTGTAGTATTAAAATTGCAGAATGCAGTATTTCAATTTAGCATGTTTCCTTAAACTCTGATATTATATCATGGTTGTTTTATGAGTTAGTACAGTAAATATATTACAAATTGGTCCTTTAAAATTGGATTATTAACCATACTTTAATGTGCTTTTCATTTTCCCACACTTTAGGCTGCAGCCCATCAGCAGGACCCAGCTTTCCTTCAGAAAGCTGAAGAGGAAGGGACTTGACGATCAAGTGCCTCGTGATGGTCAATAGCTTCCTGGTTGCAAGGGCACCAATGGAAACGAAATGTATTGAAAATGTGTAAAGAGATATCAAAATGCATCAGCTCTTAAGGATGCATCCTGATCAGCATTTATATGTGTGTGTGTGTGTGTGTGTGTGTGTGTGTGTGTGTGTGTGTGTGTGTGTGTGTGTGTGTGTGTGTGTGTGTGTGTGTGTGTGTGTGTGCAGAGGCATAATGAGTGTGAATGAACTGTGACTCACTGTACAGCATTTGATGACACTTTAAGCAACTCAACTCTCAAGGCAAACTTTAAACCTGCTAAGATGTGACAACAGTTTCTGCTGCATTGAATGTGTTATAACCACACATGGGATATATTCATGTAATTATGTATGGGAGCATATTTTTACTAGTGACATCGTTTTTATGTATTTTCCGAAACTGAAAAAAATAAAATGAATCTAGAATGGAGCAAATAATAAATGTATACCTGAAAAGATATATTTGAATTGTTGTCTTCATTTAATTCTGAACTATGCAACGTTGTTTGAATGCCTACTGTTGTGCCTGATGTTTAGATTCATAGATTTGAGGTATCAAAAATTTCAACAATGTATCAGTCTAGAAAAGGCAAGAGCAATTTGATCTAATTACTTTATTTCAAAATGTTTATATTTAGTTTGGTTTTCCCTGTAGTGTCAAGTCAAGTAATTGTATTTATACAGCCCAAAATCACAAATTAAAAGTTCCCCCACACTGTCCAAAGAATGCTGTTCCTGAACTGTGCTGGTCTAATCTGGCCTTTCTATTCTTGAGGTTTATGAATGGTTTGCACCTTAAGGTGAACCCTCTGTATAATGATATGCCTACCTCCTGGAGAGTGTTCTTGTCTTGGCTGGATGTTGTGAAGGTATTTCTTAACCATGGAAAGGATCCTGCAATCATCCACCACTGCTGTCTTCCATGGACACCCAAGCCTTTTTGTGTTACCAAGTTCACCAGGATGGCCTGTTTAACTTGCATTGAGAGTTCTTTTAATTGCATATTGTAGGTTAACAGGAACAACTTCCAAATGCAAAGACCATACCTGGAATCAACTCCAGACATTTTACCTGAAAAAATTGATGGTGAAATAACAAAGGAATGGCCCACACCTGTCCATGAAACAGCTTTTAAATCAGTTGCCCAATTATGTATGGTCCACTCAAAAAGAGGGGGTACATATTAAAGACCCTTTCTCCAATCTGAATGTGATTACCCTCAAATTAAAGCTGAGAGTGTGCACTTTAAATCCATATTCATGACCTAGCTGTAAATTGAATATGTTTTGGTAAATTTGAAATAACAAAACTTGGGTCAGTGTCCAAATATATATGGACCTAACTGTACATAACGTTTGAGCACCTGACAGTATGTTGTTGTAAGACAGAAATATTCTTATCCGTCAGTGGCTGTAGAATTGGTTAAAAAGGTGCAATGAAGGTATTGTAGCAAACCAGTGCTATTGGAGGCATGTTAGAAGGTGATCTTTTAATGACCAGTATAAAAAGGAGTAAAAATTACAGCAAGCAAAAACTGTTTCAATTTACATACGGGCATATGAGTATTGTTTTTAAGACATACGTGAGAACCTATACTTTAATGGGGAAACAGTGAGAAACATGAAGTTGAATTACTTTTTGTATAAAATCTAAAAATCTGTTTAACACATTCATCGTAAGTTATCATCACATCTAATGTGACAAGTCTCAGTGTTAATATTGAAAAGTAACACAGTGTCTGTCAATGATCCACTGTCAAGCAGACGTGGACTTGTTGTCACACTGTAATCCCCTGATGTAATCCTGCGTGAATCCTGTAAAGAGGCAGATGGCATTCCAGGAACTGCAACTGAACCAATTAATGGTTGTTGTTAAGCAATTAGAGTTAAAGCAATTGAGATGTTAGCCCATGTAGAGAGGTCTTGAGACATGTCCCACAAGGTTTTACAAAAAGGCTACGCACCCAATAACTTTAAACCATGTATGACTAACAAATAAATAAATAAATAAATAAATAAATAAATAAATAAATTACATTTAGGTAACTTTCTTCACTGTTTTGATTTGTGTATTCATACTTGTACTCTCACCAGAGTATTTATGTTATCATCAGTGTTGGGCACGTTACTTTGAAAGGGGTGGGGCGATTGGTCTAATAAGCAGCAACACAGAGATATCAGGACGCTTTGCTCTCACACGCGCTGCATTGATAGTCACTCTTACTCCCTCGCTCCAGATTCCGGGAGATTGTGTCTCATTTGCGCTCTACTCTGTCTTTGGTTATGCCCCTAAGTGCAGCCACTCTTTGTCAGGGAGACAGAGAGAGAGAGAGAAGCGCCTGTTCGGGTGAAAACTGCTTCAGTGAGGTCTGAACAAGTAACGCCGCATTTTTTTGGTAGTAATGGTAACGGCGTTGTAACGGGGGAAACAGTAATTCATTTGATTACTTTTTACTGAAAAAAGTAACGCCGTTAGTAACACTGTTTATTTATAACGCCGTTATTCCCATCACTGGTTATCATGTGCTCATCTGAAACTCCCCCTGCCTGACTGCTATCCTCACTCTCTCGCTGCGTCTCGCTGTGAGGAAACCACATGGCCCAGAAAAAAAGAGTTGGACACTTCTTTAGACAGCTCTCACATTCTTGCCTGCTCAAAGTATTTTTACTTTTTGACCTCATTACCTGGTCACCTGTGGCTCCTTTCCCTCTCGACACACATTCACCTTCTTGGATCTGACAAAATATAAGATAGAGCTTAGAAATGAAAACCAGTTATACCTAATATTAGCAAGATAATCACAACTTACTAATAGCTCCACTAAAAGTAATCTCATTATATAATGGCTAACATTAGCCTAGCACCACCACGACATCATGACACAGCAGAAAATATGACTTTCATTCAATTATTTGACTCATGAGTGGTAGGGCCATAGCAGTAGCAAATCTACTGTTAGGAAGAGATGTTTCTCTTTTTGTTGTTGCCAATTCATTTCCTTTAGTCACTCCTTCTTTTTTCACTTTGTATTATACCTATGCATACATCTCACCCAATCTAAACTGTAAACATATGGATGACTGCCAGTGTTCTGGCATGATGTTATACCACCCCCTTGAGGCCAAATTCACCACTTTAGCCCTCACATTATTTCTGCAGTGCGGCATGCCATACTGTGTATGTATATAGCCTACATGTAGGCATAAAGTTTGAAAGTGAAAAAAATAATAAATTCTGCTCTAGTGGCAGATGAAAATATATATAATATAATAATATCTTCTACACTGTTCTCCATTTTTTAAATGAAAGTCTAAGCTGCTTCATGTTCTGCTGGTGGGAAGTAAAGGCATAACCAACAAGAAATGTTACACACCAGTGTATAGCATTTTACAGCTCAAAGGGGATTAATTACATAGCTATAAATACACCCTTCCTCCATACCCAATAGGCCATCTATGTCATGATGTAGCCCTTTATTTCCTGCTGATAACCTGACCCTAATTGTCATGCTGTGGGCACATGCACTGTAATTTTCTTCAAAGAGCCTGCTCTGGACACCTGCATGTGCTTAGTGTCTCTGTCAGGGGGCCAGCAGCGAGGAGCATTGCCTCTCTCTGTTCTAATTGCTCAGATCAGATAGGGGCGGCTGCATACAGAGGTCTTAATAAAAAACTTGAGGATCCACTCAATATATTTGCAGGCTAATGTTCACTGTGAGGAGGAAGAACATAGTTTTGTTAACTGAAATCTGCAATGTTTAAACTTTCTAAATAATAAGCTCTATGATATTTAAACAAAATAATTGTTATCAATAATGTTGTTGTTGGGGTTTATGGTACAATAACCAAAAAGGTCTTAAAATGACTTTGGGGAAATTTGCAACTGTAACTTGACTATAAGGGGGAAAAAAAGATAGAAAAGAAAAAAGTGTATGTATTGTAATAGTAATATCTTCTCTTTATTTTTTTGATGTCTGACTTGGATGGATTTTGGTTACATTGACTCATTTTTATCTGCCACCTTTACATCAATCGTTCAAAATAAATGATTAAAGTAAACTACATTATTTGTCAAACTAATTGCTCCTTTGCCAGGTATTACACTTTAAGCTTTGTTGAATAATGAACACATGAAGGGGAAAAAAAGAAATCTTCTGATAATCACAAATAAGAAAATGACAACGCTGTCTGATGGCAGCTTGCTACAGAAAATACAAGCTTCTAAGCAGCAGTTGTTTTTGAGCCTTAAACAATGTTGGCATTGCATCGACTGTTGTTGTTGATTTTCTCTCTTTTTAAATTAAAGAACCACACACCTCCCTTCCTCTGCCTTCCCCAAACCAACCCAAAACCCTGATTAAGTGGTACTAAAACAACTAACAAAATTGGGTTAAAATAACACAAGCCATATATGATGAGTGGGATGCTGTAAAGAATGTAGATTGTACAGATTTGGGGAGATTAGCTGTCTCAGTGACTAAATGGATGAAAAACATCAATTTATTGTTTATTAACAGTATTACTGAGAACCATGAACTTAGTTTTTATTCAATAATAGGAGACTTTGACTTGACAACTTAAACTTGTGAATTTAATCCATGTAAGCAAACCTAGCTCCTTGTCATCAAAACTCTCATTCAAACTCTACAGGTTGTACGATGGTTAGAGTGGTAAGAGTGTTTGGGTATTAGTCAGTATTTTGTTAATGGTCTTAGACAGGATGAAACAGATACCCTGAGGGATTATCCCTTTAGCCTTTGCAGTTGAGATGCTCCTGATACACAGGGTGGAACATGCTTTAGTGTCTTGGCTGGTGTCTATATGGAGACCAATACACCAATATAAACTCTTATGCATAAGAGTCGATATTCATTAGTGATTCCCTATGTTGTTTTTCCTCATTTCTATTTCAGCACTTCCTTACACCTTCAGCCTCTTTTTCTTTGGCGATGAAGAGGCATACAGCTCAAAGCAGTGCCATGGTAACAACAACTCCACAGTTAATACACTCTCTTTGATATCAGTTACTGAAAGCCAGAGTACCTGTCACTAAAAAAATACACAGAGTAACACTGCATGTTATGAATTGTATAGACATAATGTTCCTTTGTAAAATGATCAGTATGGTACCGAGTGTAACAATAAAGGTATTGAATGAGATGGATTATATGTTTCATGGTTCTCATACAGGAGATTATTCAGGTTTCATTTTAAAAATAAATCCCATTAAAATAAGTATTTATCTAAAAAAAAAAAGGACAGAGACACTGGAGTTCTGCATTGATTATAATATCAGGAAATCCATTATTAATGACAAAAGGAGTACATTATACAATAACATATCAAATATTTATGGAGAGCTGTAACATATTAATTAGATATAGAGAATTTCTGCACATACAGTATTTTTCCATCAAACATAACAATACAGGCCAAACTGTGATCTGTAATGTGTAATACAACTATATACAAAATAAGGTAAACAATTCACAGGCAAAAAATCAGTAACAAGAGCATCTCAGTCCAAATCCAAACATGATGCTACAAAGCAACCAAATAAGTGGTTATTTATTCTTTAAATTCAATTTAAAAGTATTGGAAAATCATCATGTAGTTAATAGAACAACTATGGGACATTAAATAATTTGAGTACATTGTTTACTAATGTAAATGGATTCAAATATTCTTAAATATTCTTTGTAATAACAAACTTAAATGTACTATCTAAATCTTTAGATGTAAACTGTAATGTAGTAATAGACTACCTGAACTACAGTTTGCAGTTAAATTGGGTTCTCATTTTAAGCTGCCTCTGTTAAAGGTACACTGCAAAAAAATGAACTCTCCAACTTTATGTGATTGACTATCACACTGCAACTGCTTTTATGTTATTATTGTTTCTGGGCATGTTTAGTTGTTGCAGCAAACAAGGTTGTTTACCAAACTTAAAAAAAAAAAGATTATAAGATTTTGGAACACTGGTATATTATGGTATATTACTTGTAAACCAAAGTGTAAAAACTACATTTCCATTGTGTGCAACACATGCTAACACACACATCACGTAATGTGTTGTGCCTTCATATTCCAGCATTTATCCAACTACAGGTATTTGTCATGATGGGTTTCATTCATTCTGCACAATACCAATGAAAAGTTAGGTGTTATGTAATGTGTGTCTGTATTATTATGTGTATATTTGTATTTATATTTTATTTTATGTATGTGTTTACTATGATTGGGTTGTATTTTTATTTCTCAAATTCCATGTTTTTTTTAAATTTTTTCTGTTGAATGTTTGTTTTATGTAAAGCACATTGAGTTGCCACTGTGTATGAAATGCGCTATATAAATAAAACTGCCTAGCCTTGCCTTGCCTTGCCTATATTTCATTGTTCCATATAACTATTACATTTAATGTGGCACACATGTTTCCATCGTCATGACGGCAAAACAATGGTGGAGTTGCATCAACCATAAAAGTTGCTAAATGACCAGCAATTCATTTTCCTCTTCATTATAACAAAAAACACAATATCAAACTGAAATACTTACTGTATTATATGATTGGACTGCCAAATGATCTGAGATGTACAGAACAAAACCCTCAAGGTGATTATTTTTAATCAGTAAAGCTTCAAGCTAAATCAGCTTCTAAAAAACACATTACATTAGAGAACATTAAAGTATCTTTTTATAAAGATAAAAAACAAAAAAACAATATATTTAAAGGTCATATATATGTCAAATATGTATTAATGTCATTTCATTACATTATCTATGTTAATAATCATGAGTTCACAGTGTGAAAATGTTAATGCCAATAAAACATGTTTCCATTATGATAAATGCCTAGGCAAATTCACATCTCATTGACAAATATCATTGGCCCTTGGGAGGCGACTTTGTTCTCCCTGTCATAAATGACTGGTTTACCAAGGTATGTCTGTGGTAAGCTAAAGCTCACTTGTGATTGGTTGATGCTACCCTGTCTGTGTACCTGCTGACCAACATCCCCCATTGACTGTTTGAAACTGTCTTGTCTGGATGGTTGTGGACCAAAACTCTCCTCTGGCTGGTCAAAGCTGCTTTCACTGTAGAGCCGCTGCCGCATTTCACTGGCACGTTTCCCAGAAGCACTCCTGGTCGGGTATCTCTGACCGGTCTTGTACCAGCCTGTCTCTTTGAACACAAACCAAATATTTCCAACCCACAAGACAACGTTAACAAAACCAAAAACCTGAAGGTAGAAAAAGGGACAGGGAGGAAATGTTATTCCGAAGGTTGCTGTTTTATCCAATTTTAGGTTGCATTTGTTGACTATACCTACCACAGATGTATTAAGACGTGACCAGAGAGGCTCCTGGGTAGCTGTGCATTTATTCTCTTGAGCTCTACAGGCGGAGATGAGCAGGAGCACCTGTGTTGGGTTTGTGGCCGTCTTGATATTAGAAATGGTTTTGGCCCAACAACAACTGCCGACCAGCCACATGAAGGAGAAGATCACTGTAACAACAAAATCCTGAACAGAAGACACAATTAATTACTTAATTCAGTATATTTGATGTCATACAAACACACAATTATCACATTATATTGTATGTATAATAATTCATTATTTGTTGAAGGTATAAACTCACTGACCACAAGTGGGCCTCTGTTGTTCTTTAGGTACTTGTTCTGGTAGAAAACATAGACAATGGTGGCCAGCAGAGAGTACAAGAAAGCAAAAACACCCACGGTCACAAAAAACTGAGCAGCTGAGGAAAAGTCACCATCCAGGAAGATAATCTCTTCTCTCTTTGCGTCACACAAGGGAGCCTTGAAATGCACTTGTTGTAATCTACAAGAAAGGAGGTTTACAGTGAATGTTTGTGAAAGAACAAATGAGTTGTTGAACTCTTTGAGGAAAATCTGTCTCTAGGAAAATTGTCACTTTAAAACAGCCATTGTTCACTGGCACTTTGAGGGCATTTTCATTAGCAAGCTAAAAATGGCAAAAATGAGAAAGTTCAAGCCCAACAAACACAAAAACACAGTTAAGAAAGCAATTTTTAAAAATTTGGAAACATGTTGGACTGCTTCTTTTCCATGAGTCTTCTGTGAATTTGGTTTTGCATACAGAGGTAGAGATTCTGCAAGATTCATGAAGAAACTACCAGAGAGAAAAGCCAAGCAGCTGTACAGGATCACTTTTCTATGTGATATAAAGAAGCATCTGGAATATGTAACAGTTTCCAACTTGTTATCAGACAGTGTCAAAGAGAAGTTCCATATTTATTTGAGGGGGGTGAACACTGGCCCCATACATATTACACTCATTGAGGATTTATCAAAACATTCGATGACCTTTACATTATTATTTCATTGCTTCTGTATCATGACATATTTCAGAGTGAAACAGGATAGGCAGCCGAGACATAATGTTGGGAGGAATTTCATTTGAATGTTGAATAGTGGGTCTGTAATAAAGAACCTCAGCTCTGTGCCGCTAAAAGTTGAAGACCGATTGATGGATAGATGTTGTGGCATTATTCGTTGAAATTGGTGGTTCAGGCCTAGTTAATCAAGTCATATTTTGTTTTACAGGAAGAGAACATGATTGATTTTAATATAAGAATACAAAGAAATTGATTTTTTTGGCATATATTGTTACATATGTGCGCAGTATGACTGGGGATGTGATCTAAAAGGGTTAAACAGCATTTTAAATTCCATTTCGACTTACAGCAATCCCTAAAAGCATAGCACTGTAGCCTCATAATAACACCTTTTGCAGACAGCAGGGAGATCTGTGTTGAACTGTAAGAAATAATAAAACTGTGACAGTTGATGATAACCGGTTGCAGGAAACTGGCAACAGTCATTACTTTTGCTGAAATGTAAGCATAAATTTACCATTGTAATGATTTAATTAAAAAAAAAACACAGAAGATGTTTCAGTCATTCTGTCACTGTCCCTTGGTCACCTTTAGATCAATCAGTATGCAAAAACACATACATCTGTCTTATTCAGGTGCAGAGTCCTTCTACAGACTCATAACACTGATGAAAACTTCTCTTTAAGTTTTTTCATTTTTCCATTCTCTTTTATTTTTCAGCAGTGGGTTTCACTATACTAACAAACATATAACACTGTCAAGTCAGCTGAGCTGTTAATTACACACTTATCACTGACACTGATGGGTTGGTTGACTACACAGCTGCACCACAACACCAGTGGGTTCACACCACAATCCCCATACATTTCATCATGCAAAGGATAATGGTGACCAGTAAGCTCTTTAAGATATTAAGACATGTAAAACTCATTCAGTAAAACAAGGAGGTTTTCCTTTTACCAAGGCAAGAAAAATACCTTCAGTGGTCTTGAGATGATTATAATAATCAAATTATAAGATGCATGTGTAAAATTTCAAAAATATTTTTAAAGATAAAATATAAAACAATATTAGTCATTGTTTGTGTGAACACACTTTCTTTTAGGTTGGTGACAAATAATTCATGGATGATTGCATAAATTAAATATTGCTACTAAGCATTCCTTAACCATATCCATTGAAATGTTTGTGTTCACATTATAAACTAAAGTGTGAATTATGAGAATCATTGATAAAGACACTTTACCAGACTTTCAGAACAATTAGAGACTAAGCAGACATGTCTACAATAATCATCACTGCAGTGGCAGCCAGACAAAAAGATTTTAAAAACTGTGCAGCCCTACTCCATCATGTTGTCAGGCCCAGTGGAGAGGAGCTGGCCTCTCTTTAAGCCCGCCCAATTTAAGATGAGGAAGCTGGACAGCTGAGCAGAAGCCGGACCAATTTAAGATCCCTGAGTTTAAAATGTTTCACTGCATTATTAGACCAAAATGAACTCCCAGCCCGATCAGTCAAGACTCGAACCTCAAGAGGTCGCTTTTGATGTCACTTTTGCACTTTGTTGCTACATTTTTCTTTGCAGGGTGCACCTAACCTGATGTTACTGCTTTGAGATCTAATGATAAACAGAGGAGCAACTGAAACATTCAACGTTTTTCTCATCCTTTTTTTTCATTGACAGCTGAGTTAAAGACCTTACATGTAAAAAGACATTTTTTGTAACTCAGATAGCAAAACACATTTTTTGATCACTGTGCTCCAATATTCCCTGTGTAAATCAGCTACTGATCATATTGGGTGAATTTTCGATACACAAATCTTAACAGACATTGATTTCAATTCATTGTTTTATTGTTCAACTAAAATCGTATGGCCAAGTTGTGACAAACAAAAAAGGTGAGAAGACTTTCAGTACTTTCTAAAATGTCACTTCATTGCAGCCATGAAGTCAAGGACCTGTTTACTTGTAATAAACATCACTTCAGTTCACTTGTCATACTAATATAGTCTAAAGCATGATTTGCCAAAAACAGAATTTACTCACTTAAATAGTTTGCAATATATTTTGTATTCTATCATTGGACCTCTTTTATTGTAAAGAAAGTTTAAATTATAGACTTTGACTCCCACAAACCTGCATCTATTCATAACTATTTGGAGCTTCTTCTTTGTGCATTTAAATGATAATAAGATTACCATTAAACAAGAGAGATTATGAGAGAAGATATGTAATAATCAATAGTTATTGTTTATGTATCCATAAACTATTAATCCAATTATTTCAATGGTAAAACCTAAATATAATTTGTGAAATGTATACATATCAGGGGTGTTTTACCATAGTTCAGTGAATTTGCTCTGTTTCAGAGGTACTGCGGGAATTAAGTAAGATGTCAAAGAAAGCACAAACAACTACTTTACCTGAAAGGATACCCAAAATCAATGTTGATGCTGAGGTTACTCTGCCTCCTGTTTGCACAGTCCACTTTAACCTGGAGATGACCAAAGTATCCTCCACATGTTGCAAAAGCACAAATGGCAAAAATCTATGAAACATAAAGATAATTAATTTACTCACATTCAATTGCAAAACTCAAACCAGTGTGTGTAGCTGTGTATAATGTTTACACATCAATAAATTACAGGACTGATTCTCAAGATTTATAATTGGATTTGAAAACAAATCCTGCATAATTTAAAAGTCGGAAGACAACTGACGGAGCTGCTCACTGTGTGCTGGAGGGTGGCCACAGCAGTACAGTGAGACTCATTTTGCAGTTGTAACATACAATTCTGAAGCGTGTCATTGTTTTGTCTTCGTCTGTCTTATATAACAAAAATTACAATATTGTTCATTTGCAGAATTTGACATGAAGAATGGGAGATTTACAGTAAACTATTCTGAGTATAATTTTTTTCATTTTTAAAAATAACATAACAAACCAGATAGACATTTCTTCAAGTCAGTTTTTAAATAAACATCAAGATCAAACCTTATAGTGCAACTTGTTCAATCTAATATGCATTAAAATAGAAATGAAACAGCACTGATTATAACAAAAAAGAATCAATACATGACTATAAAGAAATGAAACTTACCGGAGCAAATATAACCATACACATTTAAAAAACCACAGAGCTCAAGTCCAACTCCACACAGTGTCTTCAGCTTTTGTCATCAGGTTGAGATGAAACTGATGAATACAGTGAAAGGAGAACGACTCTTCCAGCGCAGGGGAGGGCTTACAGAAGATAGAGTATCTTCCCCAAGGAGGAGTCTGATATAATCTGCACCTCTACAAATAGCCAAAATTGTATTTTGTCTTCATAGTCCCCACAATTTGATTGTAATTTTTATTCTAAGACCATAAAGACCTTGCTCTCCAAAAATCTTTTGAATTTTTGAAATGAGGCTGTATCAGAAAGATGAAACATTTGGTCACTGCACAATGAAAACAATGTGTCTCCAAATCTGGTGATTTTTAATTTTTCAGACAATTTGAAGGATTTTTCTGTGGGCTGAAATTGTGGAGAGGTCATTTGTAAATGTATTTCATCTACATAAATGATTTGAATTTATGAGTTTCTCTGTCTTTCTGAATCCACATGGGTTATGGTAATGTACAGCGATTAATTAAATAAATTTGAATATGCATTTAAGTAAGTAATTTCCTTGAATAGAAACAGTGTGTGTTGCCATGGTAACGAAAGTGTATTACGTACGCCCTTGAAGGGAAAAGTATGACTTCCTTACTGCAGTGTAATAACTCTCATCAGCCCCTTTACAGTAAGTTCATGGTTTTCTAAAACAAACTATGAAAACATGACTAAAAATGTGATGACAAAGTCCATGATGATGAAGCAGTCCAGTATTGTATATTATAGATTAAAAGGTTGTTTTGTATATTAAATGTAGATTTTTATCTTTATGGATACCTGTATTGTTTCCTTATAATAATCCACTGATGATTAAGCTATTGGTTCTGTTATAAAAAAGGATTTTGCTGACCTCTTTTGGTGGCCAATTTGTATTACAGACAGATTTGTTTTAGCAATGATCAATTAAGGGTGGTGCAAATAAGAGTAACATGAATAATGTACCGCATGTCTGTTCTGATTTTGTGAAAATAATTTATCTTCAAACTGTGTTCAGTGATTAAAAATTACAGAGTGGTCTATCTGGGGAGATGTGGTATTTAACAAATAATAATATACTAATTCAAATTCTGTGATTTCTT
Source organism: Scomber scombrus (assembly GCF_963691925.1). Taxonomy (NCBI): domain Eukaryota; kingdom Metazoa; phylum Chordata; class Actinopteri; order Scombriformes; family Scombridae; genus Scomber; species Scomber scombrus. The sequence goes on from NC_084972.1 coordinate 19,002,353, forward strand.
ACTGACAGTATTATTAAATACACTTATATTTCAAATACTACACACAGAAGACTAAATAATACGTTTTTATCCTATACTATGCAGATGCCAATTTATTATGTGTCAGAGTGTGTTATGCTGTCCCTATGCTGAGACCTACTGAGTAAATGAGATTCCCACCAGAAAATAATTACAAACATCATTAACAGCCATTAATTTCAAGCTGATGTATGTTTGATCATTACAAATTGTTGCTGAAATGTTTAGCATATATACAGGAATATCTGAAATCTGAAAACAGCAAAGGTAGCAGCCCATTTATGATTAAAAAAAAAAGTAAGAAAAGAAAAACAACAGCATAAAAGTCATTAGAAGTGTGAGTTGGGAAGTTATTTATGAAAAGAAAATAGCTTTGCTTGCCTAATTCCCTCAGGCAGGTTTTTGATGTTAATGGCAAAGTGACCGATCACATTTTTGTTTTCAGTCTAGACTGAAAAACAGTGCAGAGGATCAGTGGCTGCTGTGTGGTTCATATGAGGCAGTCAGGATCTCTTGAAATCAACCCTGAAAATGACAGATATGCAGTACAGCAAGGTCTAAATGAGAATGTTGCAGTTAATTAGCAGAACAGGGAAATAAAGGAAAATTTAGAACAAACATCTCACATTGAATACACATAAGCACTTGGGCTAAAGAAGAATATTATTTTGATATATTTATTTTACTTCAGTGATGCATCATTACTAACCTATGTTTGTTGGTTGTATTTGCAATTACAAGCTAAAGTGGTGCATACTAAATATTTGAGTATGTACATATAGAAAAGCACCTATTATGCAGAATGCCTCCTGTCACTGTGGTGGTATAGTCTGATCAACAACCATACGTCATGTTTTGTAATCTATAAATCTACAGTCTGACATTTGACAAGGAACAACCACTGAAAAATGCAGTGAGTTAAAACACACAGGTTTCATGTGAAATGTAATGGAATAGAAGTGAAAAGTCACATAAAATGAAAAAGTAAATTAATCTACAAGTACCTAAAAAGAGCAAAACCTTCCTCATTTTCTATTACTGCTCATCCACATCATCACTAACTATACAACTAACTGGGTAATCCAAACAGCAGTCATTATAACTCCACCAAACAAGCAATATTAGTTTAAGAAGTTACCTTCCTCCATTGTCCTGGGAGGGAAGCTCATTCTGCCACCAGCAGGTGTTACTATAGCAACCCCATCAAAGCTGTTACAGTTTAACGGACTTTGTTACGTCCACGACTTTGTCAGATCTGTGACCAAACATTGACAGACTTATTTTATCTACTCTCCACATGTTGTTGTTGTTGGACCATTCCCTGTACAGTTTTTACTCATTTCATGTTAGCTGCTTTGTGAATGATGATTTGTTTGTTTGCCATTAGCTGTCTGACAATAATGTGTTGGTAATACAACGTGACTCTTCATTTACTGCTGAGCTAACTAAGTGTGCCACTCTTTTTTACTTTTAATTACTACATCAATTACTGCATTGTACTTGGTCTTACAATACGTTATTAATTTATTAACTTAATTTGTGGTATCTCATCTTTTTATCTTATCATTTATGTTGATGTCCAATACTGTCTCATGCTTGCCTCCAGTAAAATCCTGCCAACTCCTGTCTTCAAACCTTACTGGAAGTGTGTTTGCTTTGCTGCATTGCACCTCTATGTATGATGATTTATTTCAGAACATATGACAAACACAGTCCTAGTAATTCAATGATTTTAGAAGAGAGAGTGGGGATCAATGGCATTGTAGTCTCTGGTCTTTAGACAGATAATGAAATGCTCAGACACATCATTATTCTGCACTGAGAAACAAATTAATTGGAAAAAGTCTACAACTCTGGAACGCAGCCATAAACATGGCGATTATTGTTTTTGGTGACCAATCATCCAGTCACATCAAAGAATAAGAAGCACAGAAAACACAATTAGCTTTGAAGTTTTTCTCATCTGCCTCCATAATGCTTTTAGTGATGTAGTCAAATATTCACTTTTGTTTGTGCCTTTATTGTTTACACACAACAAACTACATCACTTATAATGTTATTTGATGACTTGGCCAAAAGAGGGCAGTACTTAATCATTTCATGGAGAGGAAAAGCTGCAGTGATGAGCCCTTCTCACTTTTTCCTTTCTCACTGCATTTGATCTTTTTCCTCTCTCCAAATTCCAGTTGAAGAATGTGTCTCCTGTACATGCAAACAAGCTACATACATCTCAATTCACCCACTGTGCGCACAGCTGATGAGAAGATGTGTTTGACGAACAGCTATAAGGTTTTTTCAACATGGTGAGGCTCCAGCCTCTCGCTGCATTATTAATGAATCTTTTTCTGGCATCATCTACCCCCTCTACCCTGAAAACTGTGGGAGGAAGAGACGAGCATGAATCTGGTGATTTTCATGAGGCCTTTACCTATCATTGAGCAGCAGCCAGCACACAGTAGAGAAATGTACTGTCCAAGGAGGGTGTTTTTTTTGTGCTTTTCTTGCAGGATGACCACCTTTGGCCCTGAGGTAATCTGGAAAATACAAGCCAAGAAGAAGATATAAGCCCACTGGAAATCAGATTTTAGGTTGAGTGGATAAAGTAGATGTAGTTTTTTTAAATGGATCTTTCCAGTGTAGCTTGGATTCATATTCATATTCAATTTAAACATGTTAAACTGATGTTTAAGCTAGATGTGAAAAAACAGAGTTCATATTATTTACTGTATAGCCTCTCTGTATTTCCTTTTTGAGTTCTCTTGAGAACCTGCTATACCACTGGAAAAAACAACAACATGGAGGACTGTCTTACATAAACGTATTTGTACAGATTGGTAAATTCTTCAAAACGGGCTTCTTCATACTCCGACCAGCCAATTAATAATCATCTCAGTTTAGACTGTTAAGCATTTTACTCCTCCACAAACCATGCTCAATTCCACATTGAAATATAACATATGTTACAGCAAATGCTTTAAAATGCCAGTTATCAAAGATGTAAACATGTTCTTGGTGAAATCGCTGAGTGTCATCATACAATATTTGCTGGGCGTGAAGCCCTCTCTGAGACGGCCACAGTAGCTGCAATGCTGACACTGACCCTATTCCATCAATCTCACATTAAAAACGCTCCCAGCATTTAAATATTTCAAAGAGCTCCTCAGCTAACTCGAGAGGAGCTCTGAGCCTATTTGTGTTTGTGTGTGTGTGTGTGTGTGTGTGTGTGTGTGTGTGTGTGTGTGTGTGTGTGTGTGTGTGTGTGTGTGTGTGTGTGTGTGTGTGTGTGTGTGTGTGTGTGTGTGTGTGTGTGTGTGTGTGTGTGAGAGAGAGAGAGAGAGTGAGTGGGTGTGGGTGTGGGTGTGTGTGTTGGACTAAACACCAAACCAGTGACTAAAAAGAGGAATACAGATCTGAATGATACACACTCAAGTGCTCAAGATAAATCTCTTGCTGCTAAGAATAATCCCACAATTCATGTATCTCTCTGGCAGTCTTTAAGAATATATACTGAATACAATAAACTTTGTACTGCACTGTATATGTATAGAATGACAGGAAGGATTTATAAATGCAGAGACGTGAGGGAGGGAAGTCATGAATATATTATTATGCAGTTATTCTGTGATATTTCAGCTGTGCTGCACTGTCTAGTGCGTCACTGTGTTCTTTACATATGCCGTCTGTGTCAACTCTCCAAAGGCACCAACATTACAGTGTGCAAAAGACACATGCAGGAACACACATTCTCATTAAACACACACACATTAAGGTACAAAACACAACACTAGTGGGCTTTTATTGGTTCTGTTTGTGTGAATATTACGATTTTCCTTCAACTCTGGTTCTTGTATTTATTATAGATTTCCACTTTAAACATTTCAATATAAAAAGGCTTTCAAGTGACACTTAAGAAGATGCTGAGATTGGCAGGTGTGATAATAAATTCAGGCAATTCCCCATAGTATATGACTACATTTAATATTAAATATCTCGAGTAGGGTCAAGGAAAGTTCAAATGATTCATCCACTGATGGTGGTCCATCTGATAATGTTGGTAGAAAATCTCAACCAGCAGTCATTTTATTTTCTCCAATGGAACCTATAGTATACTGCCATGTTTTTGCTGGTCACCATTAATTTGACAGTTATGTTGATATTCGTGATATGAGGTGAAGGTGTTGCTTTAATTTCATGAACATTGTTCAAAGCTCATTCTTGACCAGTTGGAAAAAAAGTTTATGGATTTTACAAAACTTTCTCACCAAACGGTCCATTTAGTAGTTGTACTGGAGCTTTCAATCATATAACATGATCTTCATCAGAATACGGAGTTTGCACAGTTGCCATGGACTTGTAATTTTCACATTTTGAGGACTTGACTTGGATTCTTGATCTTGGAAACAGCAGTTTAGATAACAATTACACCAAAAGTCAATTTATTAGCTTTTCTGGAGCTTCAGTCAAGATTGAACTTTAAAACTCAACATGAATAGGAAGTCCTTAAGGCACTTAAAAAACGAGAAAAAAGAAACAAAGGAATTTCGGAACATTTCCATTTCCATGAAAACTCGACAAACTTTGTCCTCTGATAAAGATCATGTAATATATGATCAAAAAGCTAAATAGAGCTTGTAATCAGATTGTTTCATTGTCAGATGTTTTTCACATTCATGAACGTTAGTCTGAAAATGAAGATTGACCGAAGAGAGAGGCATAAATGTCCACCTTAAAATATAAACCAAACTCCACCCGTTGTAGCATGACTAAACTTGTATGTTTTCTCCACCATGGTCTTTGTGTTCCACTGCCCTGAAGAACATCAACATTTAATGTGTACACACTCTAGCTGAAGTATAGGAGCGGGGCAAAGAACATGAGTCAATTATTAATGTTTAAAAGGTTTAGAGAGTTCTGTTTCTGAGGTTAGTGCTAGACCTCTTTGTGGGAGTGTGCAGTTGCAGAAAACCAAGCGGTGTCAGTGTACTTACTGCCTAACCCATCAGGAACTAGCAATAATCTGTTGAGAACTTAACAGACTGAGGACCATGGAGAACACAGGCAAACCTCATGCTGAGAATCGAGGACGAGCCGTGTGAGTAAAAACTATTGAATCCCATGTCAGGGCAACAGGAGGCCCACTGGGGGAACATCTGAGATGAGGAGACCTTGAAAGCATGGTTACCTGCAGGGAAATTGCTGGTCAGACACATAAGGAACATCTGGAGTAGCAGCTAGTCAGTCCAGCTGTCAGATTCAGTTTAATCTCAGAGGTGAAGTATGCAGGCCAGCTCGTCATCAGTGCATGCTGAGTTCACAGTATAAAGCCCGTAGTGTAAGTACCATGATGGTGGGGAGGGTGAACACAATACAGGGTGAAAAGGGTGAAATAATTGATACAGTAAGAGAAAATGATTTTGGGGGGAGAAAAAAAACACTAACCCTAAAGGGTTTCCTTGAAGATGACTTATCTTAGCTCACAAGGCTTCCTGATAATTCCTACTTTGTCCTACATGTTTGCTGTAAGCATTTGATCTTAAAGTGAGCATATAGACAATATGATTACAATAAAATACAGTCAAATGTTTCATATCCCTCTATAATATTGCAGTACTAAGGAGAAAATACTGGATATTTATTATTTTAATGTTGACTTATATCTGCATACTGTATAATTGCAGACAGGTTAGTAAATAAAGGATACAGGCTATTGAGCATCCATTTATCCATTTTCTGCTGCTTTTCCACAACCAGATCACTGTGACATCAGACTGAGTAAGGAAACCCAGACATCCTTCTCCACAACAACGCTCTTCAGCTCCTCCTTGAGAAACCCAAGGTGTTCCCAGGCCAGGAGAGATATGTAATCCCTCCAGTATGCCTAGAAAACCTCTAGAGGGAGTTGTCCATAACAGTCCTGTACAACCCCCACATTACTGCTGATGCTGTATCATCCACCTTACGCTCTTCTTACTTGTGAATAAGACCCCAAGATACTAAGCCTCTTTCACTTGTGGCAGCAACTCCCACATTCCCACATGCCCCAAATACTGTTTCGTTGAGGTCTATGAATTGTTCTTGGTCTGGAACCTCACTAGACTATTAAGTAATGCTTCCCAACTTGTTGTTAGGACACACCAAGCAGGTGTAATCTGGAAAATCACATGATTATTAAGAGGGGGGAAAAAACATTTCTGCAGCACAAATATATATTTTTTTTGACTTTTCTCTTGCTTTACTTTTACCTCTTCTGGCCTCTAAAACCTTTTCAGAATCTGGAAAGGGAATAAGGGTTGTGAGTAAAAATGATGACACTTTAAAAGGTCACAATCCAAAATGGTTGGGAATCACTGCTCCAATTGAGAGAAGAGAGTCCACTCAGGTGTGTGATCACCAGGTCAGACAAGCACCACGAAATCCCCCCAGAGGAAAGTATCATCAGCTAGTGAAGTAAATGTATCATTATAAACAATAAGCATGTGGTTATTTTAGTTTAGTCTGCCATATTGAAAAAAAAGCCTGCAGGTGAATATTCTATATTATTCATGCTCTTGGAATTTTGGACCAACACAAAATAGTCCAGTATTAATTCATAAACAAAAAACTGAACATTTTGATTGCATGTGTATTCAGCCCCTCTGCTGTGAAACCCCTAATTAGGATCAGGTGCAACCCTTTGCCTTCAGAAGTCACATAATAAGTTAGTAGTCTTTTAATCATTTTAATCTCAGTATAAATACACCTGAACCATGAAAGCCTCAGAGTTTGTTAGAGAATATTACTAAACAAATAGCATCATGAAGACCATGGAGCTCACCAAACAAGTCAGGGATAAAGTTGTGGAGGAGTACAAGCAGGGTTAGGTCATAACAAAACATATCCAAAACTCTGAATATCTCAGATCACGATTAAATTCAGCATTAGAAAATGGAAAGAATATGGCATTAATACTAACAAGAGAATGTGCTGCACCAAAATTGATGAACCACTGAAACGATAGTGTTAATCAGAGAAGCAACCAAGAGGCCAATGGTAGCTGCAGAGATCCACAGCTCAGGTGGAAGAATCTGCTCACTGGACAACTATCAGTTGTGCACTCCACAAATCTGGCCTTTATGGAAAAGTGGCAAGAACAGAGCTGTTGCTGAAAGAACGCCATAAGAAATGTTGTTCGGAGTTTGCCAAAAGTCATGTGGGATACAGAGCAATGTGGCCTGGTCAGAGGAGACTAAAATTGAACTGTTTGGGCGTAGTGCAAAACGCTATGTGTGGCAGAAACCCAACATTGCACATCACCTTGAGCACATCATCTCCACAGTGAAACATGGTGGTGGCAGCATCATGCTGTGGAGATTATTTTCATCAGCAGGTACCATGAAAGTGGTCACAACTGAGAGCAAGGTGGATGCAGCCAAATACAGTGAAATCCTCCAGTATACTGGAATGGTTTAAGTCAAAGCCAAGACCTCAATCCAACTGAGAATCTGTGGCAAGACTTGAAAATTGCTGCTCACAGATGAGCTCCATTGAATCTGACTGAGCTTGAGCTATTTTGCCAAGAACATTTGACAAAAATTGCAGTCTCTAGATGGGCAAAAGACCTGTAATTGAAGTGAAAGTTGGTTCTAAGTATTGACTCAGGGGAGGTGAATACTTGTTCACTCAACAGATGTCTGCTTTTTTGTCTTATTGTTTTTGTCACAACAAAAAGTGTTTTGCACATTCAAAGCACTATGCATGTTGTGTTAATCAAATAGTAAAAAGCCCAATAAGATCCATTTGAATTCCAGGTTGTAACACCGTAAAATGTGTTTTTAAGCGTGTAGCCTTTCATTGTATTGATTGGGATTCACATTTATTTTCCTTTTCCGTGTATGTACTGTGTCTGTTGATCTGGGTAGTGAGCTGCTGCAAACAATTGCCCTTACAGGGATAAATAAAGTTGTACTAAATTAATCTGTATTCCTCAGTCATGTGTTTCACATCAGCGAAAGTCTGTGAGTAACTGTGTCATTTTAACAGCCTGTCAGTTTAATTAGGTCAATAGGGTCCCGGTTTAGGGGTCAGAAAATGAGATACTGTAGGTGTGACAAATCTACTGTACTACTATAGAGTCACATTTTCTGTTGCATTTGAATTAACCTATCAAAATCAAAGGAATTACTGGCATTTTCTATGGCATGCTGGCTAATACCATCTTAATCTAATTTCTCAATATTTTAAATTAGCAACACATAAAAATGAACACATTATCAGGACATCAGAGCTTAAATCTAGTTAAAATCTTTGTTAAGGGTAAATCAAAATACTGTCCAAATCCAGAATATGTGCATCTTATATTGAATGCTGGGAAACATTTCAAAACTGTCAGAATTATATAATGTGACTAATTTAGAATTTCATATGATGCTTTGATGTTTTCCTCACGATGTAATGTAAATCTGACGTTTGTAATATTGTAGCATTATTTCTAAAGGACCTCTTTTTTTGTAGGCTGCCTTCGAAGGACATGGAAGGTCATGTGACCACTATCATACAGTAGACGGTAAATCCAATTCTGCTGTAATACACTGTACAATAACACTGTTATATAACATTAGAATTAAATAAAACATAGCATATTTGATGTCACAGGTTACTGTACAAACCACAGATTTGATTTTTGAGTGGTGTATTAAGTCATACAACACCAACCCTGGACATTAGACATTTTCATTTAGCCTAAATTGTCAATATTAATCAAAGCTGAATTAAATTTAGTTGAACAACTGAAAATTTGGACTTACTCCCAATATTAAATATACGTTTAATAGATTGAAAGCATGTATGATCCTATTCCCTGACAAGAGACCATACGCCTGAAGACAGAAACCGAGCAGTTGAGCTTTTCAGGCTATACTTCACCATTCAAGAGCACACGGCATGGGGCGGCTCAGGAAAATTGTACACCTATTATTCTGCATCCCGTGCACTGCCCCATAGACTGAATAATGTTCCCCATTTCAGTGACAATATCGCAGCAATCCTGTGGCAGCCATCTTAGGTGTACCACTGCAGAACTCTACGATGAGCTACAGTGAAGGACGAGCCGCGCATCCTTCACTCTCTGTTCAGGACCACGGCCAGCTCCCCGCGCCTGCGTCCCCCGCCTGGCAGGCAGGGAGAGGCCATCGCCCGCTTTCACTGTTCTCCTTCCCCTCATCTGTACACTACACTCCCCTGCCCCTCCTCTTTGCTCCGTTCTCACCTCCCCCTCTCACAACCGCAGCGGTGACTGGCCAATAAAATACAGAAAATACGTAAGCATCGACGCGTGCTCGGTGCAGGCGGAGAGTGCTCAGTGTGAAGCAGCCACAACCCCTTCCAGCACCACTCGTACCGCTGACATCTCTCAGCGAGCGAGTACAATTAGGGCCTATCCCTGTCTTGACTTCGGTCATATTCCACAATATCTAGGCACGGGCTAATCAACGGCACCACCATCATCGGGGGACATCAAAAAAAGTGATTAAGTGGGTTAGGATATCTGTAGGGAGGCATCAACCCTAAAGCAAGATGTTAGATCCGTCGTCCAGCGAGGAGGAATCTGATGGGATAGTGGAGGAGGAAAGCAAAGAGGCGATGGCCCCCCAGGCCGGATCCCGCATCTCTCCAAGCAGGACCAGCGAGAGCTCGGGTGGACTGGCGCCCAGCAGCAGCCGCAGCAGTGCCCGTCCGACCAGCCCGAGCCCGTCAGCCGCCAGCGAGGAGAAGGAGGACTTGGAGAAGATGCAGAGGGAGGAAGAAGACCGTAAAAAGAAGCTGCAGTTGTATGTTTTTGTGATGCGATGCGTCGCTTATCCATTCAATGCAAAACAACCCACAGATATGGCAAGGCGACAGCAGAAGGTAAGGGCCCTCGGTGCAAAGGCATAATTAATAACCACATGCTGACGAAATGCCTCCTTTCATATCGCAGATGTTGTCATTGATGACCTACATAAGCTAGAACACAGAGGGGTTTTGGCCACTAGGCCTATCCGATAGCGCATGGATGTATACAGCACACTTCCAGTTGTATCACTTTTTTTTTGTTTGTTTTGTTTTGTTTTTGTTTTTTTTAACGCAAAATGCTGAAATCTTCGGAGCATGACAGGAGCACATAGAAGCGCTTCGAGCTCTGGATAGTGAAAGGACACATGGTACTGCAGAGCTGCAGAGTGAGTGCAGTCCATGTTCCTCCATATACAAGCTCACAAGTGAGATAAATCCCAGCAAGCCCATTGATTGAAAGGGCGTTTTAGAGAGGGTGGATGGCGATTAAAAACAAGCCGGTGTCGTTGTTCTGGGTGGCCTACATCTCACCGAAGTCTTCTTTCCATTAGATATGCAGCTGTATGTGCCTTTATGTCCTGCTTTCCTGGCAGATACCCAATTCCAACCCGTTTGCGCCATCACTTATCTCGTCAATTTGGCCTCCCAAGGTGACTTTTAGGCACAGACCTCTTGAGGAGGATTGCTTAATAGCCTTTCCCCTCTGCAGATGAGCTTGGCTCCTCTGGATGGGTTACTGTAAATTATTTGCATTAAAAATGTGTATGTCCACACCTTTAATTTTTAGTACCATTTTCTACATGAGGTCCAGCTTATAAGATTTATATACGTTTTGTCTAAGGGACAAGGCCCACATCCTGGTTTCACGTTGCTTCTGTGTTGCTCCATTGATGTTGGAGCCAGTTTTGGGTCATGATGTCCTTACTGTCAAAGTCACCATTTAAAGGCCCCGTACTGTACTGTACCAAAGGAAAGCTGAATTGATTTTTAGTCAGGACAATAGACCCAGGTATTATCTTTCTTTTGTGCATTTAGTCTGTCACACAAGAAATAGGACATTACGGTTCAGATTCTGAGACTGTCAATTATGAATTAAGGTACAATTATAGTGATCAGCACGTTTTGTGTAGGGCTACATCTATATTGATCACCACATGGTTGAATCAGTTTCTTGTAGCCCCACTCACAGGACACAAGTGGCATTCATTGTGTGCTGAGGACCTGAGGACCATCCTTAGATTCACCTCTGTTAATATAAGGCTGATCATGTTTCACTCATGCAAGGAAACACTGTAACCAGTACTGTATCAATTGTTCTTGTGATTGTTGTTTTTGTTTAACCTGTAGACAAACTGTCTTCCTCCCGACACCGTTAAGCCATATGGTGTGAATTTTCTGCTGACTCATGCACAAGTGCATGTGGGAGGCGTAAACCACAATGTTTCCAGCTATGTGTTTATTTGTAGTCCCGTTCAGCACAGGTCACTGATCAGTCTAATGCATGCTCAGTAAGGCACCTTCATATCTGGTAGCTAAGGCAGCCACAATCCTCTGCTGTGGGTGAGAGAATATCTGGACAAACTGGAACAATATTAAATGAGGATTATTAATTACACAGAAACATTTAACAACACATATAGGCTGATTACTTTCTGGCAATCATGTTCATTTTATTTTCATGTAATTTTTATTTCATTGCCATTTGATTATTGATTACAATTCGGTACTGTGTGGGTATGACAACTGATTTATCACAAAATACAATTTAGCAAAGACAGGATATTCAACATTTGTCCAATAATGTCTCTACAGATTCCTCTAACACATTAACTTTCATTGAATGTGGGCCCTTCAGACATCCACAAACAATAATTTACTATGCAATTTCCTTACAGTTTTGGCTACACAATCTAATATGTAGCCTATTACATTTTGGCTATTATAGATTAGTCACAGAAATATGATGAAGTAATTTCTGCAATGAAAAGACTTAAAGGCCTCAGCGAAACATGTGAAGCAGCTCCATGATAATCCGTTATTAGAAGCTCTGGCACACAAACAGCAGTGATGGGCTATCACAGAGAAGCAGGCAGGGGCTGCAGAGTATGCAGGCTCCACTGCTGCTTCTTGAAATGTGTTGCTATAACCTTGTGAAAAGGCTGCACAATAACAGGCAGTTGCTTCCTTTTGAGGGGTGAGGGAAATATTTTCTCATTCAGTCTGCAAGATGCCTTCTTTAAGCTATAGTATGGAGGCTGCTGCTGTTCTGATGTTTGCTGGCATATGTGCATATTTAACTGGTGACACGTGTTTGCATGCAAGGCTAATTGTCTTAGCGTAACACACTTACGCTAATGACACTGTCCCTAAGAATATGTTGTAGGTAAATTATTGAGGTTACTGATAGATATAGATTGTGTTGGTATAATTTATGGGATAATGTCCTCATTGTTGTAGTGCCGCAGGGCAAAATCCTCCTTCATTTAATTGCAATAAACTGCCTATACTGTGTGTGCGAAGGAATTAAACATAAAGGATAATTCAGAAGGCAAAAGCATGTTAGCAATAAGCTAAAAGGCCAAATTACTAATATTCAGGAATGTTTTAATGTGTCCTATAATAATAATAATAGCATTTAAAATGTAGAAAGACATTTTATGACGTTTTTGTATGGGATACAATAAGTCATTTGCTCTGTCTGTCAAACCACCAGACTGAAATATCTCAACACCTACTTGATGGATTGGTACAAAATATTTCACAGATTCATGGTTCCCAGAGGATGAATTTTACTGACTTTGGCAATCCCCTGACTTTTCCTCAGGATCCACCATGAGGTTGACAATTATTGTTTTGGGTGAAATGTCTCAATACATATTGGATGGATTGTTCTGAAATTTGGTACAGGCATCTCAGGGGAAATTGAAATATGTTGAGTGCCATTGTCACATCAAAATCTTAGTTTATCAAATGCTTATTTATGCTCATGACCAAATACTTGCTTAATTAATGTTTTTCCCATCAACTTCAGATGTACAGTACCAGTCAAAAGTTTGGACACACTTTCTCATTCAAATGAATGGGAAGGTGTGTCCAAACTTTTGACTGGTACTGTACATGTGTTTAGTGCTGAGTGCTAGGCAAATGTTTGCTTGATAACATGCTAAGCTAAGTTGATAAACATGGTAGATGTTACGCCTGCTTTACATTACCATGCCAACATTATCCCTGAGAGCATGTTAGCATGTTGACATAGATGTTAGCTCACAGACCACTGCATTAAGTAAAGTTTCACCAAGTCGCAAGCATGGCTTTAGGCTCTTAGGCAATAGACACAAATGAACAAAAATGCAAGGAAAAAAGCTCTGATATTCCTTTTTGATGCCGTTTTAATCCTAAATGGAAGCGCTCATGTATACAATCAAACTTTTGCAATCAAACTGCCAAAAATGAAATCTGGTTAATCAAAACCATATTCTTTTAATAGATTACAATGTTCATATATTTCACAAGTGAGTAATCTCTCGGGTTTAGGATTTTTCTTCAATTAGAAAGTGTGATGCCCTGAAGTTATTCTGATCCAATCAACTCATCTGCCAGCAGGTTTCCTTAATAGAGTGCCTGTTGGCTCAGCATTTTTAATACTGTACAGTACGTCTAAGTGAGTGGAGCTGTGAATTGTGCAGCAGGCTTTGTGATGTGACTGTGAAGTAGAGTGAAATGCAAATCAGTTGATGAAGTTTGCCACGTTGGTGTGCAGTGTTGGGTCTGGCAAAGGATTTTGGGTGTGCCATTGCAAACTGCTTTCATGTTCTTACTGTATGTTAACCATATTTATAAACTTGCAATGTATGTAAAAAAAAAAATCCTTTTAATATTGACTTACTGTAACTGGAGCAGAAAGTGTGAGGGGTGGCAGAAAGGTGTCAACTCTTTTTCCCCTCTATTCTACCATTTCATTTTGGAAAAAGGGACTACATTCAAAATGGGGATGAAAATAAGTGTTGATGCATAATTTTAGACACTAGTGAAAGAAACAAGACTACATCAATAAAGCTCTGTGGTGGAGCTGAGCAAGATGTTTGCATACAGCACAATAAATGCCATGCATGGAAATAATTATTTAATCTGCTGATAACCGCTGATTGAATTGTTTATTTGCTGAATATGATAATATGTGTGACGATGATTCAGGTAACTGGCATTTCAGCCGATGGATAAATGACAGAGAATACAGTGATAAGAGAATGGAAAACTAGGCACTGAGCAGGAGAGGGAAATGAAACTGACATCATTGGAACACGTAAAATTAGTACTGTCTAAAGATTTATGAGAATATGCTCACACATGTACATGCAGAAATCATTTTATATAGTCACCATGTTTGTGCACTGCATGGTTTAAAAAAAAATTGTATGTGCATAGACTCTTATGTCATGTTCATCTGTAATGTCACTGCCCTATATTTTCTCCTGTAGTCCTTGAATTAAATCAGAAGAGATTTTGCAAGATTACATTTGAATGATGAGCATGTATATACAGATAACTGAAGTAATACTTCATGATCTCATTATGTTCATGAAACACACGCATGGCATGTGGATAAAAGAGAGCGGCAGTAGATGGACAGCTCAAGTATGACTCTGAAATCATTTGCATTATTATGTAAGATCTTTAAATGGTGTTCCGCCTGAATAAAGGCATCCTTCGACAATAAATGAAGCCTCCTTGTCTGTTTCAAAGCCAAGCTTTGAGTTATCAATTAAACATGTCAATTAGTGTTTGAAAGCTTGTACTGAAAAATGTCAGTTTCTCCCGTTATGCAGCAGATGTTTTAGCAACATAAGTGTCGCGGAATAAAGGTGTTCTGCAGTGGTTTGGATATGAAAGTGCATTTAAAAGGAGTGACAGCTGAAAAGCAGCATGATAAATACCCCCTCACCTGCAATCTGTGCAGCCACTCATTCACAAATTAAACCTCTCTTCTTTCTGCATAATACCAAGAGGGAAGGCTAAGACCTTATTTTTTGGAATACTAATAATGTCTTTTCCCTGAGGTTTGACTACTTTGAAGGCAGAAATCACTGTCAGGATCAAATTGACTCACATTTGCCTGAAATATTTAAATAATTCACACTAAACAGTAGTGTGACCTAATATAATACACGGGGCAATTATGTTCAGTATTCACAAAAATAGCAGCAAAAATGCAAATGTTGCTCCACAGAGGTTTTGCGTGTGAGTGTAGGATTTCATGTGTCAAAGTACTGAAAAATCATGTGAGGGTTTATTCCTCGCAAGACACCAAGAGGCATCTGTGTTCCGGCTTGAAAGCTGCATCTAACATACCGACATTTCTCTCCTCCAACCGCTTTCTATTAGCATGTTAATTAAAGCAGAACTTACAGTATATGTCCTCACACAGTCTGTGTTGTCAGAGTAGACAAATGTTAATCATCTACAGTTAGCATTTGTTCAACCTTAATACTGGTGGTAAGTAAGGGGAAAAGAACAAGAACAATATAAAAAAATGTTTTCTGCAGGATACAGCCCATATAAATGAAGCTAAGAGAGAGCTTAGTTATCATGTCCTCCTATTGTACGCCTGTACTGACAGATTAATCTGCAGGGCTCCTGTCAATCTTTTTTTATTGCTATATAAAATGTAAACCCCGCTCCCAATACGGCACATTACTCATACAGAGAAAACATTTGAAAATGAAAGAGGCTTTGTTTAAAATGGACATGAAACACTGACAGTGCAACTGGAAAGGAAAATCTTTGTGCTATATATTATACTGTATCATACATGGAGTATTTCTGTATTTAACATTTAAATCTATGAAATATTCTTGGGGCACATGGGCTTCCATAACATTTATTACTACAATTATTGTGATTTAAATACAATGTTGACTAATTTGATCAAAGTCAAAAAGCTGCTAAAAATACATTTGTTTATGCTGGTCGATAAGAAAATATATAAAAAACATATACCAAATCGTATTTACACCATTTATACATATGCAAAGTGTTATGTTTAACATAGATAGAAGAATACATTCAATGGATAAATTTAAGCTTAATCATCAATCACATCTTTACACTGAGTCCTTGAAGAAGAACAGGACACAGTATACTCTCATTTATACAAACATTAGCAATCAAAGGGCCAAAAATTAAATCTGATTAATCAAACCCACATTCTTTTAATAGGTTTTATTTTTTACATTATTTCTTTGTACTTCATACCAGATGTTCAAATAAACACAATTTTTGTTTATTTTCTGCAATCTATATATTATAATATTTCTGTATGAAACTTTGAAATAGCGCAACTTCATGTTGGTGTGAGTTTACTTTGTTTGTTCATACTTACCAGTACCAATGACTATGGATGCCTGTGCAGTGCTGACATGTTAAACATAATGCTATCTACACAATTCGTGATGGAGTCTATATCTCAGAGTGAGTCAAATCAAAGAGTTCAACCAAACCAAATAAAATTCAAATGAGGTAGTGCCATCTAGTTCCTGTCTTCTCAAATGGCAAGAAATGTTGTAATCACATACTTTTTTCTCAAACTGTAATTGTGAATTTTTTTCCTCATATTGTAATTACAAGATAGTTTCTTATAATCATGAGAAATGTAAGTTATGATTACTATACAACAAAACTTAAACTGTGAATGTTACTTTCCTTGATGAACATGATGTGTGGTTGTAACATTAGCACACTTTTAGGAATGTTTTCATGAATCTCTCCTGTATTATGAGGCCAGGCAGCTGTTGGTGGTCATTTAGTACACACAAATTTATTTGCACAAGTGTGTGCTGTTATGTTGAACCATGAAACATTACTTGAAAGAGAATGTTAGCAGGGTATGGCAGGAATAAGACAAAGAGTAGAGACAGGGAGAGAGATTAGTAGTGGTGATTTTCCACATTAAAAACAGAGGAAAGAGTTATAGAGGGATCATTACTGCAGTCCTCTGCACAGCTCTTTCCCTCTGATGACTCTCACTGAGGCATAAACAACACAAACATCAGCCCGGGGTAGTTGTGAATCTGTATGTAAGGTAGACGCTCGCTTTAAGTTCCTCTCCTGCATTATCATTGGTGTCGCATTTTTCTGTGCCAAGTGTCTATGCCAATCCCCTCCTGTCAAAAAAATCAAGCCTTAATCTTTGTCTGAGTTCTTCTGTTCTCGTCAGTGCTCAAAATCAATGTATTGATTAATGTCATTGATGTAAAATGACAGAAGGAGCATTACCATTAATGCACTAATATAGTAAGACAACATAATCACACCTGAGGCATGTGGATAGAGGCTAAAATGCAACTACAAAGCTAGATATATCTTTTTTAACCTAACCCGTTGAATCTTCTCATTTACACATGACAAAATGAAATGTTTTGCTAAATTTTTCCTTCTCCTCTATAATCTTAAAACGTCTCGATGAACACAGTACATACTGTATCCCATGATGTCTGATTAATGTAATCTGTCTGATCTAGTTTCGCAACAACATTTCCTATTGATGACTCTACACAAATGCAAACCTTATTAAACATCAAATAAGGCAAGCAGGCTGGCACAAAGAAATAAATACTGTATTTGAGATAATCGTCCATTAAAAGCATAGAGAGAGAAATAGATTAACTAGATGGAATAAGAAGGAAAAACAAAAGTGGAAGGAAAGGATTAGATTCCATTCTTGATGAAAGAGAAACCAACACAGTGCACTTTTTCTGCTCTACTGTATAAAGCACTATTATAGCTCTGCAGTACTGATTGCTTCATTCAAACCTTAAAATGTTCCATATCTTTCATAGGAGTTTTATTCAACTTTTAAAGACTATTCATGTTAATTAGACCCTTTCCCACTTTTTCCAACTCATTCATACTCCTTTAAGTCGCTTCTTTATCCAAATTAAAGCCATTAGTCCAGTTCAGCATCTGCCTTTCAACAGACAGCAATTCAAAACACTAGAACCACAACTAACATTGGTTATTGATTAATTTGTTGACTGTATTTTGATTAATTGCTCAAAGAATATTACATGTATAGCCAAAGAACAGTAGAAAATGAACATCACACATTCTAAGACCCCAAGGTGTCTTTAAAGGTGTTGGCTTGTTCTGTGCGACCAACAATGCCAAATCCAAAGATATTCAATTTAAATAGAAATTCATCATCAATCAGATTAATTAACAGATTGACTTGTTCATTAACTGATTCATTGTGTCAGCTCTACTACATACATTTTACCAAGAGAAACATACTGTGTATCTTTCTGTCTGGTTGTTAGCATTATACACTAGCCAAAGACCTTAAAGCACAATCCAAATGTTTCTGAAAATACAAAATCTTCATGCTACAGCATCAGCATGTAGATTTTTTGAATGCTGTGTGGTTAATAATAACAGGAAACAGGAAGTTGGTGCTTGAAAAGTGGTAAAAATGAATGCTTTGTCTTCAAAGTCTTCAAATGAATTTAATTAGACTACCAAGTTTAATATTTTAGTATGAGAAACACGTGGGTCTACATTTGCTTATATCAAGTGTGCTATCAAGTGTGTGGAAAAGACAGAACTGATTTACTTGTTTTGGGCCAATATATGCAAATTATCCCATTGATTTCTGCCTCCTCATGCACAATGGAAGCTCACATGTCTGCACCATTCACTGCCAGTGAGTTGGCGGTGTGATAATGGATGACTGTTAAAAGAAGGGGCTTAGCTGGTTATGAACACAGTGTTCTCCTGTATATATCAGCAGTGCCACAGCTGATATATATGACAACGGTTTGGAGACTGGTTGTACAGAGCCAGAGCTTCCTATTCTACCCCTGTTTGCCATGTGTCAGTATCTGTCTGCAGAGTATAGACCTGGCTGTTTACTAACCTAGCAAAGTGGTATTTACTCACACAATGCTGTGTTTGTGTTTCTTTAGAACAAATGTATGTAAGGACGACTGGTTGGGGATAATGGCTTGTGCATCTGCCTTTGTGTAATTGTGGTTTTGAGACCTCGGTCACTTCATGATGCTGGTGTTTCGTGTTTGACGAGGCCCGTTGCTGGTAGATTTTGTGCAGCTGTCTCTCATTTTTGCTGTTTACTCAGATGTGGGCGTCGGTGTCATCTGCAACATGAATGAAATGTGCTTTGTCTGGTGAAAGGATTCAATCATACCATGTTTGCTGAAAACCAACAGCAGCATTAGGAGGCAGCTCTTGCTTATACAATAGATAGTGTACAGGCACAATAAGGACATTTAGTTTGCATGATATTCTTTCATCACTTTGTACTTTTGATCATATGAATGTAAACCTTACCCTATTTTTTATGCTGAAGTCTTAATTTGGTTTAGATTTATCTTCAGTCTCTCTGAAAGTTTTATAAACATTTTTAAATTTTAGATTGAGTTATTGTTGTCTTAATGTGTATAATTTTGGTCTATTTTTTATGAACGAATAACACGTTTAATACCCAAATCTCTTTTGCAGGCATTCAATTTTGAAAAACAGCTTAATTGAACTTCCCCTTTCAATTTTATTTTTACTTCTAGAGAAAAGACGTAGTGTGAGTCAGCAGAGGCTTTACTATGCTGAACTACGCTAGAGCTACAGTATAAAGTATATACTGCATTCAATTAGCTAATTAATCCACTTATCACAGCAATGCAAGGACAGCTGTTATGTTGCATACCTCACAAGCCAAGGAGATAAAACATTTCAAAGTGATATAATGATCAATATGAACCAAATCCTCCATCGTTTTACCGTATATAATCATTGTGAATTACAGGTGTTATGTAACCTTCTGTTATAATGGTTTGGTCATTCTTTCTTTGTAAAGATATGAATATACAGCAAATTCACTTTCATTTTTGTTCTATATATGGGTCAATGACGTATAAGGATTTAGAACAACTCAATTGTAGAATAATAAAAACAAGCATATCTAATGCAGTAGTTCAAACATTCAGAATGTTGTGTACCTGAAGCTCCATATTATACATTTGAAATTAAGTGATTTTAGTGGGTTTTTCAAGATTAATTGGCACTGGCCTTTAAAAAGAGTCATGTGGTGCGACCACGATTCATCTTGAAATAAATTAATTTAGTTAACATGCTTCACATCTTTTTTTTTTTTACAAGTTTTCAGTAATATAAAGTGTTTGGAAACAAAGTATTTGCATTTTTAAAAAAATCTTTGTAAATGATGGTCTTTTATTTATATAAGATATTTCAAGATGAATCATGGTCGCACCAAATGACTTTTTTTTCAGGCCAGTGCCAATTAATCTTGAAAAACCCCCACTAAAATCACTTTCAAATTGTAATATGAATTGTCAGGTACACAACATTCTGAATGTTTGAACTACTGCATTAGATATGCTTGTTTTTATTATTTAAAATTGAGTTGTTGAAAATCCTTATACGTCATTGACCCATATACAGGAACAGACACACGCAGAGCAAGAGAGAGATAAGCTGCTCCTCTAGAGCCACTTAATCACTTTTAAATTTTAATATGACCTGCATTCATCTTTCTCTCTCTGCTTCATTCGAGAGAAACAATGATAAGTGGTCAAAGATGAATGACTAACTGCTCAGGAGGTAAAATACTTGGAAAATAATGTATTGCACAGCAGTTACATGAGATACATTCAGGGTTGAAGCTACTATTGAGGGCACTAATGTAATGTTTATGCATCATACCAAATCTGTGGATTATACCAAATGTATAGAATTTCCCCTGCATTCAATTCAAATAAAAAGGTGGCTTGATACAATGAACCTGCACCAGAGGTTCAG
The DNA here is from genome assembly GCF_963691925.1 of Scomber scombrus. Taxonomy (NCBI): domain Eukaryota; kingdom Metazoa; phylum Chordata; class Actinopteri; order Scombriformes; family Scombridae; genus Scomber; species Scomber scombrus. The sequence continues at coordinate 19,023,005 of NC_084972.1, forward strand.
TGGTTTGTAAGCTGTAAGATCCAGCTCCAGATTTTTCTAGCATGGTATACAATCTGTATATCCCACAATGAACTGTCTATCAAAATGTAATACATTAAATCAAACAGGTAAATTACGTTGTCAGGTCCAACTTTTTCCAACTAAGAACCATCTCCAAAATTAGGCATTTTCTCTCACTCTCTGACCTAAAAAGAGTTGTTCATGCACTGACAACAACTAACCCTAACCCTTCTGGCCGGTTATTAACAAGGTCCAAAAGACAAGACTACATAACCCCTATCCTTGCATCCTTACCCTGGCTCCCTGTCCATTACAGGATAACCTTCAAAACTCTTCTAGTTGTCTGTAAATCTCTAGATGGTCTCACCCCTACATATATCTCAGAACTTCTCATCACTTACAGCACTACTAGACCCCTCAGATCCTCCCATCTTAGCATGCTGGCTGTGCCCTGTTCGTGGATAAAAAAACAACAGGGTCAGTGCTTTTAACGTAGTGACCCCTCAGCTCTGGAATAGCCTGCCAGAGGCCATTAGACAGACTGAGTCTGTTGGTGCTTTTAAGATGCACCTTTAGACTCACTTTTATTACCTGGCTTTTAACTGTATTTACTCTGTTTTTATGTATATCTCATTTGTTTTGTGTATACTGTATCTCATTTGTGTTTAAAGTTGTTTCTATCTATTTTTCACAACATCTGTCATGGATAGATATGTCCTTATGTGTTAAGCAGTTTGGTGCAAAATCAATTTGCTTTGTACAGTAAGTGCTATATAAATTTGAAACCTGAAACATATTTAAAAAAAAATTGAAATATGCCAGTTTTTTAATTAAATATTCTTAGATTATTACATGTTCCACGGTGACTCAAAATTTGTATCTGCTTCATGATAGTCAAATTAGAACTGTAATGAAGTTACTGTATATCGGGCCCATGCAATGAACATATTTCCCCTATTGATATGTTAAGGGTGATTAATGTCACTGCCTACTTCATGGCAAGCCAATGAATCACTGTGTTACACTGCAATCTGGATAAGGGCCACAGAGAGAGAATCAATAAGAGCAAAGCAGCAAAAGTATGTCTTGGGAGTGTGGCCATACTGATGAAAATGGAGGCATTTTCTGTCATCCATCAACCCGGTTTCTAAACAGCACAGTTCTCCAATCAACAATAATATAAATAGCATGCAGAAAGTCATAAATAGTTTATGCATTTGAGCAGACTTTGGTCAGGAAGAGAAGTGAACACATTTAACGGGGTTTACTGCTGTGTACTGTTAGCTCTACACACACACACACACACACACACACACACACACACACACACACACACACACACACACACACACACACACACACACACACACACACACACACGGTTCATAGCTTGCTGTGTTGTCAGATACAGTAAAGTCAGACTGGCTGAGAGAAACTGTCAGCAGAAGCAAAAGTATTATTAGCTTTGACCTTTCATGGTAAAATCTTCAGGTAAAACACAAATGCTTTTTGCCAGTGTTTGGATGACTGCCAATATCCCATCACCTCTATTATATTGTAATATCTTCTGTAGCTTTTTGTGAAAAGGGACAGACAAAGTTCACATTATGTACAGGTTACAAGTGGCCAATTACATGGATTACAGATACTGTAGGGCTGTGACTAATGTTTTAATTTTCATTGTCAATTAAACTATCAATTATTTTCCTGATTAACCATTTTGTCTAAAGAATATCAGAAAATCAAAATGAAATGCCCATTATAATTTCCCAGATCCCAAGTTAACGTCTTCACATTACTTGTTTTATTCAACAAAACTGAAGCTACTCAGTTTAATATAATAAACAGTGTGATAAAGAAAAGCATGGAATCCTCTCATTTGAGAATTTTTGATTGCCAAATAGCTGCTGATTAATTTCTGTCGGTCAATCGACTAATCAATCATCTGATTTACAGTTTTAATTACAGATCCTCACTAAAATACAATGAAACTGAACACAGGCATATTTTGTGCCTGTCGTCTAATTGCTTTTGGACAGTCCAAGCAGTAAAAACTTAGTTTTGCTTGGATTCAAGAAAGTTGCAGTATGTGACTTCAGGTCTACTGGCACAAGTGCTAACTTTGCCCTAAAACATTTCAGTCTGCTTGGTTCAAATTTGTTTTTGTGCCTTTTTTTTCAAAAGCATGGAAGCCCTTCAACAGAAACCATCTCAGTCCATATCTTTCCTGACTATATTATACATTACTCATACTGCTTTTCCAAGTTTTATTGAATTGGTTGTAGCTTATGAGCATGTTGTCCTGAGAATGTGCGCACATTTTTCAATTGAATATTTTTAATAAAAATGTACACTCTACATAAGACTCCTACTTAGAAAACAGTATTTAATAAAGAAACTTGTTCTCATGGGTAAAAGAACTCAGTATTAACCCACACTTACATTACTGCTACAGTATATATCTCTCACTTTCATAAATAGACATGGAACCAAGGGCAAGTATGTTGACTTCAGCCTCCATGTGTCTCCAAAGACTGGACTGATTTGCATACTGGTGTTAATATTAAAAGTCTTGCCTCAGGATGTCCCTTGAACACCATGGTCTATTAAAGCATAGCAGGGATGGTCTGCACTTTCTCTTTAATCTCTCATCTAGCTGTTGCAAAGATGATGAACCTGAAACCTTGAATCACAAGCAGAAGTATTGATCTCTGATGTTGTTGATGTGCTGTTATGTGTTGTGAGTGGACCATTTATGTTTAAATATTAACTGGTATATGATGCAGAGATTATCTTTACCAGGGTGAATGGGAATTGGCTATAGTAGCAGGTGTGGCATCTTGGTTAAATGACTTGTGAGACTTTGATTTTTGTGTTTATATTTTAACTGGCACTAACAGAGTGGTCATCTCACAACTTTCAGCATTGTGCATTTTAAATGCAGTTGACACTCCAAATTCTCACACTTTCACTCAAGCTCTGATAGAAAAATCTTATGCTACATTATTTTTCATTTTTTGACCATTAGTGGAGGGGGTTGGGGTAATATGATGGACACGCAGATGGTGTTGAGATTGCCTCACAGGCACATGATATGTGGTACTTCTCCATCTCACTCCTACACCAAAGTCTGTCACTTGTGATATGTGGCTGAATGCATGAAGACACACACGTTACCAGCAGGCCCTTTTGCTTATTTGATATACACAACAGCTTGAACTGTAGATTGACAGTGGTTGTCAGAGGAAGATGGTCACTATTGACTCTTAGGCCACTGACTCAGTAACCATGTGTGAAATCAATCCAAGGACATTGAGACTTGTGTGAGGTGAAACAAAAGGAGAGATGGAGAAAATGTCACTCATGTGAAACAAAACTCCTTTTTATTTCACATTTTCATGTACATCTTGTCATTTGCTAGATGGTCTTATCCATAGCATCTTACTAGCGAAGCAAGACATATTTATTAGGTTAGATTGAGTATCATTTTGATCAAATGTGAAATAATGCAATGCAATGCAATAACACATTTTTAGGCCTCTTAGGGCAGTGGAAACAAGTTGTAAATGCAACTTTAGACACATTATTGCCTTTTAAGTTTATATGGCGAATTTGACACCAACATATTTACACATCCAACATTTATATATAGTGGATGTGTATATAGTATATATATATAGTAACTATATAGTAACTATAGCATTCATTTGTATGTTTCTGGGCACCCAATGAATGTTAGTATAATTTTATAATTTATATTTTATTTTGGTTTTTATAATAATTTCTTCCTTTTACACTTTAAACACTACAATCATTATGTGCAGTTTCTGCAGTGGAATGTGACGAGTGTGTGTCCTATCATCTCTATTGTTTGTGATCTTCATGGGCACAAAGTGCAGTTGAGGCCTGGACAGTGTCCAGTTGGGTGATATTGGGGGGGCATCTACTCTATTTGCAGATGATGTTCTTTTGGATTCATTCGACTGTGACACACAATATCTGCTGGAATGTTTTGCAGCTGAATGATATGTGGCCGGGCTGGTGGATTGCTCAGTCTAGGATAGGAGGGAGAATGGAGGTGGAAGAATTCAGACACCTTGAGATTTCATTCATGAGTGATAAAAGGATTGTAAGATTGACCAGCGCTTATGGGCACTGGCTGTGGTAATGCAGACTTTGTATCAGACTGAATGAAAAATACTATTCCTCCTTTTCTAATATAATGCTAAACCAATATAACCCTTATGTGGTGATGACGTGATGTTGTATTTTGTAATAAACTGCTTCCTTTGTACATGCAAAACTAGTTCCACATGCAAGGGGAACTTGATAAGGGAGTGGATGTCACCTCTCCCTCCTGTGATGGATGACCCAACGCTGCATCCACAAGCCTGCGTGGCTTGACCGTCAGCTATAAATGTAACACAAAGGGACTACACCTTCGAGCATTTCTACAGAGATACCTTGAGTGGTTGATGTATGATCCTCTTGCAAGGATTGAATTAAAACCTTTGATGATTGATTCTATGTCCTATGTCAGTAGTTTGGTAATTTGAACCTAACACAGACAGTAAAGATTGAGTCAAGCTTTAAAGCAAAGCTCTCAATTTAACAATCAATCTTAGTCCCTGCCATCTCACCTGAGGCCAAGATCTCTGGGTAGAGATTGAAAGAATGAGATTGTGGATCCAATCAGCTGAGGTGATTTAGTCTCATTCCATGTGATAGCATGAGGGACTCAGATATTTGGGAGGAACTTGTTATTAAGCAGCTGATACTTTGCATTGACAGGAGCCATTTGATGTGGTTTGGGCACTTAATAAGCATGCCTCCTGGTCACATTTCTTTAAAGGCGCCTAGAGCAGGACTTTTCTATAAAGGGTGGACCAAGGAAACACTTGAGGGATTAGAACTGACATCTAGCCTTGGAGTATTTAGTGTTTCCCCTAGAGGGGAAAGGTTCTGTGGAAAAAGATGTTTGGGCTGGGATGATACAGTGAGGGAATTTTTCCACTGGTTAATAAACACGTTACTGTTACAATTTTTAGTTTAGATGTTCCACCTACTTACAAGTTAGTGACAATGGGCTTCAGGTTTGCTGCTGCTCAGGATTACCAGCAGGACCTCGTCCGTGTACAGCCAGTTTGAGGTGTACACAGAAGTGAGGACCACTTACAACCAGAACCAAAACAAAGCACCTCCCACCCATAGAGAGACACACCTAGAGTACACATTATCCAGACCCTCCAGGATTTCGCGATGTTGCAGATTCCAGCAGTATAACTCCCATTACTGTCTGACCAAAACTCGCTGAATAAACTGTCAAAGGAAAATCAAAATAAACTTCCCATTGTAAATTTACAACTACACATTATGTCATACCTTGATTGTTTTTGTGGTTAAAAGTTGTGTCTGGTCACATAATATTACTATTAACAGCTACTCCAATGTCTCTCGATCACTTTGAGTTGATTCAAGCCATTTTCCATCATATTTACATGGCATGGGCGATGAATTGCAGTTAGCCTGCCTTGTCGTCTTTGTCTCCATCTCGTGTTTGAATTGTGCTTTGTGACAGATTTATTCAACTGCACTACTTTCTAGAGAGCGGCAACTAACTATCTTCCGGAAATTTCACTTTCCTCGCAAAGTTTTTTTTGAAAAGCTGCTGCAAAATCAGGCATTTTAGGCTGCAAAAATGACAAAAAAAGGACTGATTAGCAGACATTAGAGCTGCTGCTCACTAAATTGTGTGTGTTTACAGCAGAGAGTAGGAGGGATGACAGATGTTTCACCCCACTGCTTTGTGCTTTGACTCTGTTGCTTTGGATGCTCACAGAGCAGACACTTTCATTTTTAAATTGTTGCGTCCATCATCCAACAGTATTGAAATATGTTTTGTATTTTACAAATCAGTTTTATATTAGGCAAAAATTAACTAAATGGGTTTTATTTCTAAAAAGACCCCCACTGTTTGGGCTGTAGGCAAGAAATCACCCTGCAAAACTGGTAACACCAACAACCACAGAAAGCCAAGGCTACTCTGCCTGCTGTAGCTAATGTGAATCTGACCAGAATAAGCTATTTAAACATGGGTGGATAGTATTGTTGTTTAAATGAATGTCTGCTTTTTTCTGTTCTACATTTTTCTATTCTGGCTTTAATGCTTTGGTGTCCTCTGTTTCTTGCTTTTTTACAGATAACCAAGCAGCAGCTTCAGCAGACTAAAGATCGCTTCCAGGCCTTCCTCAATGGAGACACACAAATTGTGGCTGATGAAGCATTCATCAATGCTGTGCAGAGCTACTATGAGGTACCAACTCGCCATAACCATGGCAGCACAATCACAGTCAGAACCATTTTGTTATTCTAGCACAGGTATTGGATGGCTCTGAATGAGTCACTGATGCTGTTGAGCTATGTTAAATACAGTATGTCATTCATACATGTGTGCATTTCTGTTGATTAAAGAAATGCGAAAATGCGGCTGATTACACAGTATTTACTGATAACTGTAACAAAATTGCAATGTTACTGTACAGTATTGGTAATGTGAAAAGTCCAAAAACTCAAAAGAAGCACTACACACAACTTATTGGTATTCCATGTCAGAATGCTTGTATTCAGGCAGCTGTGAGGTAAAATGGTGGCAGAAGCTTTTCACAGATTGCGAGTCAAAGCATGTGGCTGACACAGCTGTCTTTCCAACCTCACTATTCAATCCGCAGATGAAAAAGTAATTATTGGCATGCATATAATATCAAATGTATGGCAGATAGAAGAATATGTTGAAGGCCAAATGTGTGATGGAAAAAAGCATTATGAAAGAACAATATGAAGTGAATCCATATAGAGGACCATGGAGGTTAATAACAGGATAATCTATGTGAAAGCTAAATATAAATGTTATTTATGATATTTATGTTAATGTGAATTTGAAGCTGGTAGGGTGATGAACATTATAATGAATTGTAGAGATTTACTTTCACATTAATTTTTTTTAAAGCTTTAAAACATGTACCCTGTCTTGTGTGATGCTTACTTATGGAGCCAAGACACTGCCATGACGCTCCAGTCCTTCCTTGCAGCTCCTACTGCAAGAAGGACTCGAGTGAAAAAAATGACAAGAAAAATCAGTGTTTCACCAAACTCTAGTCTGAGATGTATAACATGAAAATTCAACCAGTTTGATTACTACCAGGGACATTTGTCCTTGCCTTCCCCCTACACATGTCCCATCACTTGCTACTGTTAACTTTCCAATAAAGGTATAAATGCTAGCTAAGGAAATAATATAGAAAATGAGTGGTCCGTCTTTCTATTTTCTACTCATATTTTCCAAAAAGGGCCAGGCTGTAGCAATCGAAACAATTACATTTTCATACATAGTCTATAGATGTAATTGTCATAATAATTATTAATGTACATCTGTGGCTAAGAGGTTACGTAGGAAACTGGAATATTTCAGTACAGTTGCTGTTTTTTGTTTTTTTAACCATAATGGATACCAAGAATGAAATGTAACTGTCAGAATGACAAAGCAATCTGCTCTGATGTTTTGTTCCCTGATGTAGTGACAGCATAGTCTTGTCTGCCTCTGTTAGTCTGTCATTAGCAGGAGACAGAAGGCAGCCTTGGCCCTGTTGAGTCACAGCTTTATATACAGTATATGCCTTTGATTTTTCAATTCAAAATTAATAGCTACAGTAATGGCTTCGTCAGTGGCTATCCTCATTGCAAACACAGAAAGTTTTATGGTTTTATGGCTAAGACAGACATTCTCTGTTTGAGAGACTGTGATAGAAAAGCTTTTGTGCAATGTAATGCATTGTAAATATTCCCCTTCAACATTTTTGACTTAGGACATTATTACTTATCTTTTAATATAAAACATGGTTGTTTTTGACATTGGTCTCTCACATTATAGGTATTCTTAAAGAGCGACCGTGTGGCTAAAATGGTCCAGAGCGGCGGCTTCTCAGCCTCTGATTTCAGGGATGTTTTCAAGAAGCACATCGAGAAGCGGGTGCGCAGCCTTCCAGAGATCGACGGCTTGAGCAAGGAAACGGTGCTGAGCTCCTGGATGGCCAAGTTTGACACAATCTATCGTGGTGATGAAGATCCACGCAAGGCACAGCAACGCATGACCGCCAGCGCAGCCTCTGAGCTGATCCTCAGCAAGGACCAGCTGTACGAAATGTTCCAGAATATCCTTGGCATCAAAAAGTTTGAGCACCAGCTGCTTTACCAAGCCTGTCAGGTATGTTCAGAAGCCTACAGGTGATATGTCTTGGAGAGTTTTCACACTTGGCCCAAATACTTGACACTCACGCAAGATTCTTGTAAAACCTGGATTGATTGCCATGTTGGGTACACTATCAGATATTTCTGTCATACATTTGACTTTGTATTTTCTATTCAGAAACACATTTCAGTTTCAGCTATAGACCACAGCATCACATTTCTTTAAGGTTGACCTGAAACCTTTATTCGATGGTTTCCAAGACTGATCCTTTATCGATCTACTCTAAGCTTATTAAGTGGATGGGGTATTGCCCACAATATCACATTATATACACATTAAATGCAGTGTCTTATCAATATTAATAAAAAATTAATTCAGTCATGATGGGTATTGGAATCAGTATCCAGAAATAATAAGTTTGATCAGTGCACCCCTATCTCAGCATTTAACAGGAATTCACCTAAGACAGTGTTCTGAAAAAAGATACATTTTTCAAAAATGTAAAAACTGTTACTATTGTATATATATATATATATATATATATATATATAGTCACCACATTAACAATCTTGTAAAAATGTGTCAAAATAATTTTTGAAATTTGATGTTTGATCAGAAAAATGCTCAACAATAATCACCCATTTGTGATTCTTTCTGGTTTCTAAGGTTTACTTTAGATGTGTTTTGATTTATCATTGTTATATATGGCGTTATTTGTACATGTTTAAAGGTAGATATTTCTCAAGATACATCTAATGACACCAAGTCAGCAGTACTTCTTTGTAGGGGAGATATGTTGAGATTGCAGGCGGATAATAGTAGACACTGGGGTGCTTGTGTCAGACATAACTCCCTTCTCTTGCTGTCTTTAGTGCTTTACTGCTCTCTGTGGAGATGCTGAAAACAGCAGTAATGTATTCTTTCTTCAGGAGCTTGATTAAAAGTCTTATCACGGCAGGATTTCGAGCAAACCTCTGACACATTTACATCTACTCATTTAATGCATAAAGGCATACCCCTTCATTTCATTTAGGTCTAATGATCACACCTTTTGGATGCCAATAAAGGTTGCTGAGTTTCTATAGATCTGATGTCGTCCGATGCTTCTGTCAACAGTTACTAACATATAAATCTGAGCAGATGGCATGAGATGCTGTTAAACAAATTAGATTGTTCAGTATTGTTCAAATGTCTCTGTTGGCAAAGATCAATATAGGCTGTGTTCTGCAGTGTTCATTAGTTAGATGCTTCTAATGCTGTAGTGCAATACATCGCCATAGTCCCCAAATCCGCTGTGCATTTTTCCTCCCTAGCCTTTGAAGATGCTTAACCTAGTTTCTTACTGTATGTGCTGGCAGCAGAGCTGTTAGTATAGGGTCAGAAATCTGCATGCAGAACATAATACCATTTCCCTGAGCAGATCCCACTCAATACAGAGCTTCTGAAGAACAGTTGAACAATACGCCATCATAGAGACATGTATGCTGCAGAGAGAGAGTGTGTGTGCAGCCTCATACTATGTTGTAATGCAAAATTCTGACTATTACAGGTAAGGAAAATGCCAACGTTTGAAATGGTACAGATGTTTTTCAAATTGATAATTCATACAATGACATACCGCACACCTAGATGTCAGTAAATAGTTTGGAATTTACATAAGAAAATTAACATTTCTCTTTCTGTTTTTACTCCAGCTGCTCATCCAGCTGTTCTCTGAGTCTTTTATCATTTTATTTGCTGTTGTGATGAATATATTAGACGGTATTAATGGTGACTTTCAGCATCTTGTCAGTAAGCCACCAGCAGCCGTATATTGCCCTCAACTAAATGATAGAATCCTCACTAAAAAGGAGACGAGGCAATCTAGTCAGCATGGCTCAGGGCTGCTGGGATTTGATGAAAGGTTTTCATGGATTGGCTGGGATTCACAGGCCATCATTTTTTAGCTGTTATCACTGGGGATTTACATTTTTTGCTGTTACATCCAAATAATAGAAAGGAAGCACTGGCCTATTTCTGTATCATGCTGAAGTAAGAGCAGCCTCTGGAAATGACTAACAGACTGATTAGACTGGTAAGGCCAGCGGCTGCCCCAGCTAGACTCTGAGCATACTCAGCCCTAATGGCTGCAGTTATTTAGCTGTGATGACACCAAGCATGACCAAACCACTGAAAGAACACATGTTTGATGTCAAACCAGATAACTTTTATCAACTTCATATTGCTTTTCGTAACATTTTCTAAAATAAAAAGATTTAAGTTGACTTGGCTGTAGTATAACACTGTATTGAAAGCCCATTCAGTTACCTGAACATACAATATTATTTCAATAGAAATGGCCACAGAGATGTGCCGCTAAATCTATTCCTGCGTTGAGCTGCCACCACTACTTTCAAAACCTAGACCTTTCTAGACCTTTCTCATGGCTGATATTTTCACTTGTCAAACTCAGGCCCTGCTTTTACACAGGCTGGCTTAGTCCTAGTAAGCCAGGCCTTACTCGGACTCTACACTATAACAGGATTCATGAATTAGATTTATTTGTTGCACCTGTGCTTTTCAATTATGGCAACTGTAGAGGAAAAATGCTGTTATATGTATTTGTAGTATTATGTATTATAGAAAAAATTGCAAAATCATTACATTCATGACATTTAACAGTTTTTCATTAAACCTTGTCAAAGCATTTATGATCTTTATTATGACAACAGTTTTATGCTATTGTGTGTTCTGTGAGCAATAAAACCCACAGAACAAAATCATCTGAAACATCAAGTCATAATATAATATTAAATATATAAATATAAAATATAATAATAATTATCTCAACATGTTCTGTTGATGTTATTGTTTGTGACACAATTACACTTTATTGCCTTGTAAGAAGGGACCAGTGACCTAAGATTATTTGAACCTATCTCCAGTAATGTTACAAATCAACTTGCTTCAAAAGTGTTTCTTTATTATCTGTAATAATGTTATAAGTTTAAACAGTATATAAGTTGTACAGTTATACATGTGGCAGAAACAGAGCACCAAGTCCTAAGGGGAAAATATCTTGCTCTTTTGCAGTTTGCACAGTGTGTTTATCCCAACTCAAAAACAACTATCTGCATCTGAAATACTGATGAGTGTAGTGAGAGTGAAGAAAAACAATGAAGCTGTGGGCCTGGAATGATCTTTAGAGATGAGGAGATCTATAGATGAGTGTCTGAACCATTGTCATTATAAAATTATTAAACAATTAAACAATACCAAACAGCAAAATAAACCATTCTTTGTACTAGAATGAGGAACATGTCTCTTGATTCTAAGTTGATTAAGATGTTAGAAGTCAAGGCAGATTTGATTGTACTGTACACCCATGAGCACATATCCTAATCATCATGCCTTGCATGTAGCTACATTCACAGAAAACTTTTTTCACGCTGCACACTTTGCTTTAAAACACACACAAGCGCAATAGCAGAAACATGCTCACACATAGCAAGTCTAAATATAGACCAGCTGCTTCAACTCCTCCAGGTCCCTTTCAGCTCCGATCCAGCCCTGCCCACTCCTGTCTTTGTTCTTTACAAGAATCCGCCCCTGGCTGGGTGTGCTGTCTGTCATTAATGCCCCAGCATCCACCTGGGAATCTGTCATCAGCTGTGCTGTTAACTACCTGCCTTCTTCTGCTCCGTCACCTTTAACCTGCTGTCAGCTTAGCTAACACTGAGGCAGTGTCACCTTTATTTAGCTACAGTGCAGCTGTCAGCTTCAGTAACATAAAGAGAACTTACCTTTTAGCCAGTCTTATTTTTTTATGAGATTTCCTGTCCACCTATATCATAACTGTGGGCCATTGACAACAGTGACCTTTCAGTACTTGTAGGTCTGATAAGATTGGGGTGCTGTGGGGCTTAGTAGGGGGTGGCTATTGGTTCACCCAGACACTGACTGCCAGCTTTACTTTCACTCACTACTGTCAAGGGAGGGATAGGAATAATAGAAGAGACTGGCCCCATCCCCCTTCATATTATGTGCTTTAGAGAGTCACTCCTCTCATGTTAGCCATTTTGAAGATGAGCTGCAATCTGCACAAAGTCAAATTGAGCTGCAGCATCGGTTTCAGTTATGAAGTATTACTGAGGATTGTCTGTCCATATGAATTTAGGCCTGTGGTTTTATAGGAAGAGGTAGCACACAGACGAGGCAGTAAAAATGCAGAGTCAGACACCGACAGGCCAAGCTTCTGGTTTCCAGGCACTGACAGTTCTTTTGAGACTGTACAAGTCAGATGTCACTGGCACCGCAGTCCAGTAGTGCCCAGATTTCTGAGTGTTTTGACAGTCAGCGCGGGATCGCCAGCAGCAGGGGAACAGCAGCCTTTCAAGCACAGCTCAAGCAGGAATGCAATCAGTATCAGTCACAGTTATGGTTGTGGATGTGGATGAATCTGCTTTTCTAGTATTAGACATGACAATGAAGAAAAAAAATCCTGCTTGTGAGGCTTTCATAAAAGGATGCTCACCACTGTTTAAGTGCCACTGTGTAGCAGAACAGCACTGAGTACTACTGTACTGCAAGTGCAGACATTCTGCTGCAGCTGGTGGCAAAGTCTGATTATGTGCTCTACTAAACAAGAACTCTGGGTTATGTAGCATGGTGGCTGTTCAGTGGCCAGCACTGGTAATGCACTAGACTTGATGGTTTGCACTTACTGTTCTCCTTTTAAGATGCCATCTGGCGAACATCATTTCATAATGTACATCTCAGTGAACAAAATCAATTACAGAAAAAGGTATTGCAACTGCATTACTATTTTCTGTGAAATGCGTGTCATTATTTTTCCTCATCCATGTCCTGTGTTTTACTTGATCTCAGTCCGAGCCGTACAGCACCTCTCACTGGTGCCCCTCTTCCCTCATGTTAACAGCTGTACCTCAGCTTCAGCTCATTCTCTCTTTGAAAGGATTGCTGGAAGGGGCAAAGAATCAATATGGTAAAGCCTGAAAGACAAGACCTGTTAATGTAATAGGAGTGGGTGAAATACCATAAGGCACAGAGAGGTCAGCTCTGGCACACATCCCAGCAATAGGAAACCCAGGAGTTTAGAGCACTGTTTCACTGTTTCTTTAGAAGTGAAGTGTTTTCCAAGAGGAGATGTACGCGTCACTAAATTAAAACTGTTTGCACCACACACACTAGTTTTTACATAGAGGCTATTTCTTACAACATATTTACACATACTACTGACTACAAGGCTGTTGTGTATAAACTAGATGAATGAACTAACTGATAAAGATAATATAGTTTGCTAATATCTGACTTATTTACATCGTTCAATGGAATATGGCTGACATACCTCTCCAGATACTTTAAAAACACCCCCCCCCCCCGGCCCTAAATCTTAAATTACAAAAATGCCTACCAGTAACATTAGACTAAATTAACAAATACATTGGTTAGCTTGCCGTTTTCCCACTCCTATAGTAAAAAGCAAGAATAATACAAATTCTAAAACACACATTTCTCCAGGTATGCAGACCAGAGTGATTAGAGTTTTGAAATTTTCATTAGTTTTATTTTTATTTAGTTTTTCAGTTCGGATTTTGACTTCAGTTTAGTCTTAGTTTTATGAAAGTGAACCATTAACTTTACTCCACCCACAGCAGAGCTCACTAATTAGCACCTGGGGCTATAGCAAAAGCAACACTTTAAATAGTCTGCATTATTAGCCAGAACGAAGTTGTGTTAAATCCTTTTACAACACATAAAAACTCTTTTAAAAGAAGCTGAAAACATTTCTTTCTTTCTTTTTTAATCATTTTGAAGAAAACATATGTAGTATACACACAGTATTCTAAAACTGAATGAGCTTCATGTCAAAAATGTACTCCTTGAGTATCTCTTGAGGGTAAGGGGCACTGGTGAGGCAGTTTCAGTGGCTGGGGCCCTTGAGGCATTTTCATCTGTAGTTGGATGAGACTGTCCTGCTAGGGTCTGTACAAAGGGCTCTGCTGCCAAAAGATTTCAATTCTGGTGAGTGCAAAACAAATGAACCACTGGGGTTCACTAGGCAGGCTTCTGCTGCAGTAGCATCGAAGCTGCAACATGCAGAGTTGAGAATGCCAGCAAACTGATCTCTCAGAGACCACAGCAGCGCTTTAGCAACAGGCTTCAGAACAACAGTGGAGGAAATAGGTGTGCCTCCAGCTTTAAAAGACATTGCACAACATGAGGACTGACTGTCATTATGGAGCTGGTCAGTGTACACAGCAAAAGTACATTTGCAAAAGTAAAAAAAGAGTAAACAAAGATCATTTTAGCAGATTTTCAAGCTCAGTCACTTATGAGGAGTCTCATTTTATTTTCATTTAGTTTTAGTTAGTTTGACAAGTGTAAGTTTAAGCAGTTTTAGTTTTGTTTATATTTTGAGGAACTGACTAGTTTTAATTACGTTTTTATTTAATTTTAGTTTTTCAGGTATTAGGAGGAAAGCTTTGATTTGTAGAAGCTGAAAAGGATGAAATAATAATAATTTTATGAATATTAATTTTTTAATACTATAACAACACCAAGGTGAGATAAGGTTGATTTTAATTTTCACTGAAAACTCAGATATGTCTCCATTAGGCTCTTGCCCTCATTGAGGAAATGGTGTTGACTGGTGACTCATAGCGTCACATTTTACAATAATGAGCCGTTTTGGCTGAGAGAATAACTGAAGGATTGGGGCACACAGGAGCAGAGAAGAAGAAAAAGACATCAGCCCTCTCTTATTTCTTTTTATTGCAGCTAATATAAAACTCTCATTCATTATTGATGAGAGAGAGCTATGAATTTCTATGCTTTTCATTACTCCGGGGCAAAAACTAGGCTAACAGATGTCAGGCATCTTTTCCCGGAGTCAATATCATCCAATGCAGGCAGTTTTCAAACTTAAAAAAAAAACAACAACATTATCATAGGACTTGTCTCTGTATACCAAATGGTTTGGAATGGCTTTTTTGAGTCTTTTCTTTATCTCTGTGAATGTATTTCATTGTCTCAATTTACAGACATGTTCTTTGTTTATACCTTCCCTCTCTAAGCTTGACTGTTTCAGAGAGTTGACCTTTATTTCAGCTGATTGAAATCAACAAGAAAAGGAAAAATCCAGCTTGACACTTTCAAAAAGACCTCTCTGTAAACAGTGATTCATTCATGGTCTGTAGTGATGCAGCATGGTTCCTACAAGGGAGTGATGAATTGGGTTTTAGTTTTGATCTATTCAAATTTTCTGCCACACCATGCTGCTATGATGGCCTTTGTGAGCCTTTGTATTTTTGTATTCAGACTGTCTGTATGCGGTCGGTCTTATCAATGAACAGATTCATTTTGTCACAAGTTTGTCTTCTCAGTACGGCTGGAAATGTGTAATTATTTTTCCACCAAAAACTTTTTGTCAATTTAGTAACTGTCATTTAAATCTGGCTACACCTTACAGTTTGCATTAACCATTTGTGATTAATGTAAAAATGCAGTAGAGTATACAATAATGTCCATTCACGTCATCCATGCAATGGGTGATTCATGAGGAAATATATGTATTATGTTAATTTGAATATTAGAATATATATCATAATAAAAGGTAGAGGGCACAAAAGGTAGAATTACATGTACCAATATAGATAAGATGATTGTGTTGTATAACAGTATTGCTTGGATTTCTCATCCATCATGGTGAGCTAAATGAAGCTTGGAGATGTAGGTGACCTTTGACACTGACCCCTGGCTGTATTAAAGCATTGCACAGTGCCTTATGTGACCTCATTAACCTGCCTTTCTCTATTTATCAATAGCTGGACAACCTGGATGAGCAGGCTGCACAGATCAGAAGAGAGCTGGATGGTCGTCTTCAGATGGCCGACCAAATTGCCAGAGTGAGTCAGATTCTGCAAGGGACTTGGATTCTTAATATGCTTTGTTATATAGTTAATATTTTACTAATATGGTGTAACATGTGTAAACATCATAATGTGAGCTTCCACCCACAGAAAAAAATGGTGCTGTTTCTTTTTATGCCTTATAAATTTGTTATCCACCATCGGAAAATGGTGACACCTTCAATAAACTAGCTTTTATCTTCATCATGGTTGGTTGCTAAGTCTTTCCATTTCTGTCTACAGGGTGGAAAGTTCCCCAAATTTGTGTCTAAAGAGATGGAGGCCATGTACATTGAAGAGCTCAAGTCTTCAGTGAATCAGCTGATGGCTAATCTGGAGAGCATGCCCGTGTCCAAAGGTGGGGAGTTCAAACTCCAGAAGATGAAGCGGGGCCACAATACCTCCATCATCGACATGGGCCAGGAGGACGAGAACACACTGTCCAAGTCTGATGTGGTTCTGTCCTTCACTTTGGAGGTACAGTTCATTTAGAATGAGACTTGATATGAATTTAAAATCATAGACACAAGTTTTAGCCTAAACCACAACTCATAAACCAGAGCTGTCATATACTACTTGTCTGCTGCAGACTAAGTATAGAAACAGACAGCAGACCTGTTCGCGGGATGGAACAGACGCTATGTGAATAACAGATTGACACACATTTACACACACACACACACACACACACACACACACACACACACACACACACACACACACACACACACACACACACACACACACACACACACACACACACACACACACAAACCCTTTTACCTGCTCCTTAACGGGGAATGTGAGTCATCTTGTTATCAGAACACCACAGAAAACCACAGAACAGGAGGGCAATCACACCTCATTCCCTATGATGCAGTGCTATTTCAGAACCAGGAAGTACATGGTGTGCAAAGAATATGACACTTTTTTCTGCTCCTTAACACGGGCGTGGGTGTACCATTGTGGATTTTGAATGTTGAAATTATATGCACAACAGCGACAATTAGCTATTTGTGTGGGGTGGCAATCCCACAGTGCTTTTGTAAAACCTAATTTATTCAAGTCTGTTTACTTTCCAAGTGGTTGGCTGCTGCAGCTGTCAGGAGTCCTCCAGAAATCCACCAAGTAGATCTTATGAGAATTAAGTTGGAATATGCTGTAATATGGAATGAATCTCTCAGTATTTTTGATCCCTGTGGTTAAGAGACTTGAATGTTTTGTATAGTCCCTTTCTTGTAGTGAAAAAGGATTTTAAATCACTGTAAACATGTAAGTTATTTTAAATAATCCATAATTTAATTCTGAATATTCACAATATTCTTTTTTCAACTGTTTGACAAGATGCTGTTTTTTGTCATCTACTTAAAATACAAATAGTATTGTATTTTTTTATATTGTTATTGTTATTATTATTACTGTTATTATTTATTGGTGTCAAACCAAGTATGCATCTATAGGATGCAATGGAAAAATTGTATTTAAACTGTGACAGAATATATTCAAACCCTGAAGTCATGTGTGGATGTGTTGAATACTTTAATTCAGAGTGGATAGCGTTTTGCTTTTGGTTTTCCCACTAGAAATGTAATAGTTACTCCTGGTAGTGTTAGCACTACATTATATTCACTGAACTATTAAAGATTAGGAATAGATTGAATGTGGTACATAGATTATGCCTACAAGCTGTTCTGATGTTAGAAAGTTCAACTTTATACTAAGGGGGGCTATCATTTTTATTGACAGTGCCTGTAGAAAATCAGTTAAGATCTATATTTTAATAATACGAGGGCACCAGCTGCAAGTGTAAACTGTGCCTCAGATAATATTTCTAAAATATCTATCAAGCTGGAAGGATTTTCCGCCTGCACATGTGCTGTTGACTTTTCGCTCTATGACCTCTTTCAAGAAATGAATCACTCCTCGTCTACAGCCTTCAGTCAGATGTCTGTGCTTCCCAGGTGGTGATCATGGAAGTGGTGGGGCTGAAGTCTCTGGCTCCCAATAGGATTGTTTACTGCACCATGGAGGTGGAGGGAGGCGAGAAACTCCAGACCGACCAAGCAGAAGCATCCAAGCCAACGTAAGAGTCTGAGCATGCAACCACACACACTCATGCACACCTTTCTTATGTTTTCTATGCCGCATTGTATACTTTTAAATTTTACCCACATTCCAAACAACAACAAACAACAACTGGCAGCATTATTTTTTCTGAATGTTTTTTCATTTGAACAGTCATTTAACAATTTAATGGTTTTGGGTGTTCTGGATAATATAAATTCAAGCATTTGAGTTCATGTCTGAACATTTGTTCAATATTTTGTATCTTTTTCTACATTTTATTTTTTTGCACAGCCAGTAAAATAACTACTGGCACTAGACAGGGAAGGCTTTTAAATTATTTATTTTATTCAAAGGGAAAATGTAATGTCAATAATTTAACACTCTTCATTTTACACTTGAACTGTTGAGATACTGTCTCATTCTTTTATTGATCTTTGGTGGATGGTGGCTGTAAAGCAAAATTTCACTTCACCTCTGCAGAGGAATATGCTCTTGTAGTTATACAAAATGTACTTTTACCCTAACCTGCACTTAAGGAAATATAGGTTAAATAGACATTTAGTGTTGCACTTTGATGATCCTCTGCAACAGACACCTAAATCTGTGTGGAAACACACCTTTACTGGGTTTTGTTGAAGCTGTTTGAGTCATGCATGATTCACAGCTGAACCCAAAAACCTTCCTGATGGGGTGATGTCTGACTCAGACGATCAAGGTGTGTAATCCGACAGTACATCAAACAAAAAGTCAAATGTCATAGTTTGTAAATGTCTTTCCGCACTTTGAAAATCCTGACAGTTATACATTTTGTTGCCTCACTTCTTATTATGCTAGTTCATTATGCTATTCATTTATAATGATGATGATATACTATAGTGCAGATTAATCTTCTAATTATATCTTTTTTTATCTCATTAACCAGTATTGCACAGCACAGGATACAAGAGAAAGTGTCCATGAAACATTCATGCAAATATGAGCTATTTTAAGGCCCAAATGTCTTTCTCTGATCTCCCTAATTCAAGAGCCATTTTATGAAGAGAGTATGAGAGAGATGGAGGGACATGAATGAGAGAAGGGATTAGAGAAGAACAAGGCAAGGGTAGTGTGTGTGTGTGTGTGTGTGTGTGTGTGTGTGTGTGTGTGTGCGCGTGCACGTGTGGGAGGTGGTTTTGTACATACGGAAAAAAACACCAACGCACATGAAATAAAGGCATTAATGTACACTGAAGGATATTTGCATACAGTAATTGCTTGTATTCCATAGCTGTATGTTCAGACCATCATCCAACTCTCTATTTAAGAGTGTGTTTATTTGATGTAGGTGCCCTGATTAGCCTGGGAGCCTGACGAATCTGCCAAACTCATGTTTTATTTGCTCTGGCAGATTTGCGTATTAGTCTGGCAGTGTCATAGGCCTTGGATTTATCCACAAGGTCACCTTCATGCCAGTACAATAGTACCATCTGAAATCAACACAGCTCAGCACTGGCTTCTTACTGTCAGTCAGCAGCATCTCTGCTCTGCACATATTAGAACTCCAGATTCTTTCTGCACATTAAGTTGCAATTAATTATGAATTCTTGAAATGTTTACAAGAAAAGCAGCTTCCCAAGGTTGGAAATTGACACCTTACTGTATACTCCATATATCACTACAGGTGATGGATTTGAATTATATTACTGAGACTACACACAGCAGCAAAGCATGCTGGCAGCCTCAGATAGCAGTAAGAGGTAACAAAAGCCCATATATGTTGTGTAACATGATTACAGTGAACTGCATTCTCCCCATGTCTTTCTTTCTTTCTGTTAATCCGTTAGGCTTGTGAAGGCGTAGCTGGTGATGAGATTTAGTCATTAATAGTGGAGGTTCAGATTGTTTAAGTCTGTTTTATAATAATATTTACATGCCAATATTCTGCATATGCTTAAAGCAATGTTAGTAGCAAATAGATTCATTCTTGAAGCAATTTCATGTTAGGTGACAGGAGACAAAACTCACACTATGGTTGTGTGCAAAAGCTAATATGAAGCTTCAGCAGTCTGAGTTAGACAGACCAAGGGGGTCTTTTTAGTTCCAATTTTCCTGTTTGTGTTACCATCTCTCCACCATGGCTCTATAAGATCGTTTGATTTGAACTCATGTTGAAGCTTCATATTGTCTTCACCTGAACTGTAGACATTATTTTTACACAGAATAAACACTGGATTTTGTCCCCTATTACTTACATTGAAATCACATTGGAAAGGGATCTATTTCAACAGCCAAAACCTGTTTCAGTGACCATTTTGCCATTGGCATTGACTTTTGTTTAAAGAGAGACTTGTAAAAAAACAAACCCAAAAAACCCCTTCAGGTTTAAATTAATCAAATTTTGAGACTGGAGTCTTTTTCTTTTCATGTTTTTGTGGTTTCAGTCTCTCTCTCTCTCTCTCTCTCTCTCTCTCTCTCTCTCTCCCCCCCCCCCCCCCCCAGTATAAAGACATGAAAGCCCAGTGGACTGGAGACTCAGTGTCACTGTGATATGAGTGTGTGTTTGTTAATATAATTTATTTTCTCATTTTCTATGCTTTTTATGCATTTTTATTCTAAAGTGCTTGGAAGATACTTTAAAAATAAATTGTCCTGCTTTGGAGACATATTTGTGATAAGAGTTGAATAAATACCGTAGGCTTGACAGCTAAAGTTAAATTTAGCCAGTCTCTCTGATTCTATCTGTTGCTGACCCATGGAATAATTTTGGCTGATAAGATGGGTTTTTAGTTATATAAAAATCTGACCAAGAGCAGCTTTAAAGATGTCTGTGGTTTTATCCTGACTATGACACACAGTACGTAGATCTGTGCGACTCTGTAGTATTTCTTCTTTTAAAGGCTACCAGCCTGTCAGCCATCATCTTTCTTCTGTGATAAACAAATATACTGCAGTGTGTGTGTGTCTATAAACAATAGATAGATATTCTACCCTCTGTTGTGTACTGAATTAAAGTAACTCATTATCTATCTCAAAACAGTGATTTAATTTAATTGATTGCTGTATAATTTGTCATAATATTATGGTGTTTAGTGATATTTCTATCTAATTCTAGGTAAAAAATGCTGAGAAGTTGAAATCACTCTTGGAGACTTTATCTTTTATTGACAAGTAATAGCCGTTGACAGTGATTGCTGGAGATGAAGTCATTGTATGAGATCACCATGCTATCGTGCTGTCAGGGGAGCTAACCTCTGGAGTGTCTTTGTTGTGTCTTTCAGCTGGGGGACCCAAGGGGACTTCACCACCACACACCCTCTGCCTGCTGTCAAGGTGAAACTGTTTACAGAGAGCACAGGGGTGCTGGCACTGGAGGACAAAGAGCTGGGCAGGGTAACACTTCTGTTTTATTTACTGCACTATTTTTATCAACACAGATTGCTCCAGTCCCAACACAGCTATGGGAACACTGTAATTATTCAGAACTTGAATTAAACACTGAATTATTTCACTTGAGCACAAAATGAGCACTCATATTTTGTACAATATTCAGCTTCAGTGGATGATAAAATGAACACATCTTATAACTTTGTTCTCTATGTAGCTAAAATATCCAGTTTGAGTATATTTGAAGCCAGCAATAAGCAGTGAGTAAAGTGATATTCAGATTTTAATAGGTTACCTGCGTATTATCTTTAGATTTTTGCGAGTAAACCAAGAAATAGAAGTCATCACACTGAAAAAATCTTTTGCACACAGAAACACTTCCTAGGTCTTATTTGAGCCTTTTTGTAAGTATCGGAAGATGGAACATCAAATTGTGTGTGTGTGTGTGTGTGTGTGTGTGTGTGTGTGTGTGTGTGTGCTTGCAGCAAACACTTGTCTTGTTGATACTTTCACAGTATGCTTGTGTTCACCGGAGTAAATTGCACTGCTCTGTATATCTACAATTCTCGTTAGATAAAAGCAGACTAACTAAAATCATTTTCTAGCAACAGAATTTCAATCTTGAATCATGAATTCTTGAGTATCACCGACTCAAATGTAGAAAGAAAAGAAACATGTCTCAGCACTTTCCTGTTGTGTGTCACAGTGTGTAAGGTTACTGTGATTGATGGTTAAGTAAGGTGGTTTGCGTTCAGGCAGCGGCTCCTCATACAGTACGTCCCTGTAGTGGCAGTGACCTTGGCAGTGACAAGGCTCTTTGATCTCCCACTGCAGCAGCGTTGGCAGGAAAAGCAGGCTTCCTCAAAGCTCTTTAACTCAGCAAAGAGAGATTAGGCCTCCTCTTCAGGGAGGCAGAGCAAAGCGCTGTTCTGTCTCTCTGCCCTGACTCACTTTATTCTTTCGTTTTCAAAACATATGAAACACTCACACAAACACAAATACATAATTGCTAGTCATTGCGAACACAATGACTGGTGTTGCTGAATGTTGCGCAGGATGAGATAAAAGATTCACCTCCAGTTTATCAGCGCTGATATTCATGAAGTCTTAACTTTTTGTGGTCCTTTTTGTCTGGGTGCAGGTTGTTCTCCACCCTACTCCTAACAGCCCCAAGCAGTCAGAGCTCCATAAGATGACTGTGACCAAGGCTTGCCCCGACCAAGATCTAAAGATCAAACTGGCCATTCGTATGGACAAACCACAGAACATGAAACATTGCGGGTAAGAGACACGCTGCCAAGTAGGCCATGTAGTGATGTTCCTGTGTGCCTTTCACTTTCCATGTCTTTCTTATAGAACTCCAGCCCTCTCAGCTCCTTGGCCTCATTTCTAGTCACTACCACGGAAAAATACTGTGAAGTGCACTACTCCCTCTGGTGGATACCAGTATGAACTTTAGGGTTACTTTTTAAATTAGGAGCTGCCAAAAAACTAAAAATATTAAAACAACATTAACAGTAATATTACATTTGTATAACCATTATGATATGATGGATTACATTTTTAAAATATCTGTAGAAAATCACATAATAAACTGTTTCTGTGTCTGGGTTTTGTCTCTTTTTGTGTGTGTAATATTTTGACAGGTATCTGTGGGCTTTTGGGAAGAATGTTTGGAAGCGCTGGAAGAAGCGTTTCTTTGTCCTTGTGCAGGTAAGTTATTATAAAAGTAAAACAGTATTCAGCCAAACTGAGATAACACTGACTCTCTTAGATGAAGTCTTTGCTGTTTGAGGTTTTTAGCCTTAAGATCCCCTCCAGCCATGTTTTAAGATGTAAATGAAGTACTCTACTTTGAATAATAATTTGTGTCTGAATATTCTTTCCACAAAAAAGTTCAATTATCTTGTTAAAATCCTTAAAATGTCATCTCCTCCTTCTCCTTCATTAAAAAATCCAGAATCTCTGAATATGCAAATGTTTTTCATTTCAAAAGTGCTTCAAAAATGCTTGACATAAGATGTCTCCTCCAAAGACCATAAAGTCAGTTTATATAACACTAACATGCAGGGGAAAAGGACATTTGTTCAAATGTGTTGACTGTTCATTTTGACACTAAGAGTCATTGATCCATTACTTTACTTTTTTACTGAGGACAATACAGTATTCAAAAGCATGTTGAGGTGATGGCTAATCTTTTTTTTCCGTAGGTGAGTCAGTATACATTCGCCATGTGCAGCTACAGAGAGAAAAAATCTGAACCGCAGGAGCTTCTCCAGCTGGATGGATATACTGTGGACTACAGTGACCCCCAGCCAGGTGAGATGGCATATCTACATGTTGTACAACAGCTACATGTGCACACATGATGTAAATAACTAGCTACTTGTCTATAAATGTTCTGTTGTCTCAGGCTTGGATGGTGGCAGGGCTTTCTTCAATGCAGTGAAGGAAGGCGACACTGTGATCTTTGCCAGCGATGATGAGCAGGACCGCATCCTGTGGGTCCAGGCCATGTATCGTGCCACTGGCCAGTCTCACAAGCCTGTCCCACCCACTCAGGTCCAGAAACTTAACTCCAAAGGGGGTGCCTCAGCCCAAATGGATGCTCCCATTTCTCAGTTCTGTAAGTAGCCTGAAACACAACATGGTCACTTAAGCAAAAAGCAAATTTCATTCACAAAGCAGTGAAAGCTCTAACCCATAAGTGTCTCACGCCATGCGCTCCACACAGCAGTCACAAACGTACTGGTAGAACTAACACACAAGCACGCACACACATGCCTTGATCTCTCACAGATCCCTCCAGCATCTGATGGACTTCCACTCATCGTCACCACTCACACAGTGTTAAATGGTGCAATCCCATGCTACTCCATCAGTCTGTTCACAAGGAACAAACAACCTGAAAAAAGACTTTGTCATACAGCAGCAGCATGAAAGCTTTGTCTAAAAATGAAATAGGTCACCACATATGAGATTTGAACTTTCAAGCCTGCTGGGGTTGAATTCAGACTGTCAGTGCCAGAGAGTGCTGCTCTTGTCCTAACCACAGGCCGTTTTTAATTCAGTCGTAGCTCTAGTGGGCAGCTGTGAAGGCAGCTCTCTGAGACAGTTCTCAGATGGTTCCCTTGTCACTGATAGACGGCCAAGCCCAATATCGCAAAAGTTTTAACCAGTTTGTCACTGTACTTCCACCTCTAAGCAGCCACAGGTCAGGTAGCAAAGTGAAGGTAAGACTGTTTAAAGTAGTGTGGCATCTGTACCAACTTCTGTTGTAACTGTCTCTTGTGTCCCCCCTCATTAAAGAAGGGAAAAATATATATTTTTTCAAAGTACCACCATAAATTCTGCCAGCAACATTTTCTCCATATGATCTGTACTCCAGTTGGTTTTTGGCCTATTCTGTCAATTATTTTCTTGTTTGATTCTAGACCAGAAGTTCAAATTAGCCAATCTTTGCCCATAACAACACTAACATAGACCCTTCTGACCTACTGAACTTAATGAGACATACTGCTTAACAATCCACAATAATAGATCCTGCTATTCAGAACAAAACTTTTTTGTGTGCATCTTTTGACTCAATAGAATTATTTCTTTTCCAACTCTAATAAAGATTTTTTTTCTTAGGTGACTTATACAAAAATTGTAGATAGAAAAAAATGGAAAAAATAATTGGCATTCAATACTTACACTATTAGTAAAAAAAAAACATGCCTAGGATCACAACAATAATAATACTACTAATAATTATCATAATAATTGTTAAAAAACAACTTTATTTAACCCTCTGTTAATCATATAATTGCAGTTAAACTATAAAGACATGAATTGGATCAGTTATTCAGAATCCTATCACATAAATTCTATGTTGTTTCTCCATTGATTTCTTTGTCCAGTATGTGATCGTTCTTGTGGTTAGTTGACTCCTCTGATGCCAGCTGTTGCCATTCAAAGCCTCCTCACAGTGGCACAGACCTCCTACCCCTTCCCCTGAAACATTGTGGCACACCACGCGTACATGTTTCACCCCCTGGTGGTCTTGAATGGCACTGGGACCATAACATAATACAGCCCTCCTGACTCTGCTGCAGTGGACTGAAAGAAAGAGTCCTATGAAGGTTCTGATCGGCTTTTCCCCAATCCACCTGTTTCAGACTAAGAACTAGTTGTATATTATTAAAATATATTTTAAAGGGGATGTATCAGGAACATTTCCAGGTCTACTTTTGTAGTCTGGAGCTCTATTTGAATATCTTTCCATGATTTACAGTTAAAAAGAAATTCTTAAAATGTACCTATCTAAACTTATCTTATACTGGCCCTTTATGCAGCCCCTCAGTTCAGCCTCCATTTTTGAACAGATCATTTTAGAAGGACCAACTCCCACTTCCTATGTAAACAAACAGTAGAAGTACAATATCACTTATTTTTCTCGTTCTTTACTTGAAATTGAAACTTCTCAAATTCATTTGTGTACAACAATACATGTTCACACTTGAATCCAATCAGAAATATGTGACTGGACATGGTGAACAACTCGTGGATCGACCTTAGCAACAAAGGCTACGGATCAGACAACTGATTGTTGGCATGCAAGAACAATCTGACGTCGTCATGAGGAGCAAGTAGAGGTTCTTTGAGCATTGACCATGTGTAACACAGACATCCGATATCAGTATACAAATAATGGAAATCACACAAAACTTGATATGTCCCCTTTAAAGTAGTTACAATAAATAAAAACAGTGTATGAAGATATCATTAATATTAAAATCTCCAGAGATGGCTTAAAGCATGTTTAAAATTACTACTAAAATTATGATGTGTTACTTCACCGTTAAAAACACTTTCACCTTTTCACCAATAGTGTCACCACTTGATGTATTTTGACCTGTCCAGGACCTTCATAGTCTCCTCTTTTGAAATAGACACAGGCATCTTTGACACATAAAACTGACTGCTGGGGTTTACTTCATCGGGTAGGTGTATGTGTTTGCCAATGTCCCTTTTAAATGTTAGCCCTCTGTTTGACAGAGTGACAGTACTTAACGTGTAGCTCTCGACTCCTTAAGTACTTATCCAGAATAAATGAACTGCAGTGGAGTGATGAGGATCGTAAATTCTCTCTTTCTTCCTCTCTCTGTCGCTAATTCTCTCTGTCTCTGTCTCTGTCTCTGTCTCTGTCTCTGTCTCTGTCTCTGTCTCTGTCTCTGTCTCTGTCTCTGTCTCTGTCTCTCTCTCTCTCTCTCTCTCTCTCTCTCTCTCTCTCTCTCTCTCTCTCCCTCGCTCTCTCTCCCTGTCTCTGTCTCCCTCTCTCTCTCTCTCTCTCTCTCTCTCTCTCTCTCTCTCTCTCTCTCTCTCTCTCTCTCTCTCTCTCTCTCTCTCTCTCTCTCTCTCTCTCTCTCTCTCTCGCTCTCTCGCTCTCTCTCTCTCTAATATGCCTCAGCATCTGTTGTCAAGTTCACATATCCTCACATGTACTCACACACCACCGCCCACAAACTCTCATGTTGGTATAGGTTGTTGTTTTTGAGTTGTGTTTTCTTCTTCATGCTTTGCCTGTACCCTTCTTCAGTAATGCAGCTGCTAGGTCAGGGTCTCGTGATTGCTCTCCTCCAGCCTTGTTGCTAGTCTTTATGTTATTCTGGTTTGTCCCTTCTTACCCTGCTGTCTTCTAGCTGGACTCAAGGGTAAGTGCTTCCCTGTAGCCGGCACAGCTCAGATAATCCCCGCCGATTATCTGACAAATGCAACGTTCTTTCTCTCTTCTTTCCCCTCTTCTCCTTTTTCACGTCTCGCTTCATGTCCTAGATATTAGTTGATAACTTTTGTTTTTGACAACCTCAACTTGAGGATCAAAGTATAAGCATCCATTCGTGCCAGTATAGGATGCATGTATTTTATTCTAAGAGCTTATTATTTGACTCAGTAATAATTAAAGTTGATATTATAGTTGTTACTGCATAATTGCCTTCTCTCTTTACTCATATTGGTGACCGGATCCCTCAGAGTAAAGCAATATGATGATTCAAATGTTAGATTACTGTTAGAAAATCAGACAGATTGGCTGTAAAGTAAAACATCTATCATTAATAATATAATTTGAAAGAGCTGGAAACAAACTATACATTGTTTTATATTGGCTAGCTGAAATCTATTATTGTTCATTGATTTTTTTTATTAATTAATGTTTTAAAGATAGAAATCTATACAATGTGTGAATGTTTTTTTCAGTTTATGATGAAGTTGTTTTTTTTTTTAATTGAAAAAATATATTTGATGCATGGATGAAATTTGTTGATCATGCTTTACTTCAGAGGACTCAATTGCTTTTAGTTCTTTTTGTTTGAACTTTTCTCAATGAGAGTTGGCAAATATGTATGCGGAGTATTCTGAATGCCAAAGACAAGGAGTAGCTAATGCCGCCCCTTCTTACGATAAAATACTCCGGACCTCCCTTCCCCCCCTTCCTACTACAGTAGATGGGCCTGTAGATAGAGGCTAGACCGGTGTTACACCTCCAGAAAGGAGAGATCTCATTTTGATTTCTTTTGACTGCCCTTTGTTTGCCTGAATAGGAGAACACCTGTGTCATGTGTCCATACTTTTGTACAAATACAGGAGTTTTCATTCATTTTCCCCCATCTCCCAGAGAATGATACAGTTTTGCCTCTGTCGGCTTCATGCTATTTACCCATGTACTTGCACCAAATTGTATTGCTACCCTATTAGAGTTCTCCGGTAGTGGTATGCCTGTTAGTGTGCTCTGTAGAGATCATGAATACACTGCAACATATTCAAGTATTGTCAACTTGCAAATGCGTAGAGAAAAAAAAAGGAATGCCAAAAAAAAGATAAAATGCAAATTTGAAAATGGGTCTGCAGATGTGCATGACATTTAAAAACTCAATGAAAAGTCACACTGTTCTCCAGCATGTGATAGTTGATAAATGTATGCAAAAGTCACCTATTCACTTTGGTAATCTGGTAATTTTATTTGAGGTTGAAGTCATTATCAGTGAATTATAGTAAGTAATGGTAATGTTACTGTAGTGATGAGTGTATTCTGGACTTCAACGCCATTTCTTCATTTATTCCAGCAAAGGGAGATATTGCCCACTCACTGTGTGCCATAGCCCAACTCCAGGCACCTTCCGCTCACTCTATGGATGTTTTCTCACTATCTCAGCACTTTTCCACAACATCACTTTGTAACTTGGCCCTGAGTGAATCTTCCTATTATGGTCATCACTTTCCTCCAACACTTGTTGGCCACTGTCTTATTGTACCATCTAAAGGTTGTCTTACCCACCGAATTCTCTTTCATCCTGCCACTGTCTTCTTCTCCTTCACTGGGCTCACCACCACTGCTGTTCACCATCTTCTCTCAGTGTTGTGTTTAGACTTCATGTGTTAACTGTCCTTCTCTCTGACATTATGACTTCCTGTACCTGTCTTGTCCCTCTTTCTTAAACAATCTGTTATTTCCATCGTCCACATTTTACTTGTTGTCTCGCAGGTTTTCCTTCTCAGATTGGAGTAAAATTGAGCTAAATGTCTGAAATGTAACCCTCCATAGGTTTTTTTTTTTAATTATTATTTTTATTTTATTTTAGCAAATTTCAGTGAGTGTTTAGCACCTGTATTTTACCCTTTCCCCTTCACCCTTTCAAACCTGGAGGTTGACAGATGTCAGTTGTGCTCTATTCAGTACCCCGGAGATGCCAAGATCAGGCCTTCACTTCCCAGCCCCCACTCCCAAATCATCATCACTCATGTCAGTGTCTCATGGACTTGACGCCTGTCACTCACCGAAGACATGACTGCATCTCTTATCTATTTTGAATCATTCTTGTCCCCATCATTTCGTCTCTGACAGTCATATTATTTACAGAGCACAATAAATGGTCAGTTTAGTAGAGTTTGCCAACTGTGGTTCAGAGAAGTAAAAAACATTATTCCACCAATGTTTTCATCACGCATATTATTTATTATAGTTTCATTTCTTACACAGTTGATATTACTAATGCTATTTCTTCACTGAATTTCCCAGAGCAGGTTTAGTGCTTTATATATGGAAGTTCTCTTGATACAGAGAAGGTTAATGGCAAAAGTTATGAAGCAAGACAAACATAAAAAGCCAGATTTTACTGGAGAAAAATATGCATCTCTCCAGTCAATAACTTTTTTTAAACTTCTTGAATTAGCACTTCATGCTATATCACTGCAATGTGTTCAGATTAATTACTCTTTTGCCATATCTTTTTACTAGCACACAGCACAACCTTTTTTAGGACCTGAGTGACATTCAACAATTGCGAATGGCAGAATCTATTGATTACATTAAGAAGAATGCATCTAATTCCGTCTAACAGCACTTTTTTGAATATTTAAAGTTTTTATGTACCCTGAAAAACATCAGGGAATGTGACATACAAAGATGCATGCATGCACAAACAACAGAAGCACCCACCCCTCTGACCTTAGCTTCAGATCGATAGAATCTCATTCACCAATACATCAAATCTCTTTACGCTGTCTGACACAATGCAAGTTGACAATGTAAGCTGTAAGTGTTTATAATTTGCCCTTAGAAGTAGCAAAAAAAAATCCCTAGTGTTTCTGTGTTGTGACGAAGACTTGCTGCTTGCTTGTGCCTCACTGATGTCTTCTCCTCTGAATCGTGTGCTTTTCCCTGTGCCGTTGGCTGGATAGACGCTGACAGAGCTCAGAAACATGGCATGGATGAGTTTATCTCCGCTAACCCCTGTAGCTTTGACCACGCCTCGCTTTTTGAGATGGTGCAACGACTCACGTTGGACCACAGGCTTAATGACACCTTCTGCTGCTTGGTGAGTATCTCTCTGCATCACATAATACTGAACTGACTTGAATATAAGACGGTCCTGAATATAAGACAACATCCCCCTTTTCCAACGAGTTTTTGAGGATACAAGGGGAAACATACATGGGGAAAATTTCCATAAGGTACTATTTACCTGAAGCCTTTTTACCGCTTAAAAGTTAAACAATACTATCAAAGCAGAATTTAAATTAGACATTTGTGTAGCTTGTTTGTCAGTCACATGCTCTCCTGTCTGCTGATGAAAGTGTTGAAAGTATTTGCACATACCACTTTTCAAATAGTGTTTTTGTCTCTTTGAGCTCCTCGTCATCAATGACAGCACTAATTATTAGCTGCTTGATAGACTTCGGACTTGTTTTGTTTTCATGAATTTATTTCCTATATGAGCCTACAGAAACTCTTAAAACTCTGGCTCTTGTGAACACCTAATAGTCTAGTTCTCATAATTTAAGATGATCCCCACTTTTTCATATGCCATTTTCCGAATAAGTAATCGTCTTATATTTGGGCAAATATGGTACATTCTTGGTAGTTGGCTGTTTTTGTGACTATAGCTGATAGGAGGTAATGCGATCCCCATCTCTTTTTGTGTTGTGCAGGGATGGTTCAGCCCAGGCCAGGTGTTTGTCTTGGATGAGTACTGTGCCAGGAATGGAGTTCGAGGTTGTCACAGACATCTGTGTTACCTGCGTGATCTCTTGGAAAGAGCAGAGAATGGGGCTATTATTGACCCCACTCTTCTACACTACAGCTTCGCTTTTTGTGCCTCTCATGTCCATGGGAACAGGTGTGTAAAAGGCATTACCTAACCGGATTTATAAGCACATTAAAATCACATAAAACTAAAAACTCCTTTCAAACAAATAGTATTCTTTTAGGCAGGATGGGCACACAAAATTTCTACAAACACTGTGAAAGAGCAGCATAAAAAAGTCGGCCTCATTAGAACGTCCTAGGCATTTTGTGTCTTTTTCCATTTATTTTAATGTTTGCCATATTTATTTAGTTTCATTTTTTTTAAATTATTGTTTTGTTAAAATGTTGTTTTATGTTAAAGTTATGTTGTTAATCATTTCCATATCTCTACATATTTCCTTGTTTCTACCATTTTTCTTTGTTTTGTTTTTCTCTGTCCTTTTTTACCATAGTCTCTTACTTTCCATATTATTCATCCTCCCATGCGTCCATTAAAGTCAGAGAGGGCAACAGTTACTGGGGGCCACTGGGCTATGAGGCTCTAATATCCCCAAAGAGCTCCCAAAGGCCAAATCCTGGCACTGCCTCAAAACGAGCACGCATATTCAAGTTTAGAAAGAGAAAGGATTCCAAAATTCAACTCTTTGAAGGTCCCAAAAGGTGAGACACTGTCATTTATTTGTATGTGAACACAAAAGGAAACTAATATCACACATTTTGCAGTCAGCTCCTGCGGGGCTGAAAGCTGTCAGCCAGTGCTGTGCTTTTTTATTCTGTTATGTTCTTGTCGGACTCATCTCAGAGGTTACGTAAGTTGAACCTCTGCAGGGTTTCAGCTGGGTTAAAATCTGTGGGTGTGATTTTCATAGGCCAGATGGACTGAGCACAGTGAAAGTGGACGAGAAGGAGCGCTTTGAAGACATCAAGGAGCGGTTGCGTGTGATATTGGAAAACCAGATTGTAAATTTCAGGTGACTGCCAACTCACTAAATACACTTATGTCCTGAAACATTGTGCCTGCTGGTATTTTCTACTGCGATTAAACTTTTGGTTCACATCTTCCCCTGTAGATATTGTTTCCCCTTCGGTCGTCCAGAGGGTGCACTGAAGGCCACTTTATCTTTGCTGGAGAGGGTTTGTAAACTTTAAAAAAAAAAACCCATCTTATAACCCACGAGGAGCAACTGTGATGTAATGAAAACATGTTACATAATCCCTCTTTAATGTGGCCTGTACTGTAGGTCCTGATGAAGGACATTGTGACCCCAGTTCCACCAGAAGAAGTTAAAGGAGTTATCCGCAAAAGTTTGGAGCAGGCTGCTCAGCTCAACTACGAACGGATTACAGAATATGCTACAATTGAAGGTAACCAGAAAAACACAACCAACATCAGATAATGACTGCTGGAGTGAATGTGCTAATTATATTTAACAATCATATTGGTGAATAAAATGTCAGTGTTTGCATTACAGTGGTTTTGTTTGGTTTCAGAAATCCAGTGGTTGGGGTTGGCATCATTTTTGTTTTTGAATTTTATTTTAAGACAAAAGACTTAACCTAATTTTTTTTTTTTAATTACTCCAATATAAGATTGAATTGCTATTTATTTATTTACACATGGTGAATTCACTTGGTATATGGTATATTTGTGTCCATATCCCAAATGATTTGTGGCATCCCGAAATTTTTTGTGACAGTTTGTCGGGTCACTCTCTGTCTCTCAGTCCAATAACTCTCTCCTTTGTTTCAGGCCTGCTTTAGCTCTGTGCTGTTCTGTAGGTCAAGTTGGCTTTTGTGTAGAGGTGTGTGAGTAAAAATGCATTCAAATCCAAAGCCCTGAAATCTGTTGATGTGCTGATCTCTCGTTGTGCCTTGACTATTCAAGCTCTGTAGTATTACGGCCTCTGACATTTAATGATTGGACTGTGAGTTCAGCTTAACTGAATGTCCTCTCCTGACTCCTAGTAGATTCACACTCCCCCTCTCCTACTATCTCAGCCTCTCTGATTCCTCCAGCTGCCCCCGCCCATAACGCCCCTGCCTTGAAATACCAGCAGCTCTCCTTTCACCTCTGTCTTATGTTCTTGCTGAAGACCACTATCTTCTGCTCCCTGTCCCTCCCTGTCTGCTCTGCTTTCTCTCCTCTCTCATAGTTGTTGGCTTTGCCACAGTTATCACTTTATTTGACCTCTTTACTATGTGATATGTGGCCTTCAACCAAAGGAATGCTGGAATTGAGTACCTACAAACCAGCATCAGCAACCTGCATGTGCTTTGAGACATAACAACATGGCCTTTCTTTATTGGCATGGATTACATATAAAGAAATTGCATTTAAATTAATTACATCATTTAAACAAGACATTTTATAATGTCTTATACTTCATTGCTCTGTCTTTTCTTGCTGTATAACCATTAAATGCATTAACATGCACTTTTCATACTTACATAGAAAACAGTGATGTTGTTTATGCCTTGAAAGAAATCCCCCAGGGTGCTAAAGATACTAAGGATTCAAACCTTACTATCTTGCCATGCTATGTGAATTAACCTCCTGCTGTCCTTGTGAGGCGCCTAGTATAAAACAAGCCTCAGTAAACATTTGACTTTACCACTGGGCCTCCTGCTCAACAGAATGTCGTTTTCACCTGGACAGCCCTCTTCCCATCAGCCTCTGACTTCTAGCTTTCCCACCTCTGACCCCCGCCTCTTGCATGCCCCGATCCTTTTTTGTAGGGAAAAAGAGGGAAATGTATGAGCACCCTGTCTTCTGCTTGGCGTCTCAAGTGATGGATTTAACCATCCGTGAGTACCTTCATCATCCTCTCCCCAGTCTCTATCCTTCTCCTTCTTTCAAGCGCTCTTTCACCTCATCCCCCTCTGCTTTCTCTCTTTCGTCAGAGATGTTGCTCCTGCCATGCTTGTTTTTAACTGTGCTTTTGTCTGTGAGAGTGAGTGGGGAGCGCACCGGTCAAGAGATCCGAGCAGTATCGCTGTATCACTCAGGGTCTTTTTTTTAGAACCATCTGTTTGTGATGGACATGAATGAGCAGTCTGGTCTGTAAGCTTCTTTCTTTTGGTTGGATGCCCATTCCTTTGACTTGAATGCATTTTTACATTGCTTACATTGTTATCTCCTCCAGTCATTTGGTGTCATGTGTCAGTGGTGTGCTGTGCCGAAACAGGTAGGCTTTTTTTTCACTGTGACACCAGAGATAGTGCAGGAGCGTCCGTCAACAGAGCCATTATATCGGGAGATCAGGGTAGGGTGTATGAATTTAACAGCTTCTGTTTGTGTTATAACTGGATTCAACTCAAGTCAAGTCACTCAGTGTGTCCTGTCTATGATCCTGGCAGCTGTTTGTGTGTCTTACCTGTTTACGATAGCTTTGTCTGTTTGTTAACAAACATCTTATCGCTTTTTTTAATTTACAATTTTCCACAGGCTAATGTTTCAGCGTTTCTGTTTTTACTGTGTGTCTGTGACGTCTGTCTGTTGCCTAGAAACCTCACTCCCTGGAGCTGAAACCATCCCAGCAGAGTCTTTGAAAGGGTCACATGGTGACGAAAAACAACTCTGAGCTTTCCCCCCCCTGTAACGTGAAAGTAATCCTAGAAACGTACTCATTCTAAACATCTCCTCTTTATCTTCTCTCTCCCCTTTTCTCGCTGAAGTTGAGAAAGGTCAAAAGGATCAAAAGGATCCAGGTGAACCCATGTTTAGCTTGTGGTTTAGCCACAGCACACACACAAACACAGAACTTGCCCCTCATTCCCTCATACATCTATTGTATTTACAGAACATATGCATGCACAGAATGGCTAATTTACCTGTAACACATCTTCCATATAGTATATTATACACTCTGATAATATACACACTGAAATGTCTTGGCATGTTTTAAACAGGCATCTCTTTTTATGAAATAAATACTGAGGAGATTGTATTGCTTTATGTCAGTCCAGATATGATTCAAGAATGGTCAGACGTTTTAATTATCAATTATTAACAGAAAGATGATTTATCTGGTTGTTTGCTGGAAAGACAATGAAAAAAAACATCATAACATAATGATCAATTATAGATCAATACAATCTCTTACGAAAAGAACATTATATCATTGCTTATGTGTGAAAAAGTAAAGAAGGACATAAGCAACATGTAATTAATATAACACGTATCATTAAGTGCAGTTACAAATTGATATAATTTACATTAAAGATTATACTTTTGATAATGGGACTGTATATGTGCATTTCGTATTGTCATATATCATCATATATGAACGTTCATTTTATTTGAAGTTGTGGGTAACAAAACAAACAAAAAAGCATGGTCCCACTTTCATGGTATGTAGTCATGCAGATAACTTTGATTATTTATTGTTGTTTGAAGTGAAAGTATCTACATGGCTGGATACCACAAGGGATTACAGAACATTTTGTTTAGCTTGTTTGTTTGTTTTTTGTTTCTTGTAATTTTGGTGTACTGACCCTTTAACATTTCACAGTATTCAGACACATTAGATAGTTGTGTTATAGGTTCAAATGCTGCTACTGTATCTATCATTTTAAAGGCCCTGATAGATACTTCACAGACACATTTTAACTTTTATGATTGTATTTGTTAATGGTGCTAATAAAGCAACAAAGACCTGTGATGCTGCACTTTTAGACCAAACCATGATGCAAACATTTTTCACATCTGCTCAGAGAGCTCACTGTACATCGCATTATGACCACAGAATATGTAGTTACTGTAAAACTAATCCATGTGATCCTAATCCACTAATCCATTAGTGTCGATTAAATTTCTCTGAAGACAATAATCGAAGCCTTTTCTTGGCACTTTAGGTATCTCAGACTTCCCCTACTGACAAACTCCATTTGAAAACAAAACCTAAAGGGGAAGATCAAGCTATCTTTAAATCTGTTTTTCAATAATGACCCCAAAATAGATATTCATTTGAATTTAGTAGAAATACTTGAAAGATATTTCAGAAAATGGTATTACTAAGCAAAATAATAGTCACAATGTCAGTATAGCAGATAGAAGACTGCTATTGTAGGTTATTTGCCAATAAAGCTGTTTTATGTCAAGTGTATGTGTTTTTTGAGTTTTGATGTGTGTAGCCATTCAGTTCCATCTTCAAATGATATCATTCCACATAGCTGTGCTGCTTGAATAATCTCATCTCATGACATATAACTGTCTAATCAGATCATGCTGTCAGCAAAGGAACAAGAAAATGATTTGGAACAAATTATAGAGCAAAGTCAACAGCTATTTATAAGTGAATGAAAGCCGA
This sequence comes from Scomber scombrus, assembly GCF_963691925.1. Taxonomy (NCBI): domain Eukaryota; kingdom Metazoa; phylum Chordata; class Actinopteri; order Scombriformes; family Scombridae; genus Scomber; species Scomber scombrus. The sequence continues at coordinate 19,059,467 of NC_084972.1, forward strand.
ACCAGTTTTTAGCTTGCAAAACCTTTAGTAAATGGCAAATCCAACACCATCCCACTGTGAAAATATTCAATGAAAACCTCTGAAGTCAATGATGTTGTAGCTGATTTATAAGGAAGGAAGGACATTCCTCATTTACTGGACCTAAATTAAACATGTAAAAATAGTTTTGAGTGTTTTTATCCACAAATTCTATGACATTTATCAAAAAACCCATTTGTGCCGAATTGTCCAAAAATGACATAGTTAGAAATGTAACAACAATGTGTGTCTGATATGTTTTTTCCACAAAAAAAGTGTAATTACCATGTTAAAATCGTTACAATGGCTCCTACTCTTTCTACTAATTCAAAATTCCATAATCTATGAATATGCTTCTATATTTTTTGCAGAAGTCTAACTTAAGATGTCTCCTACTTCACTGTAAAGTCTATTCTCAGTGCATGTACACTTGATGCTTCAGGTTTCCACATTACATTTATATAGGAATGGCTTCGAACTACTATATGTGATGTAACAAACCCTGCTTGTAGGCCCACCATTTAAAACTAGATTTTAATCGAGCACAGAGAAACTTCCTTTTTGAAAACAGCCTCCTAGTGCTAAACTCTGCATATACATCATTCCGCACGGTGAAGCTGAAACATTCAAATGTAGGCACAAGAAGAAAAACATGAGAACTTCAAACAGAAATAATGAATTATTTTTACAGTGGGTGTTGTGAATATTTTTGACCACGGCATGCGACAGCTCCTTATACAGATGGCTTATTCTGTACCGCTACTCAATATATGCATGTTTTAAATGCCACATTGCACGTCCATATCAGTACCACTATTTTTGTGCCTGAAACTCTTCCAACATACGTTTGATTATCCTAAAAAAAACATCACTCTGTTGCTTTATGTCATGCAGCCCAAAATGAATATAAATGGATAAACCCTTGCTTGTTATGGGATATGATAGGCAAACATCACAGTGTAAGCACTGTGTTTATACTTTATTAAACAATCTAAAATATAGATAGGAAATATCTAATGAATAGTCATAAACATCCCCCTGGAATCCTTCTCTGTGCTTGACTAACTACTCATCCCTCACCCTCATCCTTTTGTCTCAGAGAACGTAGGCCGCTTAGTCACGCCTGCCAAAAAGCTGGAGGAAACAATTCGCCTGGCGGAGTTAGTCATAGAGGTCCTCCAGCAGAACCAGGAACACCATGCGGAGGTGAGTGAGAACCCTCTCCTCCTCTCCTCCTCAAAGCACTTTTCCTCTATGCTCTCACTCTTATCTCACTCCGCCCCACAGCAGGGAGTTAGTCTTATTATCAGTCTGCTATAAATAAAGCTGCTTTCATCTATGGGCAACAACAACAAGAAAAAAACCCTTTAAAAGATTAATTTAATTTAGGAAAGCTCTAATTGGTGTTCGACAGACCACGGCTACATGGCATCAGAGCGCAATGTTTGAGCAGAGACTGTAAATTAGATAGAAAATGATATAATGTGTGCAGTTCTTTCCTCTGATCACAATTCATACCTAACTCAGTGTTGCCTTATTACATAAGCAATTGAAAGCGCTGGTAGTCCAGTATAAACAGAAGGCAGGAAGTCAAACAGAAAGTCAAACAAGCTAATCCACATTACTCATGGCTTCTGCGTGCTCTTAATATTGTACCAAGTTTCCCTTTTGCTGTAGTTAGGGGACAAAATAGCTTCCTTATTGCATCCTATTTGCTGCTGTAAATACTGGATAGGAAAGCATGATGAGCATGTGCAGTTGTATAGATCTGAAGGTGATCCAATGTGATCTTAGAATATGCAAAATGAAGCAGATTTATTGTATCTCTCTGAATATGCTTGACAGGCGGCAGTCACAAGTTCTGGAGATCAATCGGTACAGTATTTTTATTTCTTTTTCCTCCTCAGTCCCCATCACGATCCCCCTGTTTGGCATGTGCGCCCCTATGGCAAGAGGCACCTTCTAGGCAGAGAATGATCTCATAGATACTGTAGCAATGGGTGGGTTTGTAGGAATAGGAAGTGAGCGCAGACTTATTTAAAATTTAAACGGCACTGTAGCTTGCACAACATAATTGTGATCATAAAGCATGTTCATCGGGCCATATAGAGGTTTCCTTTGTCTCCAAGCATGCTAAACCAGTAAATTTCCCAAAGTATGCTCCATGTGAACCTTTGAAGTTTGATCTACCATAAACATTTGTTTCCCCTCCATCCAACGATTAATTTCACAGTCCGCACTTGTTCAAGCATTACTCCCTGGCTTCTCCTCTTCCATCCCTCTCTGCTGTTGTTCTCTTAGTTTACAAACCCTATAAAAGAAATGCCTCAACAATACATTATTGTTCATCTTCCTGTGTTCTCACTGTCATATGATTGGTGACTGTCCAAGCAGGGGAAAGAGGTATGTAGTAAAGTTGAATGACAAAACTCCCATAATGGTCTGTGCATGTCCAGTAGATGATGCCACGTCTGCCCCCTCCCCCTCCTCAGCACCAGTATACTTCCTCAGGACTGAGCCCTTGATACGGTTTCATTGATATAGCACTTTAGTCTGTCTGGCTGAACACTGGTGCTGCCATAGAGCTCAGGGTCCTGTATGTGTCCCTTAACCACTATCAAAGGTTGGAGGCCACTCAGCTTGGCGACCTTTGAGCATTTTCCCCTTCTCCTTACCTGTTGGAAACTTGTTACGCTCCTCCCCTTTAAACCCCCTGTCCGTAATAAGACTCTCCTTGAATGTGATGGAGAAGAGCTTTATTTGCTGCCTGTTTCTCTAACACTAGAACTAGCTTTTTAAATCTTGGGAGTGGGCAGGTAAGTAGACAGGTAAGTAAGCTGATTTGACTGCCATTGTGGTGGTTAAGCCAGATGGGAAAGTAACTAAAACATTGTAAAAATTAAAGCATGCAGCATAATGTGGAAAAGATTAAGCTTTCAATATTGAACTTGGCGACATGTTAAACTGAATGATAAGCAAATAAGCCAAGCCAAGACTGCCAGCAAAGCAACTACTGTACTCCTGGTGTCAAAGGGGTGAAGAAGTCCTGACTGTGCTAGAAAACGGTCAGCTGAATCTCAGAGATGTACGTCACTAATTGGAGCAGACACACTACAACGCTAGAGATGCTGTGTGCTGCAGTCTTTGGTGTGCCTAATCGAAGATGGCAATGTGCATGAGTCACATTCACATCTAGTGGGCTATGGGTTTGACAGTGATGTGAATGGTGGACCCCTACATCTCTTAGTCTGAGAGAAAAGCATGCAGGGAGCTCCACATCTGCATGATAAAAAACACCTTTCCCTCAAATCTATAGATGCTGTCATGAATATAATAAGGCACGAACAGGCAACCCTATGGTGTGATCATTTTGCTATGTGCACAGTGAATTTATGAATTATCCCGCCTTCAAGTCCCTTGTCAATAAGAGCTGTGGATTCGATTTCAGAGTATGTGATGGAACACACACACACACACACACACACACACACACACACACACACACACACACACACACACACACACACACACACACACACACACACACACACACAGAACATGCAGTATGGGACTGTCAGTTGTCATTAACATGGATAAATATCCCCTATAATTAGACCACAGTAAACATCAAATGCAAACTTACAATAAATAAGTAAATGATCTGTCAATTTTCTATATTTTTCTTACTGTCAACAGATCTCATTGAAATAAGTTTCCAGCCAAGCTTATTCCTCTTTGCCATTGACCAACATTGTGGTTAAAAAAATATGAAGAACACATCAGTGAGCCACAGTGTTGCACTTGGTGACATACTCCTTCATTACAATGGACATGGGCGCTGTTGTATATTATTATTCACGATCACACCAAATCAGCCACTGAAAATTTTCCCAAACAAATACACTCTTAAACACTCTTTCTTAAAACAATCCTACATGACCCAGCTATTTTAGAAAATGTATCCTAACAAAAATAAAAAATAAAAATAAATAAATAGTTTTCTTCAGTACAAACTAGTGATAGCCAGGCATTTCAGGGAAGTCAGAAAGTACTAATTGATGGATTAACATATTGTTAGTTTTAAATATTTCATAGGGTTTGTTGACACTAACAAAAATACAGAATATTGCTTATTCTTTAACATACTGCACTTGAACAGACCCAAATCCAGCGGGACTTTCTTTTTTAAGACCCGATGAGCTTCAGTTGTGTGTGTTATTCCGTCCTTCCTTGTCTTTCTTCGTTGTGTCATCTCATGTCTTACAGTAGCTGGAATCCCTGTTCAGCTGTTTGCTTCCCCTCCTACTGTCTCTCTAGGCATTTGCATGGTGGACAGACCTCATGGTGGAGCATGCAGAAAACTTCCTGGCCCTCTACGCCATCGACATGGACGCCGCACTGGAGATCCAGTCCCCTGAGAGCTGGGACAGTTTCCCCCTCTTCCAACTGCTCAACGACTTCCTCCGTGCAGACTGTAAGCCTTGGGATCGTGTTTATTTTGATGCTATTTCCAGAATTTTTCTGAAATCAAACAAAGACACTGATGTTTTTCTGTCGATGCCTTTTTTTTCTTTACATAGATCATCTGTGCAATGGAAAGTTCCACAAACACCTTCAGGATTTGTATGCGCCTCTGGTGGTTAGATATGTGGATCTGATGGAGTCCTCCATCGCACAGTCAATTCACAAGGGCTTTGATCGAGAGTCCTGGGAGCCTGTAAAGTAAGGAGCCTCCGTCTTTCTAGCTAAGCTGTAGGATGGTTGGAGATGCAAGGCTTTGTATTCAGATGACAGACTGAGTACGTGGAGGCTGAACATCCGGGAGAGCAGCTGTAACGTTCACCCAGGCTTCCTTTAGGTTCACTTGTAAAGAATAAGCCAAGAGTGGGCTGAACAACCTATTTTTTTCTGTGAAAGAAATAGGTTATTTATTCAGAAAATAGCTTTAGCCTTCTTTGACTAATGTATGTTTCTTAACAATTGTGCTCTGACACAGTAGGGTCAGGGCAACACCTAATATTTCTGTTGTCTCGTTTTGTGAACTAACCTTCATAATGTGTGCTTTGACATGTTGCCAGAAATTAAGGCCTTCAGTCTGTTATGTTGCTGTTATAATTTATTGTTGTGGCTCTCACCGTTGTGCTTTTGCATTTTGTTTATTTCGAAGATTATATAAAAGATTTGTTAAGGTAAAATAATTTGTTTTTATTTGTGTGTATTTTTTGAGTATTATGTTGCTTCTCCTCTCTCGCTACATTTAATACAGTATATGTGTGCATCCTGAGTCCAGCCCACTTTACTCTGTGGGTTTTTTCATATAATGTGTGTCTTTGACAATTACCGTCTTGTTTTTATGTCTGCTACTGTACATTTCTGTCTTCACCTACTTTCAGATTTTACGTTACTTTTATGATGAGTGTTACATGGCTTTCTACAGCTCCCACATCACTGTTATGGATTCTTTTTTTCTTTTTGTCTGTCTTTTTCTGCAGGAGTTTAACAAGTAATCTGCCCAATGTGAATCTACCAAATGTGAACCTCCAAATTCCCAAAGTACCAAATCTGCCAGTGCCAGTAGCAGGACTATCAGTTAACCTTCCACAAATGCCTAGCTTTTCTACCCCGTCATGGATGGCTGCTATATATGACTCTGAGTGTGTATTCAACTAGTTCACTTTAGATTTATTGAGCAAACAGAGACTGCCTTGGTATGAAGATGCCCTTAGACATTAAATATATATATATATATTTTTTAAATACAGCAAAACAGAATTCATCCCTGTGTGGCTCCAATGAGACATTACAATTTAAGATATTTTTGTTGTCTTGTGTGTCGATACTGTTCATGTTCATGCCAAGGGCACTCTGAGAAGTGCTAGAGAAGGTTCTCCTTTCTGAAATGAGAAGCTGAAATGCCCTCATTTATCTCAACATGCATGCTGTTGAGCTGAGGTGTGGAGATACAGGACTAAAAAAATCATATATATATATATATATATATGCATATATATACACTGTAATGCTCTGATGCTATTTGGGGATTTACTGTGCAGAAAACAGTATGTCAAACAATATGTGCTGAAAACATTTGCAATATCCAGCTCTACAAAAGATGTATCTCCACAGAGTCCACAGACATTTGCTTTAGTGGTTTTTAGCATACTGTAGATGGTTTATGGTCGTAGGTTCATCTATGACCTTGACCACCCGCCAGTAGTCTGATTGGGAGGTTAGATGCTGGGTTGGATAGGAGATGATAGTACAGAGACTGCTGGGTAGCTGGTGTTCAGACATGCGGCTCTCTGTTATATCACCTCTCCTCTCAACCTTACATCCTTCCTGCAGCACATTCCCAATGAGCTATAATCAGGATGCCCTAAAGGTCTGCATGGTTTGTTTGGTAATCCTTCCAGGTGCCCCAATAGCCTGGGGACATGGATGTTGAGAGAGGGCCTGTGATGAAAGATGTCAATTCGCTTTTTCCTTTTTTTGTAGAATCTGACCATAAATGCTTTTTTTAAATTTTTTTTTTTTACATGCCCTCCCTCACTTCTCCATTCCATTTTGTCTTGACATAGTGTGATTAGATGCTGTATCTGCAATGACTTTTACCTGCATGTGGCAACTTCACATCCTAGTCAATAACCATACTGTACAGCATGGTTATTGATTTGTTACAGTAAACCCTGCCCGCTCCTGTTCAACCATGCACTGACTGTTTCCAAACGCCTGCGCACACAGGAATTGAGACAGACATTGGGACGGAATGGTCAGTGCATGGTCGGAGTAAAATTTGACTGTGCTTAGGTGTAGAGGAACAGCATCCTTCTCTGCATCTGCCACAACACCCCCCTCAAACCCTCCCACCCGCGTATAATCTTCTTAACTGTGTGTGTGTGTGTGTGTGTGTGTGTGTGTGTGTGTGTGTGTGTGTGTGTGTATGTGTGTGTGTGTGTGTGTTTGGGTCGATATTAGTAATGGCTCTGGGACATCAGAGGACCTCTTCTGGAAGCTGGATGCCCTCCAGACTTTCATCAGGGACCTGCACTGGCCTGAGGATGAGTTTGCCAAACACCTCGAGAGTCGCATGCAGCTAATGTCGAGCAACATGATCGAGAACTGCGTCAAGCGGTATGTGTTTGTTTGGGTGTATGTGCATATGCATGTAAAGAAAACAGAAGTGCTTAGAGACACCAGTGTTGACAATGAAGACTTTCTTGCATTTTTTATATTATAGTGCATATAAATATTTTACTTGTCTTGCAGCACTCGGATGGCATTTGAGTCCAAGCTGACAAAGAGCAGCAAGACCACAGATTTCCGCATTTCTCCAACACTATGCACCATGTTCAATGTGATGGTAGATGCCAAGGACCAATCAGCTAAATTGTGCGCAATGGAGATGGGCCAAGAGGTAGAAATTAAACTGTGACAGTGACTGCATGTTGAAAAAAAACAACACATTTTCTAAATTGCAGCAAAAACAGGATGTTTAATTGATATTTTTGTTAAAAATTCTCCACATTTTTGCAGAAACAGTACCACACCCAAATTGACGAACTGATTGAGGAAAGTGTGAAGGACATGATCCAGCTTCTGGTTGCAAAGGTGGGACTCTGGGTGGGACTGTTCAAGAGAGTGTAAAATCCCAGAATTTGAATGTTTAAGTTGTAATTTCTAAATTGTATATTAATCCTGGTATTTCCCTTCTTTCCCAGTTTGTGGCCATTCTGGAGGGAGTGCTGGCTAAGATTTCCAGATATGATGAAGGCACCCTTTTTTCCTCGTTCCTGTCATTCACGGTGAGATAACATTTATTTTTCGTCTTCAGCCCCTCACTTCCTCTTTGTTCTTGAACTGACTGAAAATTTAAATTTGCTCTGATTTCAGGTGAAAGCTGCCTCAAAATATGTGGATGTCCCTGTAAGTAAAATGACATGCTAGCCATCTGTTTACCAGATACATTTGAACAAAGTACTGTGACTTTTTAATCATCGACCTTTCTGATTATGGTCATTTGTGATACCACCAGTATTTGGCTGTTGTTCTCCTCCGACCCTTTTCTGTTTCTGTTTTACAGAAGCCTGGAATGGACGTGGCCGATGGCTATGTGACCTTTGTGCGCCACTCTCAGGATATACTTCGTGATAAGGTCAATGAGGAGGTGTATATAGAAAGGTTATTTGATGTAAGTAAGATGCCGTCTCCTCCTCACAAGAAGGGAGGGGCCTTTCAGAATGTGGCAAAACAACAGGGCAGAGAGGGATAAGTCCCATTTTGAGAGCAGGGAATGTATTTCAGCCCAGCAGAAGAGGCTTTTCTGATCTTTTTTTTTCTTTTGGCTCTTTTCTTTTTTCTCTGTCTCTCTTCTCTCTGAACCTTAGCTGCTGCCCTCTGCATTCTGGTGTGCATTGCCACAGTGCTTTTGGGCCTTTGTGTATTAAAAAAAGGAAACTTTTATTTACAAAGGGTCCATAAAAGCATCCTCAAAAAAGGATTATCTAAAGCAGTGCTCTCTGGAAAGAACATAAGTATCCATAGTGATCATATGCTAGCACAAAACTTATATTGTTTAGCTCACCCCTGATCTATGCTTTCAGATACTTTCCACATGACACATGTCAACCTAGTGAATGAATGACACTCAGCCCTCTTGGCCTCAGTCCACAGTGAATCACCCATGCAGTTGGGTAAAAGATGCACTGCTGGATGTGTCAGGGTGACCTAATGATGTCAAACTCAAAGGCTGACATGTCATTTACCCTTTCTCGGTCAGAGCAGTGGTTCCCAACCTGGAGATCAGGAAACCTCAAGGTTGTAGGATGAATCTGGAAAGAAGAAGAATAACATTTCTACTGCCCAAAATATGTTATTTTTTTCACATTTTCTAATTTTTTTGCTTATTCTATGAAATATCTCTTCAGCAGCCTGTTGCACCAGTTTAACGTGTGTGTGTAAAATCAACAATAACTTTTACATTGTGACGAGATACACACTAAACTAGACATTGTCCTCCTAAATCGTGTAATGTTTACACCCAGGACTGTGTATCATATGCTAGTGCCCAAATGATACAAACAATACAGAGACCCACTTCTAATTACATCTTTCACAGCCAAATGATCTGAAAATGTTGGAAAAAACCACCCCCTTGCTCTTTATTAAGAAGTGACTGATGCCTGTTTAGAAGTAGTGTAATTTCTATCTTCTCTTTGTAACAAACATGTAAGGTGAAACAAATTAACATTTGAACTTATACATAGCTGGTACAACAGCCTGCAAGAAAATTATTAAGAGGAAGCGATCTGAGAAGAGAACATTGCTCTGTGATTAAACTGCTCAAAACTCACAGATAAATACAACCTAACAAGCAACAAAGGTTGGGAACCAGTGTGTCAGAGGGTGACGAGAGCACTGTCTTACACAAACATAATCCTAATGGGATACATTGACAGTAATGTGTCCTCCATGTGTGATTTGAACGACACATAATGCTGTGATGTGTGTGTTTCATGTCATTCAGAAACTATTTGTACAGACCAGTGTCTCTAGAGGTGTGTGACAGCTTTGCGTGTCTGACAGAGTCTCAATATTATAAGGCAGTGATGTGAATTTTTATGTCCGAGATATACTCCAAAGTCTCTGTTTGGTTTTATATTTTTGTGTTGGCTATAGAAATGAGAGTTTTGTGTTAGATAAATATGATTTTAATTATTTTGTTAGGGTGTAATGCTGTTGTGAAGTGAGTCTGCTTTTGTCTTTGAGGTCCACACTGGCTCCCTTTGTCTCCTCTCCTGTGTCGTCAGTTTGTATAGCTTGGACTTTCCCCCTTGTGTCCTCTGTGTGGCCCCGAAGTGCACCGAAATCCTACTCAGCACTGTCATGTTAAAATATTCAGAAGATTTCTTCAGGCTGTGAAAGCTTCAGTTTTAGCAACATTTTTAAAAATTTCGTCAGGTCCAAGAATATCAATGTTTTTCCCTTTCATTTGAACACATTTCCATCAATTCATTTGCATGCCATGTGAAAAACCTAATTGTTGCACAGCCTCTACTTTATCTCTCTTTCTTTCACTAATTAATTTCAATCCTTTTTATCTTCCTCTTTTTCTGATTAACACCATTCCTGCTGCCTCCTCTAATTCAAAAAGTGGCACTTATCTCTAGTGTTGCGTTGCGTTGTTTTATCACATTATGTTGGTTGGCATGATTTTAGAGTCAAATAATCTTCCTGTGTACATCTTCTAGCATGACCCTCTTTCTCAGAGTTCTGCCTCATTTGCACATAGAGCAGTCTTCCTTAGCACGTACTCTGCCACCCACCCACCTGCGAGGTCTGCATGCACTGCACGCTCAACTCGACTGTGAAGTGGACAGGCATCTGCATATCCGGCCTCAACCTTTTCAACCATTCAGCTAATTTTATTCTAAAAAAAACCCTTGACTAAAGCCAAAAGCTCAATAACCAAAAAAACAATTACATCCTCACACCTCTAATTTGGACTTTTCTGCGTTCCTGCCTGCTCACATGTTTAAAGTTGACTTATTTTCTTGATATTGGAGGTATGACGACTGTTTCTATTCAACGTGGGTGCTGTTCTCTTGTAACTTGAGATTTATACAGTCTGGGAAACCACAACTCAAACAAAGTAGAGAAAAAGGTACAAGAAAATAGCACCACTGCTCCCTGCCTGCTAACCATTTACTCACTTTCATTCTATTTTTCTTTTGCTAATGAACTCTTGTCAAAACCATAATTTTAATTCCCTGTAGTAGTTTCATATCTGCAGTGTAGGGTGTTTTAAATGCAACTCGCATTTCGGCTAGAATAAATTACAAATAAAGGCTAAGTAACTGCCTTCAGTAACTGATGGGCCATGCAGGGCTTACAATATATTGACTTGGAGAATATTCTTTTAGTATTTCAAAGGGTAATTACAGTTCGAGACAGATAAATCTGTCAATGCTTTATGTCTTCCCTCTGGTGTATTACTTTCTTCATGGAGTAGTAGTATCAGTACTCCTCTAAAATGATTCTTTTCAGCTCTTCAGAGTGCTATAAATGCAGTTTGTGTGTGTGGGTGTCAAACTTGTGGCGTGTGTCTTTGTGTTTTTGTGTTTGGGAACGTTTACTGAAACAAACAGTGAGTCCCAAATTCAGCAAAGTTTCAAACTTACTTTGGTAGATTTTGCATATAATTTAATTAGATTCAGTTTGTCATTATGTAAGAAATTATGTAAAAGATGTAACTGGACCAGTTTCCATCCTTAATACTTAAATATCTTATGAAGTAAGTAATGCAAAGTATAAGTAGGTGAGCCTCTATGTTTAATTAATTTAAAGGCCCTGAAAACCTATTTTTCCAAATCAGCGTCTCACCGTGAGTGATGCAGCACTACATTTAAGTAATAGTTTGACATTTTTGTTGGAAGATAGATGAGAAAATCAATACCACTCTCATTTCTGTACGCTAAATATGTAGCTGGAGCCAACAGCCAATTAGCTTAGCTTAGCAGAAAGAGTAGACACAGGAGGAAACTGCTGGCTTGGCTATGTCCAGAAATAACAAAATCTGCCTGCCAGCACCTCTAACGCTCAATAAAGAACACCCAAGTATCTTCCAAACTTTAAATTAGATTGTGGCTAATTTAGTCCTGAACATTTAAGATGCAAAACTAAGTTTTCAGGGGCTTTAAAAAGACTAGATTGAGACAAAAGGCAATCTGAGTGGTATGAGCTTAAAATGCATGATAAAAAGAAACAGTTGAAACAAGCATATAGTGTAAGTAACTCATTTTAGCTGTTTTTAAAAATATTTATCTGAAACATTTCTTTATTCTTAAATGAATACAGCATCTACTTACCTTTCATTGGTTGCAGATTCTGAGAATGTTTGTCTTGTGAATGGGAATAGAGACTCAATATTAATCCTCACTAACTCGTATAGGCACGGTACACGTGGGTGAAATGAAACGTAGCCTCTCATGTATAAACCTGCCAGGTTTTTATTGAAGTGATACTTAAAAACACACAAGGGGGTGCTTGAAACTTAACGTTATTGTCTGTGTTTAGTCGTAGCTCTTTCTGTTTGTCTTCGGGGTTAGTTTTACGTTACGATGTCCTGAGTATGTGTGTGAGTGTGTGTTTTGCTGGAGAGTGTTGTGTTTATGTGTTTCAGCAATGGTACACTGCCACCATGAACCTTTTGGGGACCTGGCTCACTGAGCGCATGGATCAGCAGCTGCATGTCTACCAGCTTAAGATTCTCATCAGGATTACAAAGGTAACATGTTCAGACAAATGCCCAGAATGCTTTGCGTCCACACAGAGACAACCATGCTGATATAGAGTACTGTATCGCTCCTCCTCTGCAGAAAAAGTACAGGGACTTCCGCCTGCAGGGTGTACTCGACTCCACCCTTAACAGTAAGATGTACGACACGGTGCGCAACAGGCTGACTTTGGAAGAGGCCACTGCTTCGGTGAGGGAAGGAGGCATGCAGGGCATTTCCATGAAGGACAGTGACGAGGAGGATGAAGAGGATGACTAGAGCCTGTGCACTGACACTCCAACCCTGCCCCTAAACCCCTCACCCCAACCCCCCTTTCACACTTTTGACTTTAGCCTGGTTACCGATGCATGTACCAACTCAGATAGCCACTCTAGGACCTCTTTGTCAGCTCGAAATGCCTATGAAGGAACTATTAACTATTAAAATAGTACTTATACTGAGGAAACTCAAAAATAAAAATGTTTAAAAAATAACCATGATTGGCAGTTTAGCTGTGTCATGATAAAGATAGCACCTATCTTTGATTCATTCATTTCTAAATTCATTTCTATGTGTTACTAAGCAATATGGAGAACCATTTGTTTGACAATGTTGAGTGAGATTAATAGGTGTGTCCCTGTCCAATGCAAACCTATATGGCGCTTCTTTGTCGTATTCTACATTCATTAATGGTACATTGTCGTGATGATGAGTGTGTGGACCCTTTTATTTGTCTTGTCTGTTTTTAAGTGAATGCCAACTGCTTCAAACTGAAAATAAACCTCTGTATTTGTTTACGGCTGTTACAGATAAACTGTTGTCTACTCACTGTTGTAACACAGCAGTAAGTCTAGACCTGCATTTTTATCATGTGTCAATGCTATGTGATCTCATCTCAATTACTAATTAGACATGGTTCAATGGGAATCTTTGAACTTCAATGAGAGGGTATTCTAGAGATGCAATATTCTCATAGCTCCATTTTGATAACTCGGAGATTCTATTTTTATTTCAACATTAAAAGGCCTTGAAATAGGTTCTATTTTAATTGAGTTGCACTTTTACAGAGAAAAGAGCAAAAATATTTTTTTTTATTAAAAAAAAAAAAAGTTGGTCTGTCTTTGTTCTGTAATTGTGTAGAATGAGATGTCTGGCATTTGTTTGGGTCTCACTGTTGTTTTGTATATATTATATAAATATATATATAAATATAAAATGCTGTACATTGCATTCTGAGCCATCGCTGCATGCCTGTGGGTTCCCACCCTCCCCAATTGCTTTCTGTTTTCTGTGTGAATTAGCTGGTGGATTCATTCTTGCTTTTGCCTTATGAAAGCCAACAGTTGTAATATGCAAGAGCTGTGGCCTCTAAATAAAAATTATTGTACATGTACATCCGTTGTCATGTTTACTAGCTGCTCGTCCACCTGACACATAATCATACACACCTTTAACTGTCTGCTGACTGGCAGCAAGGTGTGACAGGGACGAACAGGATCATTATTCGCTTCAAATCAAAACTCATCCATCAGTAATTTCATGTAATACAAGGATGCAGTGCATCCAAACCCAGACTTTATTTCATGTATAGCAATACAATATACCTATTAAATAACACAATTACACTATAATATGGTATAACAGCATCATAGGAATATACTGCTTTGATACCATCATATAAACATGTGATATGATGGGCAAAACCATTTTATTCATTTTTAAGTTACAAAATAGGCTCAAAGGACAGGTTCACATTTTTTCAGTTTTCTCCTAAAACAACAGTCTGGAATCAAAGTGAACATTGGTTGATAGTTGTTGTTCATTCCTCTTGTTCATACTGCCCATTAATAAATCCTTTCATACTGCACTTTCAGTGTAAGTGACGTGGGACAAAATAATCCACAGTCCTCATTTGACCAAAAAACATTTCTCTGGAGATGATATGAAGCTCATGATATGAATCAGTCATAAACAAGTAGACATTTCCCACAGTTAGTCCTGTAATTAAAACAATCCCTCTTTCCATCTTGATAGTGTTTTCCTATTCAACTATTGTGGAAGGATTGTAACAAGACCTTAACTTTGGAAGATCTACTTGATTTGACTAATTTGGTAATTTTAAATACATTTTTGCACAGAAGAAACAGAAGACAAAACACTTGTCAATATTCATTTGGGGGCCTGACTGTTGTTTAAAGACAGACTTGAACAACTGTGAACCTGCCCTACAAGTTACAAAATAGACTTAACTTCCAACCTGCCTATAATGCACTTAGGCTAACACACTGGATCTCTGGACCATTAAGCAAACGTCTGGAAAATCTGGTCAAATATCAGCATGGACCTCAGAGGGGTAGAAATGACTGTGGATGTCGGGGCTTTGTTGTGTAGATTTGAATAATAAATTTTCCACAAAAGCACAATCTGTTACAGGGCACTTTACAAACCAAATCTCTGTATGAAAATATAAACTTCTATGATCACAAAGGTTTGGTTAAAGACCTTTGTCTTTTGAAGTCAGTATGAGCAGCTACTGCCCTGGTGTTTTAAATGAGCATGGACAATATCAAGCAGCCATACAGTAATGATGGCATTCATAAAAGGAACACAATCAAAAACAGTTGCTGCAAAAAAAAAGATTTTTGTTGCGGATTGAAGTGATCTGAAATCTGGACTTTTCTCCAAATGTTGGAGAATTTTCCCCCCCTCTGTGTATGTAGCAAACTCCTCTTTGACAGAGAAGCGGGTGTTCACAGAAGGAAAAAAAACAAAAAACTTTTCACCAGAGCATACACTATGAGTATACACATAAATCAATCAAGAGAGAGGGATGTTCAGGGTTGAAAAGGGCTTGTAATTATAGCCATAAAACAGAGACAGAATATCAGCCCAAATAAAATATCATTTACAGTCTGAATTGAAATCGTATTGTCTAATGTGAGGAAAGCATCATGTACTCTGATTATCTAAGGTGAGTTCCTGAGGCTAAAACAGAAACATGCTTAACTGTTGTTAAATTCACACCTTTGATACTGGAAGTCTGAACTGCAAGATTTAACAGCTTTGATTTAAACTCTAGTTGATTAAATAGATCTCAGAATAAACCACTTACATGTTGCAAACTGGAACCACATCTTTGGTTACAAATAAAGCATAAACCCCCTCCCTCGCACCCCACCCCCCAAAAAAAGAAACTACACTGCCTTCAAAAAATGTTCACCTCCCTCTGAACCTTTTCATGTTTTATGAAACTTGGAATCACAGTGGACACGTTTTTAAGACCGATCATCAGAAAAAGACCCTTTAATGTCAAAGTGAAAACTGCTTTCTATAAACTGATATAAACTGTATAGGTAAATAAATCAAGGATTGCCCATATTTCATTGAGATCAAACCACTGCTGCATCTCTTTTTATAATAAGGCGAATGGAGATCACCTGTGTGAAATTAAGGTGATTTTCGGACAAACACACCCATAATTTTTTCTCGCTAAAAACTATATCATAAAACCAGATAAATATTTGAAACAAATCGAAGAAAAGCGAAGGATAAAAGTAAAATTTCAAGGCACTGAATATTCCTAAAATTATCATAAAAATGGAGAAAGTTAATCCGACTAGAGGAGTTGGTCCTCAAAAACTGAGTGTGAGAAGAGGCTGCTAACTGAAGGAGCTGCAGGGTGATGTCTACAGGAGATGTTGCCCACTTGTAGCTCTGGGTGAGTGGCAAAGAGACAGCCTCTCGTGAAAAACTCAGATGAAAGCAATTGGGAGTCTCTGCAACACAGTGGAAAGTTTTATGATTTATATTGAGTGTTAGCCAAAGCCAGAAACATCCCCACCATGAAGCCTGGTGGTACAGCATCATCGATGAGGATGCTTCCCTGCAGCTGGCCCCTGTGAACGGGGAGACTAAAATAAATGTATTTACATGCAAAGGCAAGTTAGAGGAGGTGTGGTGTGCGAGACGACTGGGAGATTTATTTACCATCAAAACAAATATAAACCCAAATATGATGCCAAAACTGCACAGGAATGTGTCTATAAAAAGGTTGATGTTGTACAAAGCTAATACAGACTTCCTCGTCGTCTCAAGGCTGCAGTTTCAATTCTGTATTTCATATTTCAACATAATTTGAATACATCTGAGGAAATTTGTTTTCACTTTGACATTAAAATAGTTTTTCTATTCATCAGTGTAAGAATATGTCATAATGACATCCACTTTGATTGTTGATGTTTTACAATAAATAAAGCATGACAGTTTGAGGGGGTGAACATGTTTTGTAGGCAATGTGTTGTGTCAACATGAATACCTACAGTATAACATTTGTTATCAGTTGAGCTTTGACAATTGAGGTTAGAAAAGCTGTGTAAAAATGCTTCAAAATGAAAAAAAACAACAACAAAAAAACACAAATGGAGCATTGTAGACTTTTCATGAAAACCTACACAATCTCTACAACAAGGCCAGTGGACAAATAAGCAAAAGTACTGAATAAAAAAAAAGAAAAAAAAAAAAAAGAAAATAAACAATGGCTGGTTAATAAGGAGATAATATATATTACAAAACAATATAACAATATGAATCCCTGTAAAAAGCAATAATAAATGTTCACATTAGATGTTGTAACACACGTTAACAAAAGCCATAAGTACATTTTACAAGACAGCAGTGAGATATTTGGACAGTATATGAATATTAGGCAGGTAATAATAGTCTTTTCACACATGATTAAGAGCGTCGCCCATGTGAAGGGGAGCCTCACAAGTTAATTTGATCAAGGTGACAAAGTGACATAATGTGACATGCTGGGCTACGTTGTGATGTGATGTTTTTTTGTTTTTGAGACATTCATGGGAGTGGATCGCCTTAACTCATCCTGGTCTTCATGCTTCAGGTATGTCTCATTGCGAGTCCAAGATCCCAGCTGTGTCATGTTGCCGGGATTTAACGGTGATAGAGTTTCACTCACTGGATTTTAGGCAGTAACACTGATAGTATAGTGCAAACTGGACAGAGCTGCTTTTTCCTCACGTCAACTTAAAACAGGTGCAAACGCTCAGCAGGATAACATTTAAGACAAGAAATAAAGAACAAAAACATAAATATCAAAAAACTTTTATCAGTATAAAAAGTAATAAGGTTATTCATTTAATCAATAGTCTGGCAAAAAAGGCCTCAGAAAAGTTCTCAGATGTTTTTTCTTTTTTTACAAATTAAGTGCCTGTAAGAATGTCCTCAGACGAGTGACTCCATGCTCTCTGCAGGGTCCGACTCGTCTGCGATCACCACCACCCCATTAGTGTCCATGTGCATGGGGCTCAGGCCACACTCTCTGTTACCGACGAGGCTGAGCATGGCTTTGTAAAGATACTGGTACTGCTCCTGTGTACATAAACACAAACACACAACAGGTCAAGATGATCACATCCTCTGAAAACTGTGAAAGACATTTATTTGCAAACTGCATTAATCAATATTGCTAAAACTAAATAAAATGACCGGAGTGTGTAAGAGGTTGCTTGTAGTCACAAACCAAAAAGAATGATCGCCTACCTCGGTGGCGCTTTTAAGCCTCTTTTAATTCATTGTTTGTTTGTTTTTAGAGCCACACAGGTACTGACACAGAACCAAATGTCAAGGTTTAACAGCTAAGACAAAGCTAAAAGGAAAACAATTCATCATCTGATATGTTTACAAAAAAAACAATAATAAATCCAACTTGCATTAACTGATTTTTTTTGGCAGTGGAAACAAGTTGTGAACAATACTGATATACAGTATCTTTAGCTTTTATGTTGATATGGCAAAGTTGGTAATAAGCAGTTGGTTATTTACATCTACAGAGCAGTAACAAACATTATCATTCATTTGGAGTTGTTGTCGATACCCAGTTCAATACTGACTCTCTTTTAACTGTTTATGGTCTCTTGGGAAATATCTGGCTCTTTAACTGCTAGGGGCTCCACCAGCTAGTCACTAACTGTGTCTGCTGCTTGGTGCTGAGTAGGTAGAGTACAGTAGGGTTTCAGAGCTTTTTCTGTGAAGAAAAAGAACTTGCTGAGTCTGAAAATGACTCTATGAGAGTGCTGAGAGTGAACCAAAACTGTAAAGTTGCAGCCAGACAGCTAAACAATGAGCTGAAACTCACTGTAAAGCAAAGGGGAGCTGCAGAGTCAGGTGATAATTCACTGTTGGTTCATCACTATGAGCATTACACATTGTCATGTGATACATTGTTATTCAAAAAATATTGATTAAAAACACTATAAAAAACAGAGACAAAGACACAGAGCAGAACATTGTACAGTGATAAAAAAATACATTTGTTAGTGCTCTCTGGTGGATAAATGGAGGCACCATTTCTAAAGTGCCTCAAACAAATGCATTTTTGGCATATACTTTTTGTTTCTCACCAGCTGACAATCATGCCAATACTAGTATATTTTTGATTAGTTCATATTGGCCAACAATATCACCAATAGGAAGATAAAAACACAGCACACATCTGGCAAATATAAAGCAACATTAGCATTCACTTGGAGCCAACATGTCTTAACAACTGTTGTTAAAACTGTTGTGTATGTGTGTATTTTCTGCCTCTAGTGTCCAAAATTGAAAAGTGACTCAGTTGTTATGTTCAAATATTATGATCTTACTATATCAGTGAAGACTCCCGGCCTCATGAGATTGACCATCTTTGCCACCTGATAGATGTCAACGACCCCCTCATTCTCCAGCTGCTGAGACAGTGTGGTGAGACCACAAAGCATTCCTGCTGACACTCCTCCGTACCTGTGAGGAGATGTTCAAAATCAGCTCTGCAGAATCTGTCTGCCTTCCTGTTCACGCTCAAACTATTCTACATCACACCTCCGAAATATTCACTCTATCAGTACTACTCACCTGCATGTGTAGTTTTAGAGCCTGCATCTTGTCATTATATAATGGACTTGCAGGCAGTAAAAAACACTACAACGAAAAGGGAAGTAACTGCTTCCATACAAATTCTGGCTTTTAGAAATGAACACACCATCATGCTAGCATCTGGTATAAATGGGTGGGGTGACATATGCAGGCTGTTATGCGGTCTCTGACCGACAGTCAGGACTTTTAGTGATAAAGACTTTTCATCTCGCTGATGTTTTGTCTAAAAGCAGTTGAGGTGCTGGTGGCACATCAGCTGGGGACAAATGGGGAAGCTGATATGGTTGTCTGGTTTTAAAGGGACTAAGAGTGGTGTTTTTGTTTATCTTGGTAGTCGCCTGTAGATTCTCAGTGCCGTCACACACAAAAGGACTTTCAACATCTAAACCATGGAGCGCACTCTTTGGCTTATTTTCATCCCTGCTGGTGTAAACACTACAGTTTAACAAGGACAGATCAAAGGCAATTAAACATTCAGGATTCTCTTACAACAGGGGGCATTTCATGCGTATTTCCACATCTATATTTATATTCTGGGACTCTACTGGTATATGTTTGCATGATTTACTATTCAAAAATCTCCTTGTTTATATTATATCGACTCTTTACACAGACTGTCAGTTCAACCTCTGTATGAAACTGGCCATTTTGGCACATGTCTCTTTAAGGCCCCTATACGTAAATGATAGTAGTAGGATTTCACTTCTTTTTCTTGTTCTTTACTCAAAACGGAAAATTCTCAAATACATTCATACATGTTTGGGTGCGTGGACAACACAATCAAACCTTAGCAACATAGGCTACAGAGGTGACGACCATTTGTGGGCGTGTGCAAACAATCTGATGTCATCATGAGGAGGAAGTAAAGGTAATTTTGCAAACAAAATGTTTTTGACTTGCCCATCCCAAAACACACGATATGTCTTCTTTAAATGTGGCTATTGGTTGGGCATAGTGTAGCACTAAAAAGAATAATTACTACCCATCACTGGGACTTTTGAATAATTCACTGTGGATCATGTTCTTGCACATTCAACCATAAAGAGAACAGACTTCTTTATGAGCTCAAAAATGTTACTAGACACCTTTAGTGTGTGTTTACACTTACTAATACTATATACTTTCTCTGTGCTTACAGACAACAAAACACAAACTTACTCGTCATGCACAATGGTGGGGCCATCTCGAGTCATTGCCTCCTCTTTGATGACGCTGATGAGCTCGAAGGCGCTGCTGAGAGGAGCGTCGGGGTTGGGCCATTTAGGGCACTGAAAATGTCTCACCTCCAGAACGTAATCGTCCTGTCACACACACAGGAGAGAGGAATGTCACTATACATGACATAATGTAATGTAATTCTTCATTGAGATTCTACTTCTCATACTAATCAAACACTGCTGACTCGAGATGCTTATGGAGTGAGACGGACGTCTGAGTACCTGTGTGGCCTCTAGGATGAAGTCATGGATGATGATCTGCTCCTCATTGGAGAGGCACAGTCTGTCCTTACTGATGAGTGTGACAGTGAAGGCTATGCAGTTCATGGCCTCTTCCCGACTAGGCCAGTAAACAAATTCATCCTCAGCCTGCATAGAAATGGAGACAAGTCAAACACAGTATGCTGCAGGTACCTTATAAATTAAACTTTACACCAATTTTTGTTTCATTTATTTGGATGAAAAAGAAAGATAAAAAACACAATAGAGTTATTATGTTTAAAGGCTACGTACCAGGCCCTGGTTATCAGGCAACATGACAATAATTTGAGCGTTATGGTCCCAAATCATCCTCCAGAAGTCTGTTGTGGTGTGGGGCAAAGGATGCTGGGTAACAATGAACTCATTACTCCTGTAGTAACCCTGAAGTGAAAGAGGTAAGCTGTTAGCCTTCCTCAGTCACAGACTACTCACATTACTGGATGAATGAATGTGAAAGCTGACAGAAATGACTGTCTGACCTGTCAAGTAAATTCTTAAAAAAAACACAACAAAACACAATGAGCAAGGACAAAGAAGCGAGTCTCCAACTATCACACTATACCATTATGTAGGATGCATTAATGTAATCTGTTCCTTTCATCCCAGGCAGAGTGGTGAGCCCGACCCTTGCGCGCTCCGCTGTAGAGAGGCACAGAGATAAAAAAACACACTTTTCAATCACAACCCAGGCCTCCATAATATCACACTGGCTGATAATGCACACATTCATTACCAGTCTTTGCTGTTGCTATAGCAACAAGTACCTCCTTTTCCTCCATCAGGGTGCTGGGCACGCATAGAAAGATTAACTTATAGGATTAGGGAAATAGATTCTAATTTTGGAATATGAATTGTCCTTAATAATTTACTGACTGAAAACTAGAAAATGTAGAATACATCAGGAAATGATGCGATTCTGATTCTTATTTTTTTCCAT
Source organism: Scomber scombrus (assembly GCF_963691925.1). Classification (NCBI taxonomy): domain Eukaryota; kingdom Metazoa; phylum Chordata; class Actinopteri; order Scombriformes; family Scombridae; genus Scomber; species Scomber scombrus. Next base: position 19,081,102 of record NC_084972.1, read on the forward strand.
TTCAAAAGCAGAGATAAATGTAATCAACAAAGAACAGACTCTATTTGTAGACAGTGTTTTTGATATGCACAGAGAAGTCTAATCATTATTTGCTTCATGGTGCCTTTCAAGAAGGCAGCCCTCATTACTTTTTATACAAACTCCCTCTGACCAACCCCCCAGAAAACAGACTGCAGGGGCTTTATGTGTTCAACATGACCTTGGTTCTCTAAAACCTCAGCTCCGTCACAAGTGTGCTGTGGTAGAACAGATAAGATACTCACAGGGAACCACTGAGGAATTGCGGTTCTTCTCCTTGTTGCAGTCTTTGTGGGCGCTAAAACACTCCACAAAGCGTGTGTTGCACTGAGTCAGAAGCTGGTGAGAGAGAAAGCAAAGACAAGAGGATCAAAATAAAGGAGACACTGGTTTCACTCCTGGGAATCACTGTAAATTACAGTCAAACATAAAAAATAAGATATGTTCTTTAACACCCAGGATTTACAGCAAATCTTTCACGTTAATAATGAGCGTGTGAACCTCAGGTGGAAGTGACATGATGTGTGAGCAATTAGTTTGTCTCTCCGGATGTTGAAAGAGCAGGAGTTTGATGAAACATTCATCAAGCTTTGCATAAGGCAGCAGGGGTGACAGACACGATTTTATTATAGCCAACATCAGAGACACTCTCAATCTATTTCCGTCTGGAACAGCCATCGTGCACGTTGCTAACAAGCTTGTGATCCAAAGACTGCCTCGATTTAAGCTGCTGGTGCTGCTGTGGACAGTGACAGCTGCGAGAAGGTTTACTCACCCTGAACTGCTTCTCCAGCCGTGTGCGACCTGTCGAGTTGGGTGTGAGGATGCTGTTGACATAGCTGTGCAGCTGCCAGGCAGGCACCTCTGTTTCTTTGCTCAGGATTGCCTCCATCAGAGCATCGTGGATAAAAACATACTGCTCCTAAAGAGAAACACAGAAAGGAAAGACATGATTGAAAGAATGTGTAAAAAAACGTGTAAAAAAAAAGAAAGTGCACAGTGGAGTTGTTCTGCATTACTTGTACATGATTTAATGAAATGCCAAGAATCAAACAATAACGAAATAGTACCACTAAAAGACATTACACTTACAGAAAGTTGCCTGTGGGCAGACCTAACATGTCGTTGGCATTTAAATGCACATAAAGTATAGAAGTCACAGAAATAGTATAAATCTTGTTTCCATTATAAATCAAATGCAACAAATCTTCCATTTATGTAAATCCTGGGATAAAGCCAATCTGAGAAAAAAGAATAATCCAACTCTTCCATGATCAAATTCCAAATGAGTGTATGTTGAACATATCTGAGCCAATGTGGACTGATTCTATCAGCTGTTTGTTGCAAGTGTGACCTTTACATGAGCTCAGAGTATTAAAGTGAATAGCTTTCATTACTGTTTTCCCATCTTTAATCATAGGTGACCTTTTAAATGTTAGAGAGGGAATACAGTTCCTTCAGTTAAGTGATGATTTTGGGCTTCTTACCTCCGTCTGAACTAGGTAGTTGCGCTGTGTGCGGATATGTTTGAGAAAATCCAGGACGCTGACTGTGCTTTTGTCCTTGATCTGTTGCAGCATGCTGTCAATGACAATGTACGTTCCTGTGCGCCCAACCCCAGCACTGAAGAGCAGAGCACAGAGCAATGTTAGCATAATGGAAGAGCCCATAGAGGGAGCTGTTAACCAAGTCAGCAAATATCAAACAGTCATTAAGTAACATTCATTTAGCCCAAGAGCTTGGTGGTAATGTCCTGTACCTGCAGTGCACCAGGACGGGGCCCATGTCTGCTGTGCGAGCTGCTGATGAGCGGTTGATGAAGGTGAGGACAGGGAGGGTGTACTCTGGTACTCCCATGTCAGGCCACTGGGTGTAATGATACTGGATCACAACGCGTTCATTTAGCTTCCCTTTTGGGTTCCCTTTCTGACCCTAAAACATAAGAGCAGACATGAACACAATGCAGACTGCTCACTCACTAAACATGGAGCGTTGCCAAGGAGCCAAATGGATGAGCCCGATGAATGAGCCAAACTAAAAACAAATCTACAATGCATCCAGAAAGTATTCACACCCCTTCACTTCCCCCACATTTTGTTATGTTACAGCCTTATTCCAAAATGGATTAAATTCCTTTTTTCTCATCAATCTACACACAATACCCCATAATGACGAAGCGAAAAAGTTTTTTTTTTTTTTTAAATTAAAAACTAAAATGTCGCATTTACATAAGTATTCACAACCTTTGCTATAACACTCAAAATTGAGCTCAGGTGCATCCTGTTTCCACTGATCATCCTTGAGCTGTTTCTACAACTTGATTGGAGTCCACCTGTAGTAAATTCAATTGATTGGACATGATTTGGAAAGGCACACACCTGTCTATATAAGGTCCCACTGTTGACAGTGCATGTCAGAGCAGAAACCAAGCCATGGTGTCAAAGGAATTGTAGGAGGCACAGATCTGGGGAAGGGTAAACAAAAATATCTGCAGCATTGAAGGTCCGAAGAGCACAGTGGTCTCCATCATTCGTAAATGTAAGAAGTTTGAAACCACCAGGACTCCAAACTGAGCAATCGAGGGAGAAAGGCTTTGGTCAGGGAGGTGACCAAGAACCCTATGGTCACTCTGACAGAGCTCCAGTGTTCCTCTGTGGCAATGGGAGAATTTTCCAGAAGGACAACCATCTCTGCAGCACTCCACAGGCCTTTATGGTATAGTGGCCAGATGGAAGCCTTTACTCAGTAAAAGACACATGACAGCCCGCTTGGAGTTTGCAATAAGGCACCTCAAGGACTCTCAGACCATGAGAAACAAGATTCTCTGGTCTGATGAAACCAAGATTGAACTCTTTGGCCTGAATGCCAATCGTCACGTCTGGAGGAAACCAGGCACCTCTCATCACCTGGCTGATACCATACCATCCCTACGGTGAAGCAAGGTGGTGGCAGCATCATGCTGTGGGGATTTTTTTCAGCGGCAGGAACTGAGAGACTAGTCAGGATCGGGGGAAAGATGAACAGAGCAAAGTACAGAGAGATCCTTGATCATAACCTGCTTCAGAGTGCTCAGGACCTCAGACTGGAGCAAAGGTTTACCTTCCAACAGGACAACAACCCTAAGCACACAGCCAAGAAAACGAAAGAGTGGCTTCGGGACAAGTCTGTGAATGAGTGGCCAAGCCAGAGCCCAGACTTGAATCCGTTTGAACATCTCTGGAAAGGCCTGAAAATAGCTGTGCAGCAACGCTCCCCGTCTAACCTGACAGAGCTTGAGAGAGGGGATCTGCATAAAAAAATGGGAGAAATACCCCAAATACAGGCGTGCCAAGCTTGTAGCTTCATATCCAAGAAGACTTGAGGCTGTAATCGCTGCCAAGGGTGCCTCAACAAAGTACTGAGTAAAGGCTGTTAATACTTATGTACATGCTATATTTCAGTTTTTTATTTTTAATACATTTGCAAACATTTCTAAAACCTTTTTCACTTTGTCATTATAGGGTATTGTGTGTAGATTGATGAGGGAAAAAAGGAATTTAATCAATTTTGGAACAAGGCTGTATTGATTTTTTTTAAATTACCTTTTTAACTTTAGTGTTCCTTATAAGGAAACGCCGCAGTGTGTAGCAGGCATGCACTTTGGTGCTTTTCAGCGTCACCACAATGTTTCCGTACTGCTCGCTGTTTTCTGTAGGCCAGTACTGGTCACACTTCCTCTGAAGGAGACAATAGAACAGACAACGATATTTTACCACATCTGAATGTGTTCTATCGCTCACCTCTGGAGGTTTCTAAATAACGGAAGTTAACCTACTCTTCCTTTCTCCACAAGGTTTGTGATCATGATGATGATTCCTGTGTTCTGCTCCCACACCATCCTCCAGAAATCCTCGAATGTAGACTTGAGAGGACCCTGGGCCGCTATGTATGCTCTGGGCCGGTTGTATCCCTGCAAGTTGTGTAGAGAGTATATTGACTGCTATATTTATGGGTAAGATGCAATCAATATTGTAACAGTTATCAACAACTTCAGCTGACAGAAATTGTAAATAGTTATCTATGTCAATATTTTTTTGAAGCAGATACCCAATTTTGCTTGTTTCTAAATCAATAAAAGT